>NC_091984.1:186209092-186511592 GCF_044704955.1 Pristiophorus japonicus
CCTACTAGCTTCATCAATGGCTCTCTCCCCTGCCCGCACAGTCAGCCCCAGGAATTTTACCTCTGTCTGGCCGATCTGTGCCTTCTTAGGGTTTACATTAAAATCCTCCTCGTGCAGCAGTCCCAACGGGGACCGTGCTCTTCCTCCGAATCAGAGAATAGCAGCAGGTCGTCCACATACTGGACTAGCTGTCTGGGTCTGCTGAACTCTTTCAGGCAGTTGGCCATACACTGATGAAAATCGCTCGGGCTGTTGTGGAAGCCCTGGGGAAGACAGTTCCAGGTATACTGCTGTCCTTTGAATGTAAAGGCCAATTTGTACTGGTCCTCCCGCCGCAGCGGGATGAACCAGAACCCATTCAAGATGTCCAGCACCGTAAAGACGGCTGCAGCCGCAGGGATGGCTGCGACAAGGTCGGCTACAGCTGCCACTGTGGGCTCACAGGCAGCGATATTTTTATTGAGGACTCGGTAGTCCACTGTGGCCCTCCAAGAATTGTCCAGTTTCCTAACCGGCCAAAGTGGAGAGTTCATATGTGTGGCTATTGGTCTCAACACTCCCTGTCTTACTAGAGATCCCAATGCGACCTCTAGGTCTGCCTCAGCCTCCCTGGGAAAATTATACTGCTTCTGGGGCTTAGACATGGGGTCCCCATCTACTCTGACCTCGACCTCATTTACCCGTCCACAGTCGTGTTTATGCCTGGCAAATGCCGCCAGGTTGGCCCACACAAAAGCCTGATAGATCATCGGGGTGCCGTCTACCAGAGTGCCGAGGTCATATCCCTCCTTTGGCTTTACAGTGCAGAGGGAACCCTTCCCCTGCTTCCCCTGGATGACTGCTGTACCTTCCCCCTCCCCGGTGTCAGCTGTGCCCCACAGACAGTGGTTCCTCAGGTCGACCAGAATTTTCTGGCCGCTAAGGAAATCTGCCCCTAGGATGCCTTTACCCACTCCCTCCCACGGCAGAAGGACACACTTCCACATGGTGTGGAGGGTGCCTATGTGTATCTGCAGTGGTTTGGAGAAGAAGCCCTCGCGTTCTTCTCCAGTGAAGCTGGTTAGGCAGTAGGGGATCCCACTGGATAGGGGTGAGGTGGTCGGGTCGTCTACATGAGCCAGGGTGCACGAGGCCCCTGTGTCCAGCAGATACTCCCCCTGGACCCCCTCAACCCCCATCATGACACGTGGTCTGTTCCACGCATCATAGGTGACCGGGCAGAGGTACACGGGTTCCTCGGGGTCTAGTCATTGGGGCGCTGTTGGTCTGGGCCTGAGGGACTTCTCCCCCGGTCACGGCTGCAACCTTCCCAGTCTGGGTAAGGAGTGCCTGCAGAGCCGCGAGGAGACCCTCGAGTGGGGCGGCAGGGCTGGGCACAGCTGGCTTGGGAGGGCTTGCGGCCGCGGGGACTGGGGCTGAGGTTGGGACCTGTGGACATCTCTTTTCCTGCCTCGGATCCCAGCATTCCCTCCTCATGTGCCCTGTTTTCCCGCACCCGTAGCAAACCACCTCTCTGCCTGCCTGCCAATTCCCATCTTGCCTCCACTTTCTCTTATCAGAGCCGGGGTGGATCTCACACACCTTCCCCTTGGTGGGTTTCTCCCCCCCGATTCTGCTATTGTGAAAAGAGAGGGTCAGATGCCTCAGCACCATCTCCTCTGTGGCTTTGGGGTCTCTGAAATCGAACCACAAGTTGGCCTGGGCGCGCAGCCAGCAACCATGTTGATGTCCATCCAGCTGGGTTCGGTCCAAATTCCCCCCACTGGCTTCCTCATACACTGGCCACAGTCGATCAGCGAACGCCTGGGGGGTCTCCCCGGGTCTCTGGACAGTGGCCTGTACCCGGTCGAACGGACAGCCGTCGTTCAACCCCATGGCCTCCAGGATATCCTCCTGGAGAGCGGCCACTGTTCGCTGACCCCTCTTACTCTCAGCAGAGAGAGCCTGACACAGGGCTGGGTCCAGTGAGAACAGGAGCAGTTTGCTCCGTTCGGCCTCATCGCAGTCATTTATGTCTCCTATCTGCTCTACTTCCATAAAGTGGACAGAGTGGTCTCCTTTTTGGGTAAGTTTATTCACATGGGCCACCATCTGCCACAGCTGGGTCGCACTGTGGGGAACCATCTCATAGCTGCCCGCTTCACATAAGTAAATGCCGACTTAAGCCTGCATTTAGACGCAAGATCCTACAAATCCCCTGGGAGGACAGATGCACCAACATTAGCGTCCTCGACCACACCAACATTCCCAGCATTGAAGCACTGACCACACTCGATCAGCTCCACTGGGTGGGCCACATTGTCCACATGCCAGACACAAGACTCCCAAAGCAAACGCTCTACTCGGAGCTCCTTCACAGCCAATGAGCCAAAGGTGGGCAGAGGAAACCCTCAAAGCCTCCTTGATAAAGTGTAACCTTCGCACCGACACCTGGGAGTCCCTGGCCCAAGACCGCCCTAAGTGGAGGAAGTGCATCTGGGAGGGAGCTGAGCACCTCGAGTCTCAACGCCGAGAGCATGCAGAAATCAAGCGCAGGCAGCGGAAAAAGCCTGTGGCAAACCAGTCCCACCCACCCTTTCCCTTAACGACTATCTGTCCCACATGTGACCTGGACTGTGGCTCTCGTATTGGACTGTTCAGCCACCTAAGGACTCACTTTAAGAGTGGAAGCAAGTCTTCTTCAATTCCGAGGGACTACCTGTGATGATGCATCTAGCCAATTCCATGGGCCAACCTGTGAGCCCTCTCACAAACCATTCCCACACAATGACATGACAGACCTGATCACAAATCCCAAACACTAAACAAAGATTTATTACAACCCAATCAATGGACCTCAAAAACACTCACATCATCCATTATCACCCTTGTCCAACTCCTTATCACCCCTCTTACGCAGACCTATCCTTATAGTACGCCGCAGTGTCTCCCCTTTGCCTGCCTCATGGCTTTGGGAAGGCAGCTGTGTGTGTGGAGGAAGCTGCAAATGTCCTTCTCTGATGTCCCTGACCAGCTCTGGCCCTGGAAGGGCTGCCTGAAGAATGGGCTGCATCCTCCTATGCGCCTTCAGTCGGAAGTGGCCGGGCGAAGCCATGCTTGGCAGTAATTGCACAGTGGCATCTATTGGCTCAGGGCTGTTGTGAGCCATAGAGGCAACATCAGTATGCTGCTCCGAGGAGCCAGCACTCCCCCGGGGCAGGACCCCACCTCCCACACCAAGCTGCTGGACCACAGGTCGGTGGGGTGTGGTGGAACCCTTTGGCCCCCGGGGGATTGTCATGGTCACAGCCGCAATGGCAGCAGTCAGATGTCGCTTAGCCTCCAGCTGACTGCATGACAGCAGCCTCACTCTGGAAGCCATTAGAGCCGGAAGCAGTCAGAGGCTCCGTGCCCTATTGCCCAGAGTGCATGAGAGCATTCTGAGCTTCCAGGGCAGCGGCCATTCTGTGCAAAGAAAAGTCAAGATGAACTCGAGACACGGCTGCAAAGCCTGCCCTGTAAGAAGGCCAGGGAGCAGCTGCATCATGAGCATGAGGAGAATTCTGCAGTTCAAACACCACACTGCAGCCACACCACTGAAAACAGCTATTGCCACCAGGAATTAAGATTCCGCTCCATTTATGACACAAAAAAGGGCAATTTTGATCTCATTACCACCGCAATCATATCGATGGTAACGGGCGGCCAACGGTGGCGTGACCACTCCGTTTCGGGCGGTAGGGCAATTTCGGGCCCCACATCTGCGTCAATGTCAATTGCCAAATGTTATCTAATGTGCTGATTAAACAGCCAGCATTGGTGATGCATCAAGTTGGTGGCACTGGAAAGAAAGAGAGAGGGGGACATCATGGAAATATCAGGACCTGACAGAAATGGGAGGGAGGAAAGATAAAAGTACTACCTATACCTGAAAACAAGACGAAAGCAGACTGAAGGACACAGACAAAAAGGACAAAGAAAAGCAAACAGCAAAAGAGTGCAGGGGTAAATACAATTAACAACAAATTAGAAATAGAAAGTGAGCTATCGGGGTTCTACGTTCTGTATTGTTGAAGCAACACTGCTTCTACATGCTAAGCATAGAAATGCCAACATTCACACGGTGACATTTATCAGAATTTCTGAGCTCTGCGAACTATGTTAAAAGGTCATGCAGATAATGAAACTCTTATTAATCCACCTTTCATCATTGCTCTAATCTCCCTGTCAGAGGCAGACACCTGTGCTGACCCTTTCACAGACATTAGGTAAATTCAGTGCTGCGTATTCTGCCGATCACCACGCTGATTTTCATTACACTGCTGTGCTTCGCTGCCTGATTATGGCCTCTTTGCATTTTGACAAATGCCAAATTGTTTTGCTAATTTTCTTGAACTAGCTCATTTGATAAATTAATCTTGTATTGGCGTAAAATGTTTATTTGTTTGAAATTGTGAAAATAGTTCATTTAGGAATCCAGGTACAACGGCTGATTAATTAGCTTCCGAACTGGAAAGCTGGAATTTCTTCAAATTGCTAAGATCTGTTGTACAGTGATATCCAAACTCAAAAGGCCCATCCTTATTGTTCACATCCTTAGAGACTGCTCATCTTTATTGACTCAACCTGTGTTAGGAGATAAAATGTAGTCAGAATGTGGGCTATTTTAAAAGTATTGAGTAGTTAATCAGGGAGCCGAGCATTGCAGTAGGTTAGGCACTGGCCTTTCATCTCTGGGACTGGCTCAGGATAAAAGAGCCTACTGTCTGCTAGCTTTAGGAATCATGTGTGAAATGTACTCATGCAATCTGAGTCCAATTCCAAAATTGTCACTAATTGGCAATATCATTCAGAGAGGCTTAAGGATGGTTGGTATAGGTACAAATACCGCACTGGTGCAGTAGGAGATTCTTGAATGGTCCCCGCAAATTGGAAGGTAGCTAATGTAACCCTGCAATTTAAGAAAGGAGGGAGAGAGAAAACGGAGAACTACAGACCAGCCTGACATCAGTAGTAGGGAAAATTATTGAATCAATTATTAAGGACGTGGTAACAAGGCACTTAGAAAATAATGAGATTGGCAGAGTCAACATGGATTTATGAAAGGGAAATCATGTTTGATAAATCTGTTAGAATTTTTTGAGGTTGTAACTAGCAGAATAGATAAGGGGGGACCAGTGGATGTGGTGTATTTGGATTTTCAGAAGGGATTTGATAAAGTGCCACACAAGAGGTTATTGAACAAAATTAGGGCTCATGGGATTGGGGGTAATATACTAGCATGGATTGAGGATTGGTTAACGGGCAGAAAACAGAGAGTAGGAATAAACGGGTCATTTTCGGGTTGGCAGGCAGTAAGTAATGAGATGCCGCAATGATCGGTGCTTGAGTCCCAGCTATTCACAATCTATATCAATGATTTAAATGAGGGGACCAAATGTAATATATCCAAGTTTGCTGATGATACAAATGCCATGTAAGTTGTGAGGAGGATGCAAAGACACTTCAAGGGGATATAGACAGGCTAAGTGAGTGGGCAAGAACATGGCAAATGGAATATAATGTGGAGAAATGTGAAGTTATCCTCTTTGATAGGATAAATAGAAAAGCAGTATTTTTTAAATGGTGAGAGATTGGAAAATGTTGGTTGTTCAGAGGGACCTGGGTGTCCTTGTACACAAATCACTGAAAGTTAACATGCAGGTACAGCAAGCAATTAAGAAAGCACATGGTTTGTTGGCCTTTATTACAAGAGGATTTTTTATAAGAGTAAAGACGTCTTACTGCAATTATATAGGGCCCTGGTGAGACCGCACCTGGAATACTGTGTACAGTTTTGGTCTCCTTACCTAAGGAAGGATATACTTGTCATAGAGGGAGTGCAACAAAGGTTCACCAGACTGATCCCTGCGATGGAGAGGTTGAGTAGACCAGGCCTATATTCTCTGGAGTTTAGAAGAATGAGATATAATCTCATTGAAACATACAGAATTCTTACAGGGCTTGACAGGGTAGATGCAAGGAAGATGTTTTCTCTGGCTGAGGAGTCTAGAACTATTGGTCACAGTCTCAGAATAAGGGGTCGGCCATTTAGGACTGAGATGGAGAAAAACCTAATTTCATCCCCAGTCAAGGATGAACCAAAAATGAAAAATTGTTAAAACCACCGCTAATCATGTTGGAATTGAGTGGCTTGGGGTCAGTAAGTATTTTTTTCCCCCCTCAGCATTTTCTCTACACATTTTCTCCTCTACTTTTCTCCCTTTGCCTCCATTCTAAAAGCATCAATTTTTTCTGGGAATAGTTCCATGGACCCTTTACCCATTATTAATCTGTGAGCCTGGACAGTGATCGCCAGCGCCTATCCAACATCACAGCTGAGCCCATACAATGTTTGTACAGTGCGCGTCTTGGAGGGTTGCTGTATAGCAATCATAGAATGATACAGCACAGAGGGAGGCAATTCGGCCCATCGTGCCTATGCCAGCTCTTTGGTAGAGCTGTCCAACTAGTCCCACTCTCCTGCTCTTTTTCCCATAGCGCTGTCAATGTTATTCCCTTCAGGTATTTATTTGATTCCCTTTTGAAATGTGTTTTTATCTTTTTTGTACGGGTACTTTCTCCCAGGAATGAGAATTCTGGGAAGATGCTCTCTTCCTCGAAATCGGTTTTAGTGCTTCAATCACTGTTTAAACTGATATCAGCTGCTCACTTGAGATCTTCCCAAGTCTGCATGACTCACAAATCGAAACTTTGGGGGTAATTTTAAGCGAACTCGTTGGGCGGGAATCTCTTGTGATCGGGTGTTTCAATGGAGAGTAGAATCGGGCGGTGTATAATGCCAGCGTTGCACCCGGTCCTGCCAAGTTTTCCAACAGGTGGATTAAGTTAAAAATGCCCCTTTACTTCTGAGTCATCAGAATCGCCTTGTCTGTAGGTTTTAATATTTTTAGTAATGGTGCATCATATTGCACTATTACATAAATGACTCAATTTAGGCACAAATAGAGAGTAAAGTTCCTTCTACCCTGCCTCAGTTCCAACCTCAGAACATAAGAACATAAGAATTAGGAGCAGGAGTAGACCATTCAGCCCCTCGAGCCTGCTCTGCCATTCAATAAGATCATGGCTGATCTTCTATCTCAACTCCACTTTCCTGCACTAGACCCATATCCCTTGATTCCCTCAATATTCAAAAATATATCGATCTCTGTCTTGAATATATTCAACAACTGAGCCTCCACAGCTCTCTGAGATAGAGAATTTCAAAGATTCACCATTCTCTGAATGAAGAAATTTCTCCTCATCTCAATCATAAATGGACGACCCCTTACTCTGTTTATGACTTCTGGTTCGAGACTCCCCAGCCAAGAGAAATATCCACTCTGCATCTACCCTGTCAAGCCCTGTAAGAATTTTGTATATTTCAATGAGATCACCTCTCATTCTTCTAAACTCCTGGCAGTAAGGGATTGAGGTCACAGCCATAGGTACAGGGACGGATAATCAAATTCATTATATTTCCTCTGGCTGGAGAGGTTGGTTTAGGTAAAAGAATTGGAAATTGCTCAAACCAGCACAGTATCCTATATAAGCCTTTAATTGTACTTTTTAATTCTACTTGATAACCCTTGTACTTAATTCTGAGTCACGTTCAATTATCTCCTCAGTGTATAGGAGCCAATCCCTCCAATACCATCAAATCTTTACCCGTGAGTTTACAAGATACTTCAGCCACATAATAACAAGACTGTTTGCCTTGTGTTAGAGATCTGAATTATGAGGAAAGACTGGAGTGACTTCGGATTTTCAGGCTTGAAAGGAAGTACCTGCAAGGTAATCTTATATAAGATAGTGAATGGTATAGAAAAGGTAAATCCAGAAAATCACTTTTGAGAGTAGAACAAGGCGGCACGAATTCAAACTAATCAAAGACAAATTTAGGACTGATATTACAAAGTCCATTTTTTATATGGATTGCAATCAATACATAGAATGGACAGAGTCTTGTGGAGAACAACCCTGGAACCATTTAAGAACCATTTGTATGCTGCAATCAAAGGACCTTAGAGAGCTAAGATGGGCCGAATGGCCTCCCTCATCTGTAATTATCTTGTGAAATAAAACTGGAGACCTGCAAGAGAGTAGAGTAATTCTTTTATTTTAGAGAGAAACCCAGCTTAGAATATGCCTCCTGGGATGTGGGCATCGCCAGCAAGGCCAGTATTCATTGCCCATTCCTAGTAGAGAAGGTGGTGGGTGATGGGCCAACGGAGGGGTCTGTTAGGTCACTTCAGAAGGCAGTTAAGAGTCAACAGGGCCAAAATTCAGGTTCGCCAGAAACCTGGCGTAATTACCATTTTTAAGTGTCTTCACCACCGGGTAGGATGAGGTCGACTCTTGATCGATATTCAGCTTTGTCAATTTTTTTAAACGGCCAGGAAGTCAGTCATAACGAGGGTGGAAGTGCGGCAGGAGCAATGGTGACGTCATCGCACGTCTGCGCCACCACATCTCTCCCCTCCTTTAAAGGGAAGAGAATCGGCGATTATTTAGGTTCGGCCACTGGACCACCAGGGAGAGTTTCGACCGGGCCAGTGGCCTGGCACCCGAGAGGGGGTGCCCGGCTGCCTGTCCAGTCGAACCCAGGGGCATAATAGTCCGACCGACATGGACGGCGGTATAGATTCAGCAGTTCCGAATGAATACAGTCAGGAGCTACCCCTCCTTTTACAGCTCCCTTCCCAGTCCATAATTCCTGCTCTTCTCTACTCGCATCCTCCTGTAGCTTGTGTATATTCATTTCTCCGGATCCTATGGCGGCTGCAGCAATTATAGTAACTGGCTCCGTGCCTGCAGCTTCTTTGGCGACCTCATCTGCTAACTCATTGCCTCTTTGAAGGGCATCTTCTACCTTCTTGTTGGCTTTTATCTTCATCGCTGCTGCTTCCGTGGTTCCTGGGCAGCTTCTACTAATCGTCTAATGATATTCTTGTTTTATGTGTCCTCCTCCCGAGATTACATACTCCCTCCTACTCCATGCTGTCATATAGTCGTGTACAGCTCCAAATGCGTTCCGGCCATCGGTATAAATATTAGCCCTTTTTCGCTTGGCTAATTTTAACGCCTCGGTGAGGGCCACCAATTCCGCAACTTCTGCTGTTAAAGTTCCCTCCAATCCTCCTTTTGCTACAATTTTCCTGTCTTGATTAACTACAGCCCAACCTGTATGGGGTTTTCCCTTTATATATCTGCGTGATCCGTCTACATACAAGGTTCGTTCCGGGTTCTCCATGGGTTCATCCAACACGTGTCCCTGTATGTCATCATCTAATGTCAGTTGGCATTCATGTGCCTCTCCCTCTGATAGTATACCGTCTGCCGGATTCACTCGGCCATCCCTCACTATCTGTACTGACCGGTCCTTAGGTATGAGGACTGCTTCCAACGCATCTCTTCGGTTGTCTGAAAAGGACCGTAGTATACCGGTATTCAGTAACTCTACTAGGGTATGTTACATGTGTAGCACTGTCTGTCCGGACATTACCACTGGTTCGCAGACCCTGATTGCCCAAGCTGCACAATCTAACGCAGCCACACACCGAACCATTCCACTGACCACTGGTATTTGTTGCGTAGAGTAAAAGGCTATCGATCACATGTTTCCCCCATGCACTTGTGCCACCACAGCATTATAGAAGTCGCCTTCTATGCTGCAATGTATGTGGAAAGGTCGGGTTATATTTGGGAGTCCCAGGGCCGGTGCTGATATGAAGGCGGTTTTCAGTTCGGTGTATTCGACATCTTGCTCCGGTCCCCATTCTATTTTATCCGTGGAGGCCTTTCCTCCCTTCACCAGCTTCTGGATGGGCTCTGCAATATTCATGAAGTGGGGTATAAAGTTCCGGCAATAATTAAACAGTCCGTGTACCTATCGCACCCCCCTCACCGTAAATGGTTGCCTTTCGGTCCTCGGGTAGGGCTTTGGAAGCTTGATTTATTTCATGCCCTAAATATCGCATCAGGTTGAGTCCTACCTGAGCTTTCTTGGGGTTCACTTTAAAACCAGCTTGTTCCAAGGCCTGTAGGGTGCACAACAGTGCTCCCGTCCTGACTTTCAGACACGATCAGAAGATCGTCCACGTACTGCACCGGTGTTTCCGTACTGTGTCAAATCTAGGTCCTCCAGTGCCTGACTTATTACCCGGTGAAATATATTGGGACTGTTGTGGAATCCCTGAGGGACTCTTGTCCAGGTGTATTGTCGGGCCCCCACCGTAAAGGCAAACTTATCCTGGGATTCACATGCCAGGGGATGGGCCAGAACCTGTTGGCTATATCTAGGACCGTGAAGATCCCATGTTCGGGTTTCAAGCCGTTGAACGTGGTCGATGGGCTGGCTACTATGAGATGTTCTCTTGGGGTCATTTTATTTAGCGTTGTATAATCTGTATAATCCATCTGGCTTCTGGACCGGCCATACCGGGGAATTGGCAGTGGAGGTGGCTCCTCTCAACACTCTCGTACTATCTCCTGCACCACCCTCCTCACTTCAGGTTTTATAGGATATTGTTGATGCGTGTTGTGGACGGGGCCTGGTATTATAATTACCCTCTCGCATTCCTGTTTTTTACCCACCCACACTCCGTTAACAGTTTCGCACAGTATTCCCTTTTTCCCCTCTTTCACACTTCCTAGTTTTGTTGTTTTTGGTGCCATGGCCCTATTTCCCCCCACCCATTGTTTTCGTCCGTTGGAGTCGACCCATATCGATTGTCTATTCTTTGGGTTGATTAGTATGTTTAATTCATTCAGAATATCTACGCCTAAAATAGTTCCCTCCGGGTTTTTGCAGACCCATAACTGCACTGGTAACAATACTCCTACCTCTAATAACTGCATCTCACTTTTCTATGCTCTCGTTTGATTTTCCCCCCCACTCCTTGGATAAGTATTGAGTGTTTGGTGAGGGGGAGGTCTAAATTAGTTATTGACATTAACGCCCATGTATCTACTAACATATCACACTGCCAGCCCCCTAACAGCGCGGTTATATACATATGGAGGTCCTGTCCCTTCCTGGGGACCGATGCTACCGACGCTTTTGTCTGTGCCAGGGACTTGATGATCTCAATCAGCTGGTCTCTGGACACTTGTTCGTTTGGGGGTAGGCTTCGCTGTCCTCTGGGTCCTTGCCCCTCGCTACCTCCTCCCTTTGCCCAGCAATCCTTGACCTCATGTCCGAGCCTGCTGCAATTGTGCCATTGTTTCGGTATCTTCCTTGGAGCTCTGCACTCCTTATGCCAGTGCCCGGGTTTGTTAAGAGTTGTAACACATTTCGGGTTTCCTGACCGCCCCTACTGCCCCCAATTCTTCCGCAGCGGCCTCCTTCATTTTCTGTTGGTTGTCTAGTTCAGTTGCCCGTCGTACCAGTCATCACACATTTGTATTGTGACCAACCCAGTTTTTAATATGGCTTGTTGGGCGTTGCTCAATCTGTCTTTGTACATCTTTTGAAAAGCTAGATTGTCCCTGTTAGGTTGTGGTATGCCTGAATGGGCCAAAAAGCTGATTCATGTGCTGATTCTCCTTTATTTTGTGTGACCCCCATTATTATTCCCCAATTTACGGGTACTGCTCCCATGACCCGTGTGACATCAGCTTTGAATAGATCGCAGTCTGCCGCCTGTTGGGCAACTGTGGGTGCCGTCTCGGTACACCATGTCCCGTCCCTGAAATTTTGGGCCAGTCGCTCCCACATATCTTCGCTCATTTTTGCTCTGACTAATCCTCCCACATTTTGATTGTGAAAATTATGACATATTCGCATTTCCCTCATTTTTTGCCAAAATGCCCCCTTCCCTTGTCTGGCAGTATCTGTGATAGTTTTAGTTTGTTACCCGGGGAAAATGACACGTACGTAGTTTTGACCTGATCTGCCACTGCTGGGAGAGCTATTGCCCGCTTTGGGACTACAGGGACCGCTGGAGCTCCTAGTATGAACTTTACTTTAATGGGGGCCGCTAGTAGTTGTTCCTCATAGGGAGGTGGTCCCTCCCACTCGTGGTCTTGGTTGTACTCAGCTGCCTTTCTGCCTAAGGCCCCCCAGTCTATTTCGTCGTCCTTCTCATGTGTTGTGACGGGCGCTTTCCAGTCAGTAGTCTAGTCTGTCTACATAATTCATAATATGCGCGAATAACTAAAACGAGGGCTTTCTCCTCCTTTTGTTTCTTTTCCGACTCCCACCACTTCCTTTGTTCTGTGGGTGGGTCGTCTGGTTTCCAATTTTCTTTAATCGTCTTTTCAATTAGTTTCTGATTTTTGTCTGCTAGGTACCACGTCAGAGATCTCTCCAGTCCCCACTCGAGTTTTTCACTTCCCATGGTTATTTGTTGTCAGCGGTATGTCTCTTACTTCCTCATCTGAGTGAGACTGTTACTTGCAACCTATTGGTTGTCAGCGGTACATCCCTTCCTTACTCATCTTGAGTGAGACCATAGTTGTAACTCCTACCAATTATCAATTACAATGTTACACAGACACACTTCTATATAACCGATCGCAATTGTTTCATCTAGGATCTTCCGTTGACTACTCGAAGTCTCGGCCAGACCTGCAGATTTGGATCTCTCAGGCAGTTGATACTAGATGGATTTCTGCCCTTGTCCTAACTGTGTATGGTAATTAAAACGTACTCACGTGACATGGCTTCCATCTGCCGGTGTCCGCCGCCCGCTTGAGGTCCTGCCGACTACGCCAATTGAAGTGAAGTATTTGAAATAACCACTTGACACCAGGTCTGCGTTCGAAGATTCAAGCAGTCTTTATTCGCACCGGTGGGGAAAATGACCTGCTATATGTCTAGCCAGGTCACTGTCCAACGATTCATAGTTTCAAATAACCTTTTTACACTTAACGGTACATGCTCAACCTCGTGCACGATCCTTTGGCACCATTTGATTCGTTCAAAGCCCACATGCACAGTGGCTGATTGGTTAATTCTCTTTTGCTTCACATAATCACTCACCAATTTTTTGTGCCTAGCTTGCGTAACATTCAAAGTTTGCATGAAGTTTGTGGTTTGTACATTTGAAGCCGTTACTGCTTCTTGGATACGCCATTTATCAACCACACCCAGTGCTCACGCTTCGAACATTATTTCAGGGATTTATTTTAGCTAAAGCGGATCTGTGGTTTATGCGTACGTGCTGTCTCAGCCATTGCAGCAAATGTACAGGTTGCATTGTTAACCCCTTAATTCCTGAAGGATGCAGTGTCCCACTTCAATGACCCTTCGTCAGAACTGGAGAGTGTTCGGAAAGAACAGATTTTTAACAAGCACTGAAAGGGGGAGGGGAAGAAAGAACAAAAGGGAAGGTCTGTGATAGGTTGGAAGACAGGAGAGATTAGAGAGACAAAAGGGATTATGGCCCAAATTCAAACGGTAATGCCAGGAGTTAGAAAAGCATTAGTCAAGATAGGGTGTGAATGGTGGGATAATGACCAGCAGCCATTAGAGACGAGGAGAAAAAAGAAAGAAACAGGCTCTGAGGGGGGTGGGGGAAAGGGAACCATAGGTTGGCAGCAGTTATGCTCTGAAAGTTTTGAACTCGATGTTGAGTCCAGAAAGCTGTAAAGTGCCTAAACGAAAGATGAGGTGCTGTTCCTCGAGCTTACGTTGAGCTTCATTGGAACAGTGTAGGAGACCGAGGATGGAGAGGTCAGAGTGGGAATGGAGTGGAGAATTAAAGTGACAGGCGACTGGAAGCTCAGGGTCACACTTGCGGACTGAAAGGAGATGTTCCGCAGAGCGGTCACCCAATCTGTGCTTGGTCTCCCCAATGTAGAGAAGACCACAGCGTGAGCAGCGAATACAGTATACTAAATTGAAAGAAGTACAAGTAAATCACTGTTTCACCCTACTTTTGTCACTAGTATCTGCACCAAGTTCACGTACTGCATAGGTTAGATGCTGAGCAATGCTTTCTCTACTCTGCCCCAGCAATGGCCCCAAGTTTCCACACGCTACAAAACGGGCGCCCCTCCGAGCTGGGCGCCCGTTTTACGCACCGAAAACGGCGCCTGAAAAAAACGCGCGATTCTGGAGCGCCCTGCCGCTCCATGGCAGCTTGGCGCGGCGCCCAGGGGGGCGGAGCCTACCACTCGCGCCGATTTTGTAAGTGGGAGGGGGCGGGTACCATTTAAATTAGTTTTTTTCGTGCCGGCAACCCTGCGCGTGCGCGTTGGAGCGTTCGCGAACGCGCAGTGTGAAGGAAACATTGGCACTCGGCCATTTTTGTAGTTCTTTGTAGCTGTTCAATTTTTAAAATTTTTTTAATAAAAGCACATTGCCCTTCCATGATCAGCACTGAGGCTTCTTGCAGCCGTACGAAGGCTGCAGGAAGCCTCAGAAGTTGAGGCAGCCGTTTCCCGATGGCCTCCCACCCCTGCCATCGGGAACGGCTGCCTCCATCCTGCCTCCCCCCCCGCTGCGGTCGGTCGGGCCCTCACTCCCTCCCCCCACCCGCTCGCCCACCCGCCATCAGGAACGGCTGCCTCCATCCTGCCTCCCCCCCGCTGCAGTCGGTCGGGCCCTCACTCCCTCCCCCCACCCGCTCGCCCACCCGCCGTCGGGAACGGCTGCCTCCTCCCTGCCTCCCCCCCTGCTGCAGTCGGTCGGGCCCTCACTCCCTCCCCCGCCTCCCACCCGCCCCCCGCCGTCGGGAACGGCTGCCTCCATCCTGCCTCCCCCCCCGCTGCGGTCGGTCAGGCCCTCACTCCCTCCCCCGCCTCCCACCCGCCCCCCGCCGTCGGGAACGGCTGCCTCCATCCTGCCTCCCCCTCCACTGCGGTCGGTCGGGCCCTCACTCCCTCCCTCCCCCTGCCGTCGGGAACGGCTGCCTCAACTTGTGAGGCTTCCTGCAGCATTCTCCCTGCCTGAAGCACTTTCACACAGGTAGGAAGATGGTTTATTTAATCTTTTCTTTGCTTATAAATTTTTATTCAGGTTGGATTTATTTGTATAATATTTGTATAGGTATAAATAAGGATTTATTGTAGAATTTAATGACTTCCCTTCCCCCCCCCCCCCTCCCCCCGCCCCACCTCGTTCCGGACGCCTAATTTGTAACCTGCGCCTGATTTTTTAATGTGTAGACAAGGTTTTTTCAGGCCTACAAAAATCTTCACTTGCTCCATTCTAAGTTAGTTTGGAGTGCGTTTTCACTGTGAAAACTTTGAAATCAGGCGTCAGTGGCCGGACACTCCCCCTTTTGAAGAAAAAATTCTGTTCCAAAGTGAAACTGTTCTAACTGACTAGAACTGCAGAAAAAAAAATGTGGAGAATTGCGATTTCTAAGATAGTCCGTTCTCCACCAGTTGCTCCTAAAAATCAGGAGCAAATCATGTGGAAACTTGGGGCCAATGTGTCTTCACCCGGTGTCAGAAGGACACCTATTGCACCAGGGTGGCATTTACATGTCCCATACCAGCAGGTCAATGTTCTAATTCAATGATGTTGCCATTTAGATACCAATTTGTCTGAATTATGGGTAGCTTGGTGCTGTGGACCTGCACTAACGAAGAACTGGGTAGCGATCGCTCAAATTAATATCACAGAGGTACCTGGCAGCCATTGTACAGAGACTTTCACCCCGGACGGGATTAAAACTCAGCTCCCAGATGTAAAAGGACAGAGTGCTAACCTACCATAGCAAAAAGAGCAACCCATCTCACTCAAAGAATTTGGCCGATTTGTTGCATAGTTTTGAAGGTGGAGAAATGTGTGCCTTAAACCAGTTTTGGGAGAGGTGACCAGCCAGTGGGAAAGATTTAAAAAAAACAGAGCAAAGCTTGACTGGTTTTTAATTGTTTGTTACAATTCTCTAATTTGTGCACAATCAAACCATAGAAAATGTAATTCACTGCTTGTTGCATGTGCACAATTACTTGTCCTAATAATTATCATCTGAATCCCATAATCAGATATTCACAAGATCACAGGATAAGTGCAGTTTCACCCATCTCAGCACCTTTATCTTGGTGGGGGTGGAGAGGAGAGGCTTAACCGTCTTCCATTCAAATAACTCCAAAGTGTCCACTTGGTTTTGTAACATATATTATGGGCTAGATTTTCGTTTTTTGTGAAAACGATAGTTTTACACCAAAATTACTGTTTTCGCTGCGCTACCATTTTTAGGCCTAACTTTCGGCCTTTACGCATCGGTAAAGTCGGCATTGCACGACTATTCGTGGCGCAAACCACGAGTTTCAGCGACTTTAGTCTGGGGCCGGTAGCACTGCGAGAGAGACCTTGGGAGGGGGGAAAAAAACATTCACAAAACCCTTACCTACTACATCGCTGAAAAGGAATTAAAAAATAAAAACTTTAACTTACCTTTTTTGTAGGTCTTCATACTTACCGCTGCTGGCAGGGTTGCACCGGCAGGTTTGCCTGTCAGTATTCTGAGCGTGGCGAAGAGTGCCGAAATTACGATGGTAACGCAATCCACAGCGTTGCACCTCGTTTTACGTTGGCGCACCTCTCCCCGGCGGTACTTGAAAGCGCTGCCGGGGAGAGGTGCCCGAGGATCCCACCGACCGGGTTTTGGCCGCGGAGGGTCAAATCGCGGTGAAAACCCGGTCGCAAAGTCGGCGAAAATCTAGCCCATACTGTGAATTTTTTTGCCCCTAATTTCTGATACTCTCTCCTTAAAACCTTCGACTCCACTTCACAGCCTTAAAAATCTTCCGAAAGCCTGTCTTATTGTCAAGCTTTCAGCCACCTCTCCTAACTCTCCCACCATGGCTCGGCATCCATTCCTTCATCGATTGTATTTCTCTTCCCTGCCACCCCAACCCCTCTGCAATTTCCTCTGGGATATTTCTAAAGTTCTATTGTTGTTCCTGGGTTGATTTTATTCCATATTTGACCGAGGATATTGCTGACAACAGCTTTCCATGTGGATATTAGTGCTATATTGTTGACCCCCCCCCCCCCCCCAGTGACACCCACACTGAAAGACTAATGAATACGACATAACAAGTTTAACAAGAAGCACTTTGAAGGCTATAACATTTAAATGCTGTGGTCAATAATATGGTCAAATTCCTTATTTCATTCGAATGGCTTGGAACTAAAAGAAAGCACTCGGCTCCACATTTGAGGCTCAGTATCCATCATTCTCACAAGATGTCTGGGAAACTGATACTTTGTGATAAATGCTTTTCAAAAAGTTCCCTAACTTTTCTTTTCTCATGACAGGAATAAGGTATGGACAGCAAGCATCCAATGATATTGTGCCTCCATCTGTTAGTCAGCATGGCAACAGCACTATGGTGACAACGCACTCAATACTTCAACCTGTTTCTCCTCCGGGTCTGGAGCCAAGCCACAGTTTGTTGACTACGGACACCAAACTGGTAAGTGCATCAGTAATTATAGAATCACGATTGGTTATGTAGGGTGATGCTGTCACCAGAGAGTCAGCACAGTCATACTGGTATGTAATTATTCCACAGACCCAACTCTCAGTACTTTGCTCTTTTTATACATTTTAATAGATACTTTGTTTTTCTTTTAAAAAGCCTTTATGATTCTATCTAAAAGCTTGAAGTACAGCAACTAGAACTTCGACTATTTTTTGTAATCCATAATAATTTTTTGTAATTATTATTATAGATGCAGTGCTAGTTTAAACTGAGTACAAGTTGAACTGAGATATATTCAAGAAAGTTTTCTGGTATATTTTGAATAACTCTGGAGAAACATTTTACTCAAATGAACTTGGCATCTCTGG
Organism: Pristiophorus japonicus; assembly: GCF_044704955.1. Lineage (NCBI taxonomy): Eukaryota > Metazoa > Chordata > Chondrichthyes > Pristiophoridae > Pristiophorus > Pristiophorus japonicus. Next base: position 186,226,870 of record NC_091984.1, read on the forward strand.
AATAATCTGGACCTCCAGCTTCTCCCTCATATTCAACAATTCTTCCCTTACCAGTTGACACCTCCATGTCAGGAATGGCTCTGCCAGCCTGTCATTCTCTCCTCCACTTAAGTGCTTCTCCACTACCAGCTGAGAGCTACCAAATCTTGCCCTTTTATGTGGCATCTAACTCAAAAGACTAGGGATTCAAGACTGGCTTCCAACTAGGACCTTAGAAGAGAGTCAAAGCAATGACATGTCTAAGCTGACACTCCAGTGCAGTACTGAGGGAGTGCTACACTGTCGGAGGTGCCGCCTTTCGGATGAGCCATTAAACCGAGGCTCCGCCAACAGAACAGCTTCCTCTTTTCCCAGTGCCTCATGAATCAAAACCCCACCCTCTTACACCACTCTTTGAACCAAGCATTTAACTCTCTGATCTGCTTGTCTCCTTGCCATTTTGTCAATTGGCTCAGGTTACAATCCAGATATTATTACCTTTGAGGTACTGCGTTTAAATTTGAACCCTAGCTCCTCAAACTCTCTCAGCAGAACCTCATTCCTTGTTCTACCTATGTCGTTGGTTCCTACATGGACCATGACAACTGGATCTTCCCCTCCCAATACAGATTCTTCTCCAGCCTTGGGCGGAGGTATCCTTAACCCTGGCACTGGTGCTGCAGTCTGTTTGCGCATCCACCCTGCAGACTTTACCCTCACCAACACAGGCAGCAAGAACCTCATACCTGTTGAATAAGGACAAAGGCCAAGGCTCCTCCAGCACTGCACCTGAGACACCTTACCTGCCTGAGTTGCAGTCACACTCTCCTGCCCCTAACCACTAATCAGACCTGCACCACAACCTAACCTAAGGAGTGTGACTGCCTCCTACACCAAAGTGTCCAGGTAACTCTTCCGCTCCCTCATTCCCCGCAATGTCTGCACCTCGGACTCCAGCTCAACAATTCTGAGCTAAAGTTCCTCGAGATGCAGGCACTTACTGCAGACGTGATTTTCCGAGCTCGTGAAGGTCTCCACAAACTCCCACACGCTGCAGTTGCAGCACACCACCTGCACTGCCATCTCTATACAGGTGCAGCGCCTAAAATCCAAAATCCTCGGGCCGAGGCCGTTCCGGATTCTGGGCTTTTCTGGACTTTCAATTTGTTTCTGACCACGAATCCGGAAACACCCGAGCCCAGGTTCGGGTATTTCCGGATTTCGGAACGGCAGAAAGATGGGCGGGGGGGAATCCCGCCAAGGAGCTGTTTGGGCCATCCGGCCCCGGCGAGTATGTTGTTGGACGGGCCCCACCAAGGAGGCTTCGAGGTAAGGGCAGCGGCGGTGATGTGAGGCCCATGGTCGGGCAGCGGCAGGGCCCCGAGGTCGGCAGAGTCGTCAGCTTCAGATTCCGGAACATTTTACAGATTCCGGACGACCCTGCCACTGATCATCCCAGAGTCCAGATTCCGGAACATTCTGGATTCCTGAACTCTGGATTCTCGACGCTGCACTTGTATGACCTTGTTTTAGTTATTTAATTAATTAAAGTTTATGTTTTTAATTTACTGAGCTTATAGTTTAGTTTTTAACTAATTACTAGATCTAGTTTAAGTTATAGGTAGATGAAATTAAATATTTAACTGTAACAATAATCATTCCCAAGTATTGGAGGCAAAAAGCAACACCTTCTTCCCCCTCTGCTTCGAATTCCTACTCTCTCCAAATTCCTGACTTTAACATTCTGTTTAAGTGCATTCCTTTTAAGACACTTAATGCAATCCACTCAACTAATGTCACCAAAACAGATTATCTGGTCATTATCACATTGCTGTTTGTGGGAGCTTGCTGTGCACAAATTGGTTGCCGCGTTTGCTACATTAGAACCGTGACTACACTTTAAAAGTACTACATTGACTGTAAAGGGCTTTGGGATGTCCTGAGGCTGTCAAAGGCGCTATATAAATGCAAGCTCTTTCCTTTATTGGTAATCACACCAGTGGAGCTAAAATGTAATAGATACAAATTATAGGCACGAACATTCTTCTTGAAATAGGTGGAAAGGACCAGGGCACATTGTCGATAAATGAGACCACAAATCCACAATCATCAAATGGAAGAATATATTTTTTTTAAATAAGGCTATAAAACAAAAGAGCTTCCTAGAATGTAAGTAGGGATAAAATATGAGATAAAACAATTAGCATCAAATCTAATGCTGTTTTCATATTGAACTTCGACCAATGGATCCCATAACCTGGGTCTCATGAAGCCAGTAGCTAAATGGATGTAAAACTGTTGGATTTGTTTCAACCACCAGCCAGGGCGATCTGGGTCTACCTAACTGCAGATAGTCTTTCCGCAGCCGGTAACTGAGCTACTCCAGTAACTGCTCGTGTTGGTGGTAACGCCCTGAAGGAGTTGAAGTATGATTGCCAGCTCAGGCGAGAATCTGCCTTGCCCTTCAATAACCTCGGTGCATGGATTCTACCAACAGTAGACAAATCAGCAACATCCACTTTATTTATGTATTTATTAATTTACTGATGTCGGAAGTGTCTAAGGAACTCGTTGCAGGTAAATATTTAATTTCATCTACCTATAACAATAAAGCATCCCTGTAAATGTAATTCGGAGTGCCTTTAAATGCAGTGAGAAATAGAGTGATAAAGTAGGCAAATAATGCACGTTCTACAAATAACAATGGTGTTAGGGAAAATGAATTGAAACCTTTATGCAAGCAGTTCAGAAGGGCAGTGAATAACTTTACAAACCCCTTGAGCTGTTTCCAAAAATCCATTAACCCTTCAAGACCACTTGTTTTCTTCCTATTTTGCTTAATTCACACCAGTTTCCTCGCAACATTAAATTTTTATGTTCGAGATTCCCCATCGAGAAACGATGCTGATGGGAGACCAGTAATTAACATAAGATCGGAACCAGTGACACAGAAACTCATAATGTAGAAACTGCTTGTAAAACTAATCCATTAAAGGAGGAAGCTCTGACAACAGGGTTTCTTTCTGCACTTCTCCTTCTGACTCATGACCCTTGGTACATCCATCAAATCCATCACTCAATAGATAAGGGGGCTGAAATTGCCCCTTTCCTTAAGGCTTGTTACCACCGGAAATCGGCGGCCCCACTGCAGAGTGCAATGGCCGCCGATTTTTCGTGGAAAGGCCGCCATTTTAAGAATTCTGCTCCTGTGGTATCCCGGCGATGACCCGCTCCCCCCCTACTGCCCCGCTGCTGCCGATCCGTCCTAAGTGCGTCATCAGAGCGCACACTGCCGATGTTCCCTCCCGATCACGAAATTCCACCAAGAAAATCTTGAGGCAGCTTTTCCTACTGGTGCACTGTGCTTGGAGTGCTTCTAAAATGGCGGTGCGACTGCCATTAAAGGGGAAGACCTACTGCCACGGCCGCCATGTTTTTTTTGTCGGCTGACTGCCTTTTTGGGTGCCAGGCTGCTGGCCCGGCCGAAACTCTCGCTGGTGGCTCAGTGGACCGAATGTAAAGGATTGCGCAGGCTCGTCCCTTTCAGTGAAGGGGAGAACCGTGGTGGCGTGCCATTATGACTAACTTCCGGCCCACTGGAAAAAAAAGCCAAAGAGCGGAAATTCACTCGAGGCCACCACATCCACCATGCCGGTAAAAACTGAAACAGGGTAGTTGCGTCGTGTTTCCAGCAGTGGACAATTTCAGCTCCAAAATCTCTTTGATTCGGACTTAGTCTCCCCCCACCCCTAATTATCCTTTGTTTCCCTTGGCTGTGGCTCAGTGGGTGGCACTCTCACCTTCTCCATCAGAATGTTGTGTGTTCAAGCCCCCACTCCAGCACATTAATCTATGCTCCCACTCGAGTGCAATACAGAGAGGGAGTGCTGCACTATCAGAGGAATTGGCTTTCAGATGAGATGTTAAACCGAGACTCCATCTGCCCTCTCAGGTGGACGTAATAAACCTGGCACTATTTTGAACAAGAGCGGGGGAGTTCGCTCCAATGTCCTGGCCAATATTTATTCCTCAAACCAACTAAAATAGATTATCTGATCATTATCACATTGCTAGCTGTGCGCAAATTGGCTGCTGGATTTCCTACGTTACAACCGGGACTACACTTCAAAAGTACATCATTGGCTGTAATGCGCTTTGGGATGTTTAGCATCGCAAGGTACCTCACATAAAATGACTTAATGTGGAGTGCAGGGACTGTTGTTACACTGACAAACACAGCAGCCATTCCATTCTCAGAAGGACCAACAAACACCAATGATACGAATGAGCAGTTCATTCGTTTATTTTGGCGGTGCTGTTGGTGCAAGAAATATTGTCCAGAACACCAGGAGAACTTGTTGCCCTTCTTCAAATTGTGCCACCGAATCTTTAATGCCCACCTCAACTGCTGGAACAGGCTCATCTGAAGGCCAGCACCTCCCACAATAAAGCACTCCCTAGTACCACACCGGTGTGCCAGCCTGGATTATGTGCCGACTTCTTGGTTCGGTGATCGTAACCACAGCTTTCTGACTCGGGCAAGAGTGCTACCCACTGAGACACGCTGACTCAAGGCATGGTAAAGCCTGTTGCACTTTTGTACACAGAGAACAGGAGGATAGCTCGGATCAGGGATGCTATGCAGTTGTCAATACAAATTATTTTTACTTACCTGAGTTCTCTGGGCAGGCTGTCTCAGGATCTGAGCCAAGTTAAACAGGCCTGAAAGAGTCCTTCAACAGAATTAAACAAAGCCAAATATTTTGATTTTACTCACATTACCTAGCACTGAGCTTGACAACTTGGAGAGCTGCATCTGAACCTGGTCGAGTTCCTGAAAGCACATTCCTGTCACAATACAATGCTTACAAGGTCAGAGTACAGCTGTGAATAAAGCGATGCCAGGCAATTATCCTCGTTATTTTTTTCCTGCTCCCACTGCGGGAATGAGGTGGTGACAGCAGTGCTAAGCGAAACAGTTTCAAAGATCGGTGTGATAGCTATGATACAGTGGTCGGCACAACTTCCTTTTGAAGTCGTTATAACACTGAAGAATTTCTCTACAGGTAATAAAAGGATGGGGTTGAAATCGGGCCGTGCAATGTCAGTGACAGTTGTTTTGAAAATATACAGGCACTGATTTTGCACCATTACCAGCTTAACTCGTTACATCCGTCGCGTTTGGAGTCGACAGCACCATCTCAGTAACATTGCCACAGTGGCAGAGCTCCGATCAGTGACTAAAGAGGGACATTTCAGCTTTTGGCAAATGATGCAGAAAATTTGGGGATGGGCAGTGTTCTGACGTTAACCCTAGAGACATTTTGTAAATCGTTTCCAAACCGAGACAGAGGCACTGAAATACCATGGAGGATCTCCAGTTCTCCTGATAACTTAGGCAGAACCTTCAGTCAAACTGCATACACGACTGGGAGTTCCACCAGATTTTCGCCAAAACTACAGCCAGAGACTGGGAAATCCCGGTGGACTTTCAGGGCCCGAATGTTTCATCGTAGAATCAATACAGCGCAGAAGAAGACCAATCAGCCCATCGTGGCTGTGCCGGTTCTTTGAATGAGCGATCCAATTAGTCTCACTCCCCCTTGCTCGTTTCTCAAAGCACTGCAATATGTGAGTTTTCAGATAAAAATGTTCACTCTTACTTGCACATTGTACAATGGTTGCAATACAAAAGGACATAGTAACATCTTATAAACAAAGGAGCAGATGGCTGTGCTTCTTGGTTGCTGCTGGGTAACAGCAGTTGATGTGCGGGTGCCCGCCCCTGTACACAGTGTTGTGGTGATTTTACGATCACGGACCTGTACCACCTCCAGCTAAATAGTCACGAACAGTGACTTTAATATGCACAGTAGTCTTAAAAGTGGAACTAGCTGCTATGGAAACAACCACATAATATAAACATGGCAGTGTAGTTTTCATGACAATGGAACATGGAGCCAGCTCAAAAATATAAATGCACCATAAATTGGTCATGCACGTTCTGGTTAAGGGGATTGAAACTCTTTCTGATAATTTTAGTACAAACATGAAGTTTAGTCCTTCTGTCACTCCAGCCTGTCATTAGAATTATCAACTGGCGAAATTTCACCCCATGAGTTACGACAATTGATTCAGTCGCTTGTGGTTGATTCAGCGTTTAATCAGTTGGTAGCACTCTCACCTCTGAGTCAGAAGGTTACGGGTACAAGACTCAATCCAGAGACTTGAGCACAAAATCTAGGCTGGCACTCCCATGCAGTGCTGAGGGAGTGATGCACTGTTGGAGGTAGCATCATTTAGGTGAGACGTTAAACCGAGGCCCCATCTGCCCTCTCAGATGGAGGTAAAAGATCCCATGTCACTGTTTTGAAGAAGAGCAGGGGAGTTCTCCCCGGTGTCCTGATCAATATTTTTTCATCAACCCACATCGCCAAAATCAGATGATCTGGTCATTATCTCATTGCTGTTTGTGGGAGCTTGCTGTGGCAAATTTTTGGCTGCCGCGTTTCCAATATTACAACAGTGACTACATCTCAAAAACAATTAATTGGTGTCGTGTATCTGCAAAGCATGCACTCCCATGCTCCACCACCAGGGAGCGCATCCCCTGAAGTCTGGATATAAGCCGGCCCCTAAGGCCTGTTCCTCACTCTGGAGTGTCTTAATAAAGACTGAGGTCACTGTTACTTTAACCTCCCTGTGTGCAGTCTCATCTGTGTTAGGAACACAATAACTGGCGATGAGTACACAAATCCAACGCAAAGATGCAGCAAACTGTGGGCATCCTGGAGAAGTTCTCGGAGGGTGAGGACTGGGAAGCCTATGTCGAACGGCTAGACCAGTACTTTATAGCCAATGAGCTGGACGGAGAAGGAAGCGCTGCAAAAAGGAGAGCGGTCCTCCTCACGGTCTGCGGGGCACTGATCTACAACCTCATGAAGAATCTTCTGGCTCCACAGATAAGTCGTATGAGGAGCTGTGTATACTGGTTCTGGAGCATCTTAACCCGAGGGAGAGCGTGCTGATGGTGCGGTAGCGGTTCTATACGTACCAGCGATCTGAAGGTCACGAAGTGGCGAGCTATGTAGCCGAGCTAAGGCGACTTGCAGGACAATGTGAGTTTGATGGCTACCTGGAGCAAATGCTCAGAGACTTTTGTGTACTGGGCATTGGCCACGAGACCATCCTACAAAAACTTTTGACTGTAGAGACACCGACCCTCAGTAAGCCCATTGCGATAGCACAGGCGTTTATGTCCAGCAGTGATAACACCAAACAAATCTCTCAACACACAAGTGCTAGCAATGTTCATAAATTAACTGGAACTGTGTTCGCGAGCAGAAATGTACAGGGCAGAAACCACGAGTCTGCAACTGCCAGCAGGCCTCAGGTGACCCAGATGACTCAGAGTCCACAACAAAGGATGAATGCAAGACAATTCACACCTTGTTGGTGTTGTGGAGGCTTCCATTCAGCCGATTCATGCCGCTTCAAAGGGTATGTTTGCAAGAGCTGAGGAACAATGGGGCACCTCCAACGAGCTTGCAAATGAGCTGCAAGCTCTGCAAAACCTGCTAACCACCACATGGCAGAGGAAGATCGGTCCATGGTGGACCAAAGCAATTTCGAGCCTCAGAGAGAGGAGGCAGATGCTGAAGTACACGGGGTGCACACATTTTTCGATGAAATGTCCACCTATAATGCTAAACATAAAATTGAATGGCTTACCCGTAGCCATGGAACTGGACACTGGCGCTAGCCAATCCATCATGAGTAAAAAGATGTTTGAGAGACTGTGGTACAACAAGGCACTCAGACCAGCCCTGAGCTCCATCCACACAAAACTGAGAACATACACCAAAGAGCTTATCACTGTTCTGGGCAGCGCCATGGTCAAGGTCACCTACGAAGGCATGGTGCACGAACTGCCACTCTGGATTGTCCCGAGCGATGGTCCCACACTGCTTGGAAGGAGCTGGCTGGGCAAAATCCGCTGGAACTGGGATGACATCCGAGCGCTATCACATGTCGATGAGGCCTCATGTACCCAGGTTCTCAACAAATTTCCTTCCTTTTTGAGTCAGGCATTGGAAACTTTTCCGGGGTGAAGGTGCAGAACCACTTGGTCCCAGAGGCATGACCCATTCACCACAAGGCGCGAGTGGTACCTCACATGATGAGGGAGAGAGTGGAAATCGAGCTGGACAGGCTGCAACGCGAGGGCATCATCTCCCCAGTGGAATTCAGCCATCCCAATTGTTCCAGTACTCAAAAGTGATGGCACGGTCAGGATTTGCGGCGATTATAAAGTAACTATTAATTGTTTCTCGCTATAGGACCAATACCCGCTACCTAAGGCAGATGACCTATTTGCGACGCTGGCAGGAGGCAAGACGTTCACCAAGCTGGACCTGACTTCAGCCTACATGACGCAGGAGCTGGAGGAGTCTTCGAAGGGCCTCACCTGCATCAACACGTACAAGGGACTGTTCATCTACAACAGATGCCCGTTTGGAATTCGATCGTCTGCAGCGATCTTCCAGAGAAACATGGAGAGCCTACTCAAGTCGGTACCACGAACGATGGTTTTTCAGGACGACATTCAGGATGATTGGTCACGGGTCGGGACACCGTCGAGCACCTACAAAACCTGGAGGAGGTCCTCCAGTGACTGGATCGCATAGGGCTGCGGCTGAAGAGGTCGAAATGCGTCTTCATGACAACAGAAGTGGAGTTTTTGGGGAGAAAGATCGCGCGAACTGCATTCGGCTCACAGACGCCAAGACAGAGGCTATCAGGAACGCTTCCAGGCCACAGAATGTCACGGAGCTGCGGTCGTTCCTGGGATTCCTCAACTATTTTGGTAACTTCCTACCGGGATTAAGCAGCCTCTTAGAGCCCCTACATGTGTTATTGCGCAAAGGTGAGAACTGGGTATGGGGAAAAAAACAAGTAATTGCTTTTGAAAAAGCCAGAAACATTTTATGCTCCAACAAGCTGCTTGTCTTGTATAACCCGTGTAAAAGACTCGTGCTAGCATGTGATGCGTCGTTGTACGGAGTCGGGTGTGTATTACAACAAGCTAATGTTGCGGGGAAGTTGCAACCTGTCGCCTATGCTTCCAGGAGCTTGTCTAAGGCCGAGAGGGCCTATAGCATGATTGAGAAAGAGGCATTAACGTGTTTGTTCGGGATAAAGAAAATGCATCAGTACCTGTTTGGCCTCAAATTTGAGCTGGGAACCGATCACAAGCCTTTCATATCCCTGTTCGCTGAAAACAAGGCGAAAGGACAAGCTGTCCATTCAGGCAGACTGCCTGTTGTGTGGTAACCACGTAGTGCTACCAAAAAAGGGCAGGGAGACGTTCATCTCGGATCTCCACAGCACACACCCAGGTATAGTAATGATGAAAGCGATAGCCAGATCCCACGTGCGGTGGCCCGGTATCGACTCTGACTTAGAGTCCTGTGTACGGCAATGCAGCATGTGTGCTCAGTTGAGCAACGCGCCCAGAGAAGCATCACTATGTTTGTGGTCCTGGCCCTCCAGACCATGGTCGAGGATCCATGTCGACTATGCCGGCCCGTTTCTTGGCAAAATGTTCCTGGTGGTGGTGGATGCTTTTTCAAAATGGATTGAATGTGAAATAATGTCGGGAAGCACCGCCACCGCCACCATTGAAAGCCTGAGGGCCATGTTTGCCACCCACGGCCTGCCTGACATACTGGTCAGTGACAACGGGCCATGTTTCACCAGTGCCGAATTTAAAGAATTCATGACCCGCAATGGGATCAAACTTATCACCTCGGCCCTGTTTAAACCAGCCTCCAATGGGCAGGCAGAGCGGGCAGTACAAACCATCAAACAGAGCCTCAAACAAGTCACAGAAGGCTCACTCCAAACCCGCCTGTCCCGAGTACTGCTCAGCTACCGCATGAGACCCCACTCACTCACAGGCATGCCCCCGGCTGAGCTATTCCTGAAAAAGACACTTAAAACCAGACTCTTGCTGGTTCACCCCAACCTGCATGATCAGGTAGAGAGCAGGCGGCAGCAACAAAATGTAAATGATGGTTGCGTCACTGTGTCACAGAAAATTGATCTGAATGACCCTGTGTATGTGCTAAACTATGGACATGGTCCCAAGTTGATCGCGGGGATGGTGATAGCTAAAGAAAGGAATAGGGTGTTTGTAGTCAAACTAGACAATGGACAAATTTGCAGAAAGCACCTGGACCAAACGAGGCTGCGGTTCACAGACTGCCCTGAACAACCCACAACAGACACCACCTTTTGAGAGCCCACAACACACACCCAAAGGATCAACGACACCACGCCGGACCAGGAAATCGAACCCATCACGCCCAACAGCCCAGCAAGGCCAGGCTCACCGAGCAGCCCTGCAGGGCCAACAATACACCAGCCCAGCGAGGGCACAGCCAACACACCAGAACAGACATTTGTACCGAGGCGGTCCACCAGGAAAAGAAAAGCTCCTGACTGCCTCACCTTGTAAATAGTTTTTACTTTGACTTTGGGGGGGGGGGGAGTGATGTTGTGTATCTGCAAAGCATATACTCCCATTCTCCACCACCAGGAGTGCACCCCCTGAAGTCCCAAGGGATCCCAGCATCCCTTGGGAGCACTGTAAATAAGCCGGCCCCTAAGGCCTGTTCCTCACTCTGGAATGTCTTATTACAGACTGAGGTCACTGTTACTTTAACCTACCTGTGTGCAGTCTCATCTGTGTTAGGAACACAATAATTGACTGTAAAACACTTTGGGAGGGCATCCTGAGTCTGTGACAGGCACCATATAAATACAATATTTCTGCATTCCAGTAACCTGTTTGCCATGAGGGTTGAAGATGAAACATTTCCATTTTGACATGCCGCTTGGCTCAAACCTGGACAATCTACCTTAAGCAGCTCCATCTCCTCAAATCGAGCAGCTTTCTAATTCAGCAGAAGAAGCACAGTTGACTAAACAGCTACTTGTATAAAATGAGAGATTAACACTGAAAGGTAAATAAATCCTGCACTTGGATGAATGAGCTTCAGCGTAACTGTCTGAGGCAGGGCCCAAAGGATTAGGCTTAAAGCCTAATTTAGAAGTATTGTGTTCCCAGCACAGATGAGGCTGCACACAGGGAGGTTAAAGTAACAATGACCTCAGTATGTAATACGACACTTCAGAGTGAGGAACAGGCCTTAGGGGCCGGCTTCTATACGGTGTTCCGAAGGGATGCTGGGATCCCTTGGGACTTCATAGGTAAAAAATGGGATGAGGTCCTAAGAGACGAATTTAAGGAGCTGGGAGCTAAATTAAAAAGGACCTCAAAAGTAGTAATCTCGGGATAGCTACCAGTGTCACGTGCTAGTCAGAGTAGGAATCGCAGGATAGCTCAGATGAATACGTGGCTTGAGCAGTGGTGCAGAAGGGAGGGATTCAAATTCCTGGCATTGGAAGCGGTTCTGGGGGAGGTGGGACCAGTACAAACCGGACGGTCTCCACCTAGGCAGGACCGGAACCAATGTCCTAGGGGGAGTGTTTGCTAATGCTGTTGAGGAGGAGTTAAACTAATATGGCTGGGGGATGGGAACCAATGCAGGGAGACAGAGGGAAGCAAAATGGAGACAGAAGCAAAAGACAGAAAGGAGATGAGTAAAAGGGGAGGGCAGAGAAACCCAAGGCAAAAAACAAAAAGGGCCACTTTACAGCAAAATTTTAAAGGGTCAAAGTGTATTAAAAAGGCAAGCCTGAAGGCTCTGTGCCTCAATGCGAGGAGTATTCGGAATAAGGTGGACGAATTAACTGCGCAGATAGCAGTTAACGGATATGATGTGGTTGGCATCACGGAGACATGGCTCCAGGGTGACCAAGGCTGGGAACTCAACATCCAAGGGTATTTAACATTTAGGAAAGATAGACAGAAAGGAAAAGAAGGCGGGGTGGCGTTGCTGGTTAAAGAGGAAATTAATGCAATTGTAAGGAAAGACATTAGCTTGGATGATGTGGAATCGGTATGGGTGGAGCTACGGAATACCAAAGGGCAGAAAACGCTAGTGGGAGTTGTGTACAGACCTCCAAACAGTAGTAGTGATGTTGGGGAGGGCATCAAACAGGAAATTAGGGATGCATGCAATAAAGGTGCAGCAGTTATCATGGGTGACTTTAATATGCATATAGATTGGGCTAACCAAACTGGAAACAATACAGTGGAGGAGGATTTCCTGGAGTGCATAAGGGATGGTTTTCGAGACCAATATGTCGAGGAACCAACTAGGGGGGAGGCCATCTTAGACTGGGTGTTGTGTAATGAGAGAGGATTAATTAGCAATCTCGTTGTGCGAGGCCCCTTGGGGAAGAGTGACCATAATATGGTGGAATTCGACATTAGGATGGAGAAGGAAACAGTTAATTCAGAGACCATGGTCCAGAACTTAAAGAAGGCTAACTTTGAAGGTATGAGGCGTGAATTGGCTAGGATAGATTGGCGAATGATACTTAATGGGTTGACAGTGGATGGGAAATGGCAGACATTTAGAGACCGCATGGATGATCTACAAAAATTGTACATCCCTGTCTGGCATAAAAATAAAAAAGGGAAGGTGGCTCAACCGTGGCTATCAAGGGAAATCAGGGATAGTATTAAAGCCAAGGAAGTGGCATACAAATTGGCCAGAAATAGCAGCGAACCCAGGGACTGGGAAAAATTTAGAACTCAGCAGAGGAGGACAAAGGGTTTGATTAGGGCAAGGAAAATACAGTACGCGAGGAAGCTTGCAGGGAACATTAAAATGGACTGCAAAAGCTTCTATAGATATGTAAAGAGAAAAAGGTTAGTAAAGACAAACGTAGGTCCCCTGCAGTCAGAATCAGGGGAAGTCATAACGGGGAACAAAGAAATGGCAGACCAATTGAACAAGTACTTTGGTTCGGTATTCACTAAGGAGGACACAAACAACCTTCCGGATATAAAAGGGGTCAGAGAGTCTAGTAAGAAGGAGGAACTGAGGGAAGTCCTTATTAGTCAGGAAATTGTGTTGGGGAAATTGATGGGATTGAAGGCCGATAAATCCCCAGGGCCTGATGGTCTGCATCCCAGAGTACTTAAGGAGGTGGCCTTGGAAATAGCGGATGCATTGACAGTCATTTTCCAACATTCCATAGGCTCTGGATCAGTTTCTATGGAGTAGACGGTAGCCAATGTAACCCCACTTTTAAAAAAAGGAGGGAGAGAGAAAACAGGGAATTATAGACTGGTCAGCCTGACATCGGTAGTGGGTAAAATGATGGAATCAATTATTAAGGATGTCATAGCAGCGCATTTGGAAAGTGGTGATATGATAGGTCCAAGTCAGCATGGATTTGTGAAAGGGAAATCATGCTTGACAAATCTTCTGGAATTTTTTGAGGATGTTTCCAGTAGAGTGGACAAGGGAGAACCAGTTGATGTAGTGTATTTGGACTTTCAGAAGGCTTTCGACAAGGTCACACACAAGAGATTAATGTGAAAAGTTAAAGCACATGGGATTGGGGGTAGTGTGCTGACATGGATTGAGAACTGGTTGTCAGACAGGAAGCAAAGAGTAGGAGTAAATGGGTACTTTTTAGAATGGCAGGCAGTGACTAGTGGGGTACCGCAAGGTTCTGTGCTGGGGCTCCAGCTGTTTACATTGTACATTAATGATTTACACGAGGGGATTAAATGTAGTATCTCCAAATTTGCGGATGACACTAAGTTGGGTGGCATTGTGAGCTGCGAGGAGGATGCTATGAGGCTGCAGAGTGACTTGGATAGGTTAGGTGAGTGGGCAAATGCATGGCAGATGAAGTATAATGTGGATAAATGTGAGGTTATCCACTTTGGTTGTAAAAGCAGAGAGACAGACTATTATCTGAATGGTGACAGATTAGGAAAAGGGGAGGTGCAACGAGACTTGGGTGTCATGGTACATCAGTCATTGAAGGTTGGCATGCAGGTACAGCAGGCGGTTAAGAAGGCAAATGGCATGTTGGCCTTCATAGCGAGGGGATTTGAGTACAGGGGCAGGGAGGTGTTACTACAGTTTTACAGGGCCTTGGTGAGACCACACCTGGAATATTGTGTACAGTTTTGGTCTCCTAACTTGAGGAAGGACATTCTTGCTATTGAGGGAGTGCAGCGAAGGTTCACCAGACTGATTCCCGGGATGGCGGGACTGACATATCAATAAAGACTGGATCAACTGGGCTTGTATTCACTGGAGTTCAGAAGAATGAGAGGGGATCTCATAGAAACCTTTAAAATTATGACGGGTTTAGTCGGTTAGATGCAGGAAGAATGTTCCCAATGTTGGGGAAATCCAGAACCAGGGGTCACAGTCTAAGGATAAGGGGTAAGCCATTTAGGACCGAGATGAGGAGAAACTTCTTCACCCACAGACTGGTGAACCTGTGGAATTCTCTACCACAGAAAGTTGTTGAGGCCAATTCACTAAATATATTCAAAAAGGAGTTCGATGTAGTCCTTACTACTAGGGGGATCAAGGGGTATGGCGAGAAAGCAGGAATGGGGTACTGAAGTTGCATGTTCAGCCATGAACTCATTGAATGGCGGTGCAGGCTCGAAGTGCCGAATGGCCTACTCCTGCACCTATTTTCTATGTTTCTATGTTTCTATGAGCTTCCTGGTGGCAGAACATGGGAGTGCATGCTTTACAGATACACAACATCACTCCCCCACCTAAAGTCAAAGTGAAAACTATTTACAAGGTGAGGCGGTCGGGAGCCTTTCTTTCCCTGGTGGACCGCCTCGATACAAATGTCTGTTCTGGTGTGTTGGCTGTGCCCTCGCTGGGCTGTTGGGCGTGATGGGTTCGATTTCCTGGTCCGGCGTGGTGTCGTTGATCCTTTGGGTGTGTGTTGTGGGCTCAAAAAAGGTGGTGTCTACTGTGGGTTGTTCAGGGCAGTCTGGCAGCCTCGTTTGGTCCAGGTGCTTTCTGCAAATTTGTCCATTGTCTAGTTTGACTACAAACACCCTACTCCCTTCTTTAGCTATCACCGTCCCCACAATCCACTTGGGACCATGTCCATAGTTTAGCACATTCAGATCAATTTCCCGTGACACAGTGGCGCGACCATCATTTACATTTTGTTGCTGCCGCCTGCTCTCTACCTGATCATGAAGGTTGGGGTGAACCAGAAAGAGTCTGGTTTTAAGTGTCTTTTTCAGGAGTAGCTCAGCCGGTGGCACCCCTGTGAGCGAGTGGGGTCTCGTGCAGTAGCTGAGCAGTACTCGGCACAGGCGGGTTTGGAGTGAGCTTTCTGTGACTCGTTTGAGGCTCTGTTTGATTGTTTGTACTGCCCGCTCTGCCTGCCCATTGGAGGCTGGTTTAAATGGGGCCGAGGTGACAAGTTTGATCACATTGCGGGACATGAATTCTTTAAATTCGGCACTGGTGAAACATGGCCCGTTGTCACTGACCAGTATGTCAGGCAGGCCGTGGGTGGCAAACATGGCCCTCAGGCTTTCAATGGTGGTGGTGGCGGTGCTTCCCGACATTATTTCACATTCAATCCATTTTGAAAAAGCATCCACCACCACCAGGAACATTTTGCCGAGAAACGGGCCGGCATAGTCGACATGGATCCTCGACCATGGTCTGGAGGGCCAGGACCACAAACTTAGTGGTGCCTCTCTGGGCGTGTTGCTCAACTGAGCATGCATGCTGCATTGTCGTACACAGGACTCTAAGTCAGAGTCGATACCGGGCCATCGCACGTTGGATCTGGCTATCGCTTTCATCATTACTATACTCGGGTGTGTGCTGTGGAGATCCGAGATGAACGTCTCCCTGCCCTTTTTGCGTAGCACTACGCGGTTACCCCACAACAGGCAGTCTGCCTGAATGGACAGCTTGTCCTTTCGCCGCTGGAACGGCTTGATTAGCTCTTGCATTTCACCGGGGATGCTGGCCCAGCTCCCATGCAGTACACAGTTTTTTTTACTAGGGACAGCAGAGGATCTTGGCTGGTCTAAGTCCTAATCTGGCCGGCCGTGACATGTGATTTATCATTTTCAAACGCTTCCATGACCATGAACAAGTCTGCGGGCTGCACCACCATCAACAAGTTTGCAGGCTGTGCCATTTCGAACCCCACGGTGGGCAATGGTAGCCGACTGAGAGCATCCGCACAGTTCTCGGTGACTGGCCTGTGGCGGATGGTATAGTTATACGCTGATAGCGCGAGTGCCCACCTTTGTATGTGGGCTGAGGCATTAGTATTTATCCCCTTGTTTTCGGCAAACAGGGATGTGAGGGGCTTGTGATCGGTTTCCAGCTCAAATTTGAGGCCAAACAGGTACTGATGCATTTTCTTTACCTCGAACACACACGCTAATGCCTCTTTCTCAATCATGCTGTAGGCCCTCTCGGCTTAGACAAGCTCCTGGAGGCATAGGCGACAGGTTGCACCTTCCCTGCAACATTAACTTGTCGTAATACACACCCGACTTCGTATGACGACACGTGACATGCTAGCACAAGTCTTTTACACGGTTTATACAATACAAGCAGCTTGTTGGAGCATAAAATATTTCTGGCTTTCTCAAAAGCAATTGGTTTTTTTCCCCATACCCAGTTCTCACCTTTACGCAATAACACATGTAGGGGCTCTAAGAGGGTGCTTAACCCCGGTAGGAATTTACCAAAATAGTTGAGGAGTACCAGGAACAACCGCAGCTCCGTGACGTTCTGTGGCCTGGGCGCATTCTTGATAGCCTCTGTCTTGGCGTCAGTGGGCCGCATTCCGTCCGCCGCGATCTTTCTCCCCAAAAACTCCACTTCTGTTGCCATGAAGACGCATTTCGACCTCTTCATCCACAGTCCTACGCGATCCAGTCGCTGGAGGACCTCCTCCAGGTTTTGTAGGTGCTCGGCGGTGTCCCGACCCGTGACCAATATGTCGTCCTGAATGACCACCGTGTGTGGTACCGAATTGAGTAGGCTCTCCATGTTTCTCTGAAAGATCGCTGCAGCCAACCGAATTCCAAACAGGCATCTGTTGTAGATGAACAGTCCCTTGTGCGTGTTGATGCAGGTGAGGCCCTTAGAAGACTCCTCCAACTCCTGCGTCATGTAGGCCGAAGTCAGGTCGAGCTTGGTGAACGTCTTGCCTCCTGCCAGTGTCGCAAATACGTCGTCTGCCTTAGGTAGCGGGTATTGGTCTTGTAGCGAAAAACGATTAATAGTTACTTTATAATTGCCGCAAATCCTGACCGTGCCATCACTTTTGAGTACTGGAACAATCGGGCTGGCCCATTCGCTGAATTCCACTGGGCAGATGATGCCCTCGCGTTGCATCCTGTGCAGCTCGATTTCCACTCTCTCCCTCTTCATATGAGGTACCGCTCGCGCCTTGTGGTGAATGGGTCATGCCTCTGGGACCAAGTGGATCCGCACCTTCGCCCCGGAAAAGTTTCCAATGCCTGGCTCAAAAAGGGAAGGAAATTTGTTACATGAGGCCTCATCGACATGTGATAGCGCTCGGATGTCATCCCAGTTCCAGCGGATTTTGCCCAACCAGCTCCTTCCAAGCAGTATGGGGCCATCGCCCGGGACAATCTAGAGTGGCAGTTCATGCACCATGCCCTCGAAGGTGACCTTGACCATGGCGCTGTCCAAGACAGTGATAAGCTCTTTGGTGTACATTCTCAGTTTCGTGTGGATGGGCTCAGTTCTGGTCTGAGTGCCTTGTTGCACCACAGTCTCTCAAACATCTTTTTACTCATGATGGATTGGCTAGCGCCAGTGTCCAGTTCCATGGCTATGTGTAAGCCATTCAATTTTATGTTTAGCATTATAGGTGGACATTTCATCGAAAATGTGTGCACCCCATGTATTTCAGCATCTGCCTCCTCTCTCTGAGGCTCGAAATTGCTTTGATCCTCCTTTGACCGATCTTCCTCTGCCACGTGGTGGTTAGCAGGTTTTGCAGAGCTTGCAGCTCGTTTGCAAGCTCGTTGAAGATGCCCCATTGTTCCACAGCTCTTGCAAACATACCCTTTGAAGCGGCATGAATAGGCTGAATGGAAGCCTCCACAACGCCAACAAGGTGTGAATTGCCTTGCATTCATCCTTTGTTGCGGACTCTGAGTCATCTGGGTCACCTGAGGCCTGCTGGCAGTTGCAGACTCGTGGTTTCTGCCCTGTACATTTTTGCTCGCAAACACAGTTCCAGTTAATTTATGAACATTGCTAGCACTTGTGTGCTGAGAGATTTGTTTGGTGTTATCACTGGTGGACATAAACGCCTGTGCTATCGCAATGGCCTTACTGAGGGCCGGTGTCTCTACAGTCAAAAGTTTTCGTAGGATGGTCTCTTGGCCAATGCCCAGTACAAAAAAGTCTCTGAGCATTTGCTCCAGGCCGCCATCAAACTCACAATGTCCTGCAAGTCGCCTTAGCTTGGCGACGTAGCTCGCCACTTTGTGACCTTCAGATCGCTGGCACGTGTAGAACTGATACCTCGCCATCAGCACGCTGTCCCTCGGGTTAAGATGCTCCCGAACCAGTGTACACAGCTCCTCATACGACTTATCTATGGGTTTCACCGGAGCCAGAAGATTCTTCATGAGGCTGTAGGTCAGTGCCCCGCAGACTGTGAGGAGGACAGCTCTCCTTTTTGCAGCGCTTCCTTTTCCGTCCAGCTCGTTGGCTACAAAGTACTGGTCTAGCCGTTCGACATAGGCTTCCCAGTCCTCACCCTCCGAGAACTTCTCCATTATGCCCACAGTTTGCTGCATCTTTGCGTTGAATTCATATTCTCGTCGGCAGTTATTATGTTCCTAACACAGATGAGGCTGCACACAGGGAGGTTAAAGTAACAGTGACCTCAGTCTTTAATAAAACACTCCAGAGTGAGCAACAGGCCTTAGGGGCTGGCTTATATAAAGTGCTCCTGGTGGCGGAACATGGGAGTGCATGCTTTACAGATACACAATAAGAAGTTTGACGTAAAAATGCAATTTACATTTTTATTTTTGCTTCCCCCCACATTTTAGTGGAAACTACAAAGTTGTCAAGTTGATTTTGTTCAGTGTTTTCCTGTTGCAGAGCGCATGCGCCAGGGCCCGATAGTCTGCATCCCAGAGTGCTTAAGGAAGTGGCCCTAGGAATAGTAGATGCATTGGTGGTCATTTTCCAACATTCCATGGAATCTGGATCAATTCCTATGGATTGGAGTGTAGCTAATGTCACCCCACTTTTTAAAAAAGGAGGGAGAGAGAAAACGAGGAATTATAGACCGGTTAGCCTGACATCGGTAGTGGGGAAAATGCTGTAATCAATTATTAAAGATGTAATAGCAGCGCATTTGGAAAGCAGTGACAGGATCGGTCCAAGTCAGCATGAATTTATGAAAGGGAAATAATGCTTGACAAATCTTCTAGATTTTTTTGAGGATGTAACTAGTGGAGTGGATAAGAGAATAAACGGGTCCTTTTCAGAATGGCAGGCAGTGACTAGTGAGGTACCGCAAGGTTCAGTGCTGGGACCCCAGCTATTTACAATATATATTAATGATTTAGACGAAGGAATTTAATGTAATATCTCCAAGTTTGCAGATGACACTAAGCTGGTTGGCAGTGTGAGCTGTGAGGAGGATGCTAAGAGGCTGCAGGGTGACTTGGACAGGTTAGGTGAGTGGGCAAATGCATAGCAGATGCAGTATAATGTGGATAAATGTGATGTTATCCACTTTGGTGGCAAAAACAGGAAGGCAGATTATTACCTGAATGGTGAAAGATTAGTAAAAGGGGAGGTGCAACGAGACCTGGGTGTCATGGTACATCAGTCATTGAAAGTTGGCATTCAGATACAGCAGGCAGTAAAAGAAAGCAAAAGGCATGTTGGCCTTCATAGCGAGAAGATTTGAGTATAGGAGCAGCGAGGTCTTACTGCAGTTGTACAGGGCCTTGGTGAGACCATACCTTGAATATCGTGTACAGTTTTAGTCTCCTAATCTGAGGAAGGACATTCTTGCTATTGAGGGAGTGCAACAAAGGTTCACCAGACTCATTCCGGGGATGGCTGGACTGACATATGAAGAAAGACTGGATCGACTAGGCTTATATTCACTGAAAGTTAGAAGAATGAGAGGGGATCTCAAGAAGCATATGAAATTCTGACGGGATTGGACAGGTTAGATGTAGGAAGAATAATCCCGATGTTGGGGAAGTCCAGAACCAAAGGTCAGAGTCTAAAGATAAGGGGAAAGCTATTTAGGACCGAGATGAGGAGAAACTTTTTCAACCTGTGGAATTCTCTACCACAGAAAGTTGTTGAGTCCGGTTCGTTGGATATATTCAAAAGGGAGTTAGATGTGGCCCTTACGGCTAAAGGGATCAGCGGGTATGGAGAGAAGGAAGGGGTGGGGTACTGAAGTTGCATGATCAGCCATGATCATATTGAATGGTGGTGCAGGCTCGAAGGGCCGAATGGTCTACTCCTGCATCTATTTTCTATATTTCTATGTTTCTTACAGACATTTCCCCTCCCCTCAGAGCTAGTTGGATGATATTCTACCCCAAACTGATCATTGCTACAAGAAAAGATGGTAACACAGCTACTTGGAGGTGAACCGGTCGCACATTGTGCTTTATTCCTGAAATTAAGGTTTATTCTTACATGTGGTCAATTTTAGACATTTTTCAACAGTTATAAATGCAAAATCTCCTCTTGTCCATTGCTATCACTCCCTTGTCCAGTATTTTTGAAGTTCTAATGATGAATAAAGACAGGATCTAATACAAAAGCAAAATACTGCAGATGCTGGTATCTGGAATAAAAACAGAAAATGCTGCCAATCTCAGCAGGTCAGGCAGCATCTGTGGAGTGAGAAACTGTGTTAATGTTTCAGGTTTGTGACCCTTTGTCAGAACTGGAAAAGTTTGAGATGTAACAGATTCGTAAGGAAGTGCAGGGAAAGCGGAAGGGAAGGAAAGAACAAAAGGGAGGGTCTGTGATTGGGTGGAAGGCAGGAGAGATTTAAGAGACAAAAGGAATGATAGGATCTGGCTCTGCTAATATGCCATTCACTGTCACATAGCCTTCCTGCATTGGAGGGAAGAAAGGGAAGATTTCGTGAGAAAAAGTACTTGTATACACCACTCGCCGCTATCTTGAAAGAAGTGAATGATTAAATAATTTCTCTTCTTTCCCTCCCAATTTGTGTCTTTTGGTCTTTTCTGTGCTCATCAAGGTGAAGAATGTTAGACCTCGGAAATGCAATATGTTCCTATTTCAGCATCTATTACCAGCAGCAAGCACTCCCAGGCCAGGTACATCCCATGGAATATTCCTTCTCATCGCCCCCATTAGTGGACTTTAACACCAATCTGAACTATTCCATTTCCCACATCAACCATCTCTGTCACCTCTTTAATTGCAATTGATACTTTCATCCCATTAGCCAAGGCTTGAACCCAGACCCCAGAGTTGAAAGGATAATGTACCATTCCACTGTTCTTTGATTCTTTCCCAAAATGTAGTTTTAACCAAGTTTAGATAAAAAATACTTTGAATAATGTGAATAGTAACCATTATTTTTTTACTTTACTATTATAACATTTTTGTTCCGTTAAATTGTGCTGGTTGTCTTTATATTAAGCCAGAAGATATGAAACTAGGCTGGTTGCCGTGGTGTTTTGAAGTGGTTTTTAGCTAACCAAAGACACGTTGGCTATGAAATTGCTTAGTTATTCAGGTTTCTTTAGCTTTGAAACAATGTCAGTCAGTTGAATGGTCAGTCTTTGACAAGTGTCTGAGACTACCAACAAGAATGTTTCCATCGCAATGTGGATAGCCAGCTTTCAGATTTAGTTAAACAATGCGAGATGTGGAGGTGTCCAAAAGGAATGGTAGCATGAACGGTACCATAGTGCACAGGAACGGTAGCATAGTGCACGGAAATGGTAGCATAGTGCACATGAATGGTAGCATAGCGCACGGGAATGATAGCATGGTGCACAGGAACGTTAGCATAGTGCACAGGAACGGTAGCATAGTGCACGGGAACAGTAACATGATGCACAGGAACGGTAGCATAGTGCACGGGAACGGTGTCATAGTGCACGGGAACGGTGTCATAGTGCACGAGAACGGTGTCATAGTGCACAGGAACGGTAGCATAGTGCACAGGAACGGTAGCATAGTGCACGGAATGGTAGCTTAGTGCACGGGAACGGTAACATAGTGCACAGGAACGGTAACATAGTGCACGGGAATGGTAGCATAGTGCACGGAACGGTAGCATAGTGCACGGAACGGTAGCATAGTGCACGGGAACGGTAACATAGTGCACGAGAACGGTAGCATAGTGCACGGAACGGTAACATAGTGCAAGGAGTGGTAGCATAGTGCAAGGAGTAGAAACATAGAAACATAGAAAATAGGTGCAGGAGTAGGCCATTCGGCCCTTCTAGCCTGCACCGCCATTCAATGAGTTCATGGCTGAACATTCAACTTCAGTACCCCATTCCTGCTTTCTCGCCATACCCCTTGATCCCCCTAGCAGTAAGGACCTCATCTAACTCCTTTTTGAATATATTTAGTGAATTGGCCTCAACAACTTTCTGTGGTAGAGAATTCCACAGGTTCACCACTCTCTGGGTGAAGAAGTTCCTCCGCATCTCGGTCCTAAATGGCTTACCCCTTATCCTTAGACTGTGACCCCTGGTTCTGGACTTCCCCAACATTGGGAACATTCTTCCTGCATCTAACCTGTCTAACCCCGTCAGAATTTTATATGTTTCTATGAGGTCCCCTCTCATTCTTCTGAACTCCAGTGAATACAAGCCCAGTTGATCCAGTCTTTCTTGATAGGTCAGTCCCGCCATCCCGGGAATCAGTCTGGTGAACCTTCGCTGCACTCCCTCAATAGCAAGAATGTCCTTCCTCAGGTTAGGAGACCAAAACTGTACACAATACTCCAGGTGTGGCCTCACCAATGCCCTGTACAACTGTAGCAACACCTCCCTGCCCCTGTACTCAAATCCCCTTGCTATGAAGGCCAACATGCCATTTGCTTTCTTAACCGCCTGCTGCACCTGCATGCCAACCTTCAATGACTGATGTACCATGACACCCAGGTCTCTTTGCACCTCCCCTTTTCCTAATCTGTCACCATTCAGATAATAGTCTGTCTCTCTGTTTTTACCACCAAAGTGGATAACCTCACATTTATCCACATTATACTTCATCTGCCATGCATTTGCCCACTCACCTAACCTATCCAAGTCGCTCTGCAGCCTCACAGCATCCTCCTCGCAGCTCACACTGCCACCCAACTTAGTGTCATCCGCAAATTTGGAGATACTACATTTAATCCCCTCATCTAAATCATTAATGTACAGTGTAAACAGCTGGGGCCCCAGCACAGAACCTTGCGGTACCCCACTAGTCACTGCCTGCCATTCTGAAAAGTACCCATTTACTCCTACTCTTTGCTTCCTGTCTGACAACCAGTTCTCAATCCATGTCAGTACACTACCCCCAATCCCATGTGCTCTAACTTTGCACATCAATCTCTTGTGTGGGACCTTGTCGAACGCCTTCTGAAAGTCCAAATATACCACATCAACTGGTTCTCCCTTATCCACTCTACTGGAAACATCCTCAAAAAATTCCAGAAGATTTGTCAAGCATGATTTCCCTTTCACAAATCCATGCTGACTTGGACCTATCATGTCACCTCTTTCCAAATGCACTGCTATGACATCCTTAATAATTGATTCCATCATTTTACCCACTACCGATGTCAGGCTGACCGGTCTATAATTCCCTGTTTTCTCTCTCCCTCCTTTTTTAAAAAGTGGGGTTACATTGGCTACCCTCCACTCCAGAGGAACTGATCCAGAGTCAATGGAATGTTGGAAAATGACTGTCAACGCATCCACTATTTCCAAGGCCACCTCCTTAAGTACTCTGGGATGCAGTCCATCAGGCCCTGGGGATTTATCGGCCTTCAATCCCATCAATTTCCCCAACACAATTTCCCGGCTAATAAGGATTTCCCTCAGTTCCTCCTCCTTACTAGACCCCCCGACCCCTTTTATAACCGGAAGGTTGTTCGTGTCCTCCTTCGTGAATACCGAACCAAAGTACTTGTTCAATTGGTCCGCCATTTCTTTGTTCCCCGTTATGACTTCCCCTGATTCTGACTGCAGGGGACCTACGTTTGTCTTTACTAACCTTTTTCTCTTTACATATCTATAGAAACTTTTGCAATCCGTCTTAATGTTCCCTGCAAGCTTCTTCTCATACTCCATTTTCCCTGCCCTAATCAAACCCTTTGTCCTCCTCTGCTGAGTTCTAAATTTCTCCCAGTCCCCAGGTTCGCTGCTATTTCTGGCCAATTTGTATGCCACTTCCTTGGCTTTAATACTATCCCTGATTTCCCTTGATAGCCACGGTTGAGCCACCTTCCCTTTTTTATTTCTATGCCAGACAGGAATGTACAATTGTTGTAGTTCATCCATGCGGTCTCTAAATGTCTGCCATTGCCCATCCACAGTCAACCCCTTAAGTATCATTCGCCAATCCATCTCAGCCAATTCACGCCTCATACCTTCAAAGTTAGCCTTCTTTAAGTTCTGGACCATGGTCTCTGAATTAACTGTTTCATTCTCCATCCTAATGCAGAATTCCACCATATTATGGTCACTCTTCCCCAAGGGGCCTCGCACAACGAGATTGCTAATTAATCCTTTCTCATTACATAACACCCAGTCTAAGATGGCCTCCCCCCTAGTTGGTTCCTCGACATATTGGTCTAAAAAACCATCCCTTATGCACTCCAGAAAATCCTCCTCCACCGTATTGCTTCCAGTTTGGTTAGCCCAATCTATGTGCATATTAAAGTCACCCATTATAACTGCTGCACCTTTATTGCACGCACCCCTAATTTCATGTTTGATGCCCTCCCCAACATCACTACTACTGTTTGGAGGTCTGTACACAACTCCCACTAACGTTTTTTGCCCTTTGGTGTTCTGCAGCTCTACCCATATAGATTCCACATCATCCAAGCTAATGTCCTTCCTAACTATTGCCTTAATCTCCTCCTTAACCAGCAATGCTACCCCACCTCCTTTTCCTTTTATTCTATCCTTCCTGAATGTTGAATACCCCTGGATGTTGAGTTCCCAGCCCTGCTCATCCTGGAGCCACGTCTCCGTAATCCCAATCACATCATATTTGTTAACATCTATTTGCACAGTTAATTCATCCACCTTATTGCGGATACTCCTTGCATTAAGACACAAAGCCTTTAGGCTTGTTTTTTTAACACCCTCTGTCCTTTTAGAATTTTGCTGTACAATGGCCCTTTTTGTTCTTTGCCTTGGGTTTCTCTGCCCTCCACTTTTCCTCATCTCCTTTCTGTCTTTTGTTTTTGCCTCCTTTTTGTTTCCCTCTATCTCCCTGCATTGGTTCCCATCCCCCTGCCATATTAGTTTAACTCCTCCCCAACAGCACTAGCAAACACTCCCCCGAGGACATTGGTTCCGATTCTGCCCAGGTGCAGACCGTCCGGATTGTACTGGTCCCACCTCCCCCAGAACCGGTTCCAATGCCCCAGGAATTTGAATCCCTCCCTGCTGCACCATTGCTCAAGCCACGTATTCATCTGAGCTATCCTGCGATTCCTACTCTGACTAGCACGTGGCACTGGTAGCAATCCCGAGATTACTACTTTTGAGGTCCTACTTTTTAATTTAGCTCCTAGCTCCTTAAATTCATTTCGTAGGAACTCATCCCTTTTTTTACCTATGTCATTGGTACCAACGTGCACCACGACAACTGGCTGTTCTCCCTCCCTTTTTAGAATGTCCTCCACCCGCTCCGAGACATCCTTGACCCTTGCACCAGGGAGGCAACATACCATCCTGGAGTCTCGGTTGCGGCCGCAGAAACGCCTATCTATTCCCCTTACAATTGAATCCCCTATCACTATCGCTCTTCCACTCTTTTTCCTGCCCTCCTGTGCAACAGAGCCAGCCACGGTGCCATGAACTTGGCTGCTGCTGCCCTCCCCTGATGAGTCATCCCCCTCAACAGTACTCAAAGCGGTGTATCTGTTTTGCAGGGGGATGACCACAGGGGACCCCTGCACTACCTTCCTTGCACTACTCTTCCTGCTGGTCTTCCATTCCCTCGCTGGCTGTGGACCCTTCTCCTGCAGTAAGACCAACTCGCTACACGTGATACTCACGTCATTCTCAGCATCGTGGATGCTCCAGAGTGAATCCACCTTCAGCTCCAACTCCGCAACGCGGACCGTCAGTAGCCGGAGGTGGACACACTTCCCGCACATGTAGTCGTCAGGGACACTGGTGTTGTCCCCGTGTTCCCACATGGTACAGGAGGAGCATATCACGTGACCGAGCTGTCCTGCCATGACTTAACCCTTAGATACACTTAAATTGCCGACAACAATGTTAAAAGTTACTGACTAATAAAGAAAAAGAAAAACTACTCACCAATCAGCAGCCAATCACTTACCACGTTGGCTGTGACGTCACCTTTTGATTTCCTTCTACTTCTTTTTTGCCTTCTCTCCCAGCTGGAGCTGCACCGCTACGCCTCTCTCGACGCTCCCCGGACTGCTGAGCCTTTTATAGGCCGCTGCCTCTCTGGACTCCCGCCTCTCTCGACGCTCCCCGGACTGCTGAGCCTTTTATAGGCCGCTGCCTCTCTCGACTCCCGCCTCTCTCGACGCTCCCCGGACTGCTGAGCCTTTTATAGGCCGCTGCCTCTCTGGACTCCCGCCTCTCTCGACGCTCCCCGGACTGCTGAGCCTTTTATAGGCCGCTGCCTCTCTGGACTCCCGCCTCTCTCGACGCTCCCCGGACTGCTGAGCCTTTTATAGGCCGCTGCCTCTCTCGACTCCCGCCTCTCTCGACGCTCCCCGGACTGCTGAGCCTTTTATAGGCCGCTGCCTCTCTGGACTCCCGCCTCTCCCCGGACTGCTGAGCCTTTTATCGGCCGCTGCCTCTCTGGACTCCCGCCTCTCTATGGTAGCATAGTGCACGGAACGGTAGCATAGTGCACGGAACGGTAACATAGTGCACGGGAACGGTAGCATAGTGCACGGAACGGTAACATAGTGCACGGGAACGGTAGCATAGTGCACGGAACGGTAACATAGTGCACGGGAACGGTAGCATAGTGCACGGAACGGTAACATAGTGCAAGGAGTGGTAGCATAGTGCACGGCAACGGTAGCATAGTGCACGGAACGGTAACATAGTGCAAGGAGTGGTAGCATAGTGCACGGCAACGGTAGCATAGTGCACGGGAACGGTAACATAGTGGTTGTTACTGGACTAGTAATCCAGAGGTCTGGGCTAATCATCCGGATATCTGAACTAATCATCTGGAGATGTGAGTTCAAATCCCACCACGTCAGCTGGGGAATTTAAATACAATTAAATAAATCTGGAATAAAAAGCTACTCAGTAATGGTGACCATGCAACTATTGGGTTGTCGTAAAACCCATCCGGTTCACTAATGTCCTTCAGGGATGGAAATCTGCCGGCCTTACCCGGGCTGGCCTACATGCAACTCCAGAACTACAGCAATATCGTTGACTCTTAACTGCCCTCTGAAATGGCCTAGAAAGCCACTCAGTTGTATCAAACTTCAGCAGCAGTTCAAGAAGGCAGCTTACCACCACCTTCTCAGGGTTAATTAAAGATGGGCAATAAATGCTGGCCTTGCCAACGATGCCCACATCTGGGGTCTCAATAGAAAAAAACAATTGGATGCCTTGTCTTCAGACAAAACCCATTACCATACAGTCTTAAGGAGGTGGGGCATCCTCCTCTCTTTCTCAGTCGCATGCTGTTTTTCTCCGAGAGACAGGATGAGCGTGTGAATCTGAACGAGTGGACCAGGGTCAGTTAGCTTTGGAAGAGCGAGTTTGAAATTCGGCTTATATCTAGAATATTGGTATGGTTGTGTCTTCATTAGTTTTTCATGAAATGAGGAGTGTAGGACATTCACTGATCTCACTGTCAAAACTTTATTGTGTTCATTCATGTATTTTAAGTAAAACAAACCAATCTGTTGCTTTTGCATTTGTGCCTCATCTCAATGGAATGCATATCATTGTGCCTTGCACAAAGAGAGAAGAATGCACATGACAATATGTGTGATATTTCAAAGCTGCTATATGGAGGAAGAATTCTATGTTATGATCCCTGGGTCATGCTCTCGTTTAACTGGACTTTGAGCTGGAAAAGGTTGCACTCCAGATCCTAGACGACACGAGGTCCGTTTATGGGAGCGATCAAAGATGCTGATCAGAATATCGAGCACAAAACCTGAGAATTGTGACGGTGACACGGTAACATTAGAACTGGGTTGAGGGTTTCAATAGACATTTAAACAATGGATAGGCTGCTTAAGGAATTAACAATCAGTAGGACTGTAAGAGAGGACATGATTAATAAAGCCCGTTTATCATGAAAATGAGAACTGGCAGGCCCATGCTGCTATCTTTTAAAAGATATTTCAGTGTCACTAAGCTAATGAAAATCTATCTATTTAACTTTGTCCCAAGGGAGAAGAAGAGCAGTAACAGATGTGCCTTGTGTCCGTCATGGTGACGTCATGCTCAAATGACCCAATGACGTTTCATTACCATCAATACTGAAAACTCTTTATCCCTCACATTTCGCTGAATTTAGCAACTTACACCCTGCAATAAAGCTATGATGATGGTATCTGGTACTAGGCTACGCATCCTGATTCCAAATACAGTCAAGTTCTGTGCTCAGGATGTTCTTGTGGTGTTTTTTCCATTTCATTCTGTACCCAACTATTTTTGTTTCCTTTTCTAGCTTTCTCTCCATCCTCTCCTGAAAGCTAAAATGTGGTTACCCAAGTGTCGGGCTCTCTCCAGTTCCCCCACCAGGTGTTTGATCGCAGCTTGTTCTGCTCTGCACGATTCTGCTCCCAGGCCCACTGGCCAGCTCCAAACACTCCTAGATCCACCTGCCCGAAGTGTTCACTGGCCCATCCCAATTGCTTCCAGGATGCAGACCCACATCAAATACCATTGGGTCTCCCTATCATTCTCCCAGTCCAAGCTCGAAGGCTGGAGCCACTGGTCCGTACTCTCACCTCCTTTGTCTACCCAGCCCACTTCCAGGCCCAAGTACACCCCTGTTCCACTGGTCATTCCCTCCCATGATGCTACTGCTTTATCCCTCCGGTATTTCAACCATAAGCCCAAGGTCTTCATTTTTGTCTGTGATTAGCACCATGGGAGATAAACTAGTATGGCTTCTTCATATTCCTGCCATGGTTCGTTTAATGGAAAAGTACAAAAATATACTTGGGGTTTCTGAGCGCTGAGCCACACAAACCAGACTAGAAGGCTCCAGCTTTGGTTTCCAGTTTACACTGAGTTCACTGATTCCAGTCCTGGCAGTCATAGCAAGAGGAATCAGCTAAAATACCCGCTCCTGATCACTGTGCAGTTACCCTTACTGGAACATGACCTGTGCAAGCAGGATTGGGATCAATTGTAGCCAGCTGGGAACCAAGCGTATTTTTTGTGCTCATTGTCCAGGTTCTCACATAAAGAATTGCTGCTGGGCTGAGATACCACAGGGTGGCTGGGCCTATGGAACCCAGGCATGAGTCAACACCTCCAGGAGAGAAGTGAGGAGAAAATTGATGGAAGGAATGAAGACTTTGCAGACTTCCCTCTCAATTGAACAGAAATATTTCATTTTACTCCCCTCCAAGTTGTACCAAAGTAGCACCAAAATCCTCCCCTTTCCCACTTAGACTCGTAATAATATTCGGCCGATCTTAATTCATTGATGCAGAGCACCCTACACTCCTCCCTCTGCTGCGTCTAATTGCTTCTTAAGTAATTCCAGGCGTTTCGCCTCTATCATTCTATCAGGCAGCCCAGTCCAAGTATTGATCACTCTCTGTATGAAGAAGAACCTCCTGATATTAATCCTAAAGTTATCTTATACTAATTTGAAACTGGGGCGTCTTGTTCTACTCTCAGTTTAATTTTAAGTAGTATTCCACATTAACCATACCATTTAATATTTTATGTACCTCTATGCGGTTATCTCTCAGACTCCTCATTTCCAGGCTGGAAAGCCCAAGTTTCTGCAGTCTTTCCTCATAATTCAGAGCCTGACACTAGGGATCAGCCTGTCGCTCTTCTCTGCACTGCCTCAAGCACTTGAATATCTCCCTTGTTTCTCGGTGACCAGACTGGATACAGGTGTGGCCTGACCAGAGTACTGTATAATTTGAATACAACATGCTCTGGCTTGTATTCTACTGTTTTGGCAATGTAATTCAACATTCAAATAGCTTTGTTGATTGTAGCTCTACAACAGTTGGACAAATTGAAGGAGTGGAATAGAAGAAGGAAGACTAGAAACCCCAGAATGAGCTAAATAAAATATGCTTGTGGGCCAAGCAATGGCAGATGAATTAAATGCAGACAAGTGTAAAGTATCACTCATAGGAAGGAAAATAGGGGGGAACCTGTTGGAAGTCACTGCAGAGCTCTGTGCATTGGGGAAATGTTATGAGTGAGATTTTGATCAAAAAGAGCGTGACTGCAAATCTGTTGAAATATATGGACCAATGTTACTTTTCCAGAGATGGGATACATCAAAACAGGCTGCATTTAAAATCAAAATCAGTTATTGTCACTCAACCTAAGTGAGATCTGCAGATGAATGAAGTATGCCTGAGATCTTGTTGAACTGAAGTATGTCAAAGATACGCAGGAACAGAAGTAAATTGCTCTGTGGAATGGCATTTTGTACTTGCAGGGCAGGTTTGAACTGTGTAACGGGATTGGCGTGGGACATTGGCTGGACAACAGCTGACATTTACAATGGTGCGAATGGAATGGGGCAGTCTAAAAAGCTGGAGGTTTAGCAAGTAAATCGCCCTAGTACTGTACATATATTAGAAAAAATAACATTGTATTACAATTTAAAATGGCTAGATTCTGGCCTATTATGAATTAAACCCTGAAAGGAGCATGCAACCCATTTAATAGGCAGAGTAAATTCGCAGTGGCATTTCTTGGACAAACACGGGAGAAAAGCAGTGTGGAATGCTCTACATTTACATTTTATAGACTTATATACAACAAATAAAAAGCAATTGGAAATACTGGCACAGCAGACTGCTTGTATGTTTGGTCTGAGGCCGATAAATCACATCAAGTGCGCTTTTACAATGTGGTTCAATGGAAAAGTTCCATTTACCCTTCATACTTCTGAGAAAACGTTAACTTGGTGACAATGGTCATTAAACAGTCGTGTTCTATTGGCATCTCCCGAAAGACATTTACCGTTATTCTTTGACGTTGACATTCTCGCTGACAGCAAAACCCACCATAGTCCTGGGGACCAAGGCGATGCCCAATGTTCCCTCGAATGTTTTGGGGGGTGCGCGGGCCCTTTAATGGGCCCCTTTAACGGTCTGCGCGGCCCGTTCAGATTCAGAGCTGCGGCCACACAGCTTAACGGGAACATTGGTGATGCCGTAACTGTTGTCATTTTAAATCAATTATCAGGGTGTGGGCATCGCTGGCAAGGCCAGCATTTATTGCCATCCTGAGTTGCCTCGAGAAGGTGGTGGTGAGCCGCCTTCTTGAACCACTGGGAGCGGTTTGGCACAACTGAGGGGCTTGCTAGGCCAACTCAGAGGGCAGCTAAGAGTCAACCACCTTCTTCATGATCATAGCCAGGAAGTGCTTTGTTCCTCTTTTTCTCCTCACCCCTCCATTCTGTCTCGTCAAGGTGTTGTCCCTTTGTTAGGGCATTGGTTCTGCAGGTTTCCCTCGAGTAACTTGACCAAATGGTCATTAATTAATGTATGAGCCCAAATGGTCAGTATTGACAACCTATTCAATTATAAGGGTGTTCATGTTCGAGCCTGATCCTTGATATCCACACACTGATGCTTCCAGGGGGCATTGTTGGATAGTGAGCAGGTGTGGGAACCCAGGCCGATATTTCTTCCTTAACCTGAGGATATAGTAGCCAATCGTAGTGCCCCGACTGCTACCCTGTCGTGAGATTAGCTTACTTAGCACAGACCAGGGATTGAACCTGCGATCTTTCTGGACTGAATGGCTCAGTTTGTCACTGGATGAAACTTGCTGAGCCGTCGAGGAAGCCAAGCCAGAAAGTACTATTGCAGAACCTCCTGCAGTAGACAGGGAACAAGGGCAAAGCTCTTCCTTAATGTTAAAGAAGTACACAACGTATTAGAAAATCCCCCCACCCCCCTCAAAAAACTAATTCAGCAGGATTT
This sequence comes from Pristiophorus japonicus, assembly GCF_044704955.1. Lineage (NCBI taxonomy): Eukaryota > Metazoa > Chordata > Chondrichthyes > Pristiophoridae > Pristiophorus > Pristiophorus japonicus. The sequence continues at coordinate 186,259,213 of NC_091984.1, forward strand.
ATTCATCTGCTTCCAATAAAACAAGTAATGCAAAGCTGTGAGGAATTCCAATGAAAAATGATCTTGTGTAATAAAAGCTGAATATTAACCACAGGGAGAGAGCGGGTCACAGCTGATTGGCAGTGAGTCACGTGGCAGTTATTTTGTCAGCGACTTCTGATAGTGCCATAAACTGGATGAGTGAAAGTCAAGCAGCTTGTGAATATCAGTGGAGCTCTGAGATTGAGTTACTAATTTCCAGCAAGTTCTATTTAATGTGCCTGCTGTTTATACAGCAGGTTTACTGAGTGCTCAGTGCCCTCCTGGAGCTCTTCCTCCACTTCGGGCCGTCTTTGGCCAGGGACTCCCAGGTGTCGGTGGGGATGTTGCACTTTATCAAGGAGGCTTTGAGGGTGTCCTTGAAATGTTTCCTCTGCCCACCTGGGGCTCGCTTGCCATGTAGGAGTTCCGAATAGAGCGCTTGCTTTGGGAATCTTGTGTTGGGCATGCGAAAAATGTGGCCCACCCCATGGAGCTGGTTGAGTGTGGTTAGTGCTTCAGTGCAGCATAGCAGCAGAGAGGAATACTGGGAGAATCCAGGATGCAAAGAATTAAGAATGATATAATAAGATCATGACACATGGCTTGCACAGAAGGTCCAAGAAAGATGACTACGATGGTTCGGGAAGGTTTCAAGAATGGAACAGCTGGAATAGCTTTCATGGCCCTGCACACAGAGGTACATGGAACAAGAGGCCGAGGAAGACCAAGGAAGTGCTAGATAGACAATGTCAAGAGTGTCTTGTCACAGAAAGGGATACAATGACTGAGGCAGCCAGACTCAATCACAACCTGCAACAGTGGAGTGAATTCATTGGGCCCCATTGTTGCTGCTGAGCTGACGGACAGGAGTTTGGTTGCAGTAATAGAGGTGGCATAAAGCAGAAGGAAAGTAAATGAAGCTCGTGGTGAGTTAGGTTCTGAAGGATATACTTGTCATATAGCAGCAGAGTTTTGCACTGGTACATACCCAGACAGAAACCGTTCAGAACTATTATAATAGAAAAAACCCAGAAAGTGCTGGGAATACACAGTCTATCTGTCAGTGTCGGTAAAGACAGGTTAATGTTTCAGGTGTAAACCCTTCACCAGCACTGATCACTGATGTGCAAGCAATTTAGGAGGATCGGGAAAAACGTGGACGGGGTGCGGGAGAAGAAACAACAGATACTCCTATGGGTCCAAATTTGGCCAGGGGCTACTCCATGTTTTTTGGAGCAACTTGATTTTTCTGGAGTATCTTAAAAATCCCCATTCTGCACATTTAATTTGTAAGTGAGTTAGTCAGGATCGTTTTAATTTAGTTTTTCTTTTCAAAAGGGGGCGTTACCCGCCACCTACGCCTGCTTTGACCATTTAAGCCAGTTTGGACAGCTAATAGTTGCTCCAAACTAACTTAGGCCAGCGAATGTGGCCACTTGTGGCCGCACAGAAAAACCCTTGCAGAGAATTAAGAAATCAGCGCAGGTAGCCAGAGATGGGGGAGGGGGGGCGGGGGAGGAAGCACAGAGGATCTTGCAAAGCACTAAACACCTTCACAACAACATTAAAGAAGCATAAAAACCATCAATAATAAATAATAAACAAATAAATAAATAAATAATAAAAAATAAGACTTAAGTCCTACCTTCCTAACTCGGCCCCCCAAGGGACTTGACTTCTGTCCGAGAGACTTGACTTCTCTCCGAGGGACTTGAGTTCTCTCCGAGGGACTTGACTTCTCTCCAAGGGACTGGACTTCTCTCTGAGCGACTGGACTTGTCTCCGAGGGATTTGACTTCTCTCCGAGGGACTTGACTTCTCTCTGAGGGACTTGATTTCTCTCTGAGGGACTTGACTTCTCTCCGAGAGACTGGACTTCTCTCCGAGGGACTTGACTTCTCTCCGAGAGACTGGACTTCTCTCCGAGGGACTGGACTTCTCTCCGAGGGACTGGACTTCTCTCCGAGGGACTTGACTTCTCTCCGAGGGACTTGACTTCTCTCCGAGGGACTTGACTTCTCTCCGAGAGACTGGACTTCTCTCCGAGGAACTGGACTTCTCTCCGAGGGACTGGACTTCTCTCCAGGGAAAACTTAATCAGTGATGGGTCATAACGATTTGACGTGTGCCCACACAAAATGCAACGTTCTCTCCACACTGCTGCCTGCTAGCCCATGTTTTATCGGGAGGTGCTGTTGAAGATTATCGGGTCATCCCTTCGGTCAGGGATAGGGGCGGCGAGCTTTGGGTCTTCCCTTCAGCCAGGGATAGGGGCGGCGAGCTTTGGGTCCAGCTCACAGCCTGCAGGACACGCTGGGAGGGCAAGGAGCTACTGCGCATGTGCGCAGCTGCCGACACTGTTTTCGGCGCAGGGTTGTAGCCCCGCCCCACACTCCACCAGAAATGCCGCACCCAGACCCGGGACACACAGCAGAGTGGCCAGAATCATTAGTAAGTTTTTTGGCGCCGTTTTGAGCGCACAAAGTCGACGCATCTCGGGAGAGTACGCCGGAAAAAGGGGTTGGGGAAATTTGGGCCCATAGAAAGGGCGTGAAGTGACCGGAAAACTGAAAAACAGAGAACTGTGAGAAAACGTAAGTGAGGTAATGAAAATATATTCAAAGGACCAAAGAACCTGCACTAAACTAAGACGATGACAAGGTTTGAGAATGGCCCAGACAAAGCAACAAAAGAAAACCTGCGTGCAAGAAGTCTGAAGTGAAAGCAGAAAATACTAGAAGCACACTGTAGGTGGGTGAGTCCTGAGAAGAGAAAAAACAGGCCAGCACCCTGGGAGCAGAACCCCTTCTCCGGCCAGTTCCGTGTCCTCACACGAAGTCCACACCCAAAATTATCAACCCGCTTCCCCCTTCCACCACACGTCAGTACTCCCACCCTGCACCCAGGAACCCCAATCTGTAAAGGAATGAAGATGAAAAAAGAAGGCTGAGGAGTGACCTAATAGAGGTCATTAAAATGATGAAAGGTTTTGATAGAGCGGATACAGAGAGAATGTTTCCATTTGTGGGGAAGAGCAGAACTAGAGGCCATCAATATAAGATAGTCACCAAGAAATCCAATAGGGAATTCAGAAGAAAAGTCTTTACCCAAAGAGTGGTGAGAATGTGGAACTTGCTACCACAGGGAGTGGTTGAAATGAATCGTATTGATGCATTTAAGAGGAGACTAGACAAGTTAGTGAGGGAGAAGGGAATAGAAGGTTATGCTGATAGATTTAGATGAGGAAAGACAGAGGAGGCTCGAGTGGAGCATAAACACCGGCATGGCCTGCTTGGGCTGAATGGCCTGTTTCTGTGATGTTGCTAAAGCCTGCAGTTACTAGAATCAATATTCTGACGGGAGGGCTGCGGAAGAACGATGACATATTGTTCCTCCAGCTTGTGCTGAGCTGGGCTGAAACAGTATTGGGACCGAGGATGGAGATGCCAAAGTTTAAGGCCAAGTAATCCATTTTTCTGTTAAATGAAAAAAGGCACCAGCCATTCAGAACTTGTTGTTTGGTCAGAGGATTTTACAGATTAGCAGGTCAGTTTCAGGCTGTAGATCAGAAGCACTCAGCAATTGTTTTGCATCGTAACATATGTGACAACTGCACGCATTCATACTTTATAAATTATAAGTGGATTTCCCATTGCTTTTCCCACAGAAAGTCAGGACATAGCAAATTTCCCTCCGTGTGCATTCGTGAGGCTGTGGGTGTAGATATGGGGATTTGCAATTTTTGGAGCTTAAGCAGCTCCATCTAGTGGTAGAAGTGTGCAGCCGCAGGAAACAATCCTGCCACGTCAATGCAACAAGTGTTTCCGTGAGGCTGGTGTTTGGCACATTGTTGGGGGGGAAATAGAGGGAGCAGGTTTCTGCGTTTAATCAGGTTTATACTTGGCCTGGACATGCTCGATGCTGAGATTGGGTTAAAAACATTTTTTTTCAAGAAAAAACAACAACAACTTGCATTTATATAGCATCTTTAACGTAGTAAAACGCCCCAAGGCGTTTGTTACAAGACAAAAATGTTTACACCGAGCCACATAAGGAGATATCAGGACAGGCTTGGTCAAAGAGGTAGGTTTTAAGGAGCATCTTGAAGTAGAAAAGAGAGGTAGAGAGGCGGAGAGATTTAGGGAGGGAGTTCCAGAGCTTGGGGCCCAGGCAGCTGAAGGCACGGGCACCAATGGTTGAGTGATTATAATCAGGAGGGTAGAATTAGAGGAGTGCAGATATCATGGGGGGGTTGTGGGGCTGGAGGAGATTACAGAGATAGGGAGGGGCAAGGCCATGGAGGGATTTGAAAACAAGGATGAGAATTTTGAAATCGAAGCCTTGCTAAACCAATGTAGGTCAGTGAGCACAGGGATGATGGGTGAATGGGACTTGATGCGAGTTAGGACACGGACAGCACAATTTTGGATGACCTCAAGTTTACGGAGGGTAGAGTGTGTGAGGCCAGCCAGGGGTGCATTGGAATAGTCAAGGCTAGAGGTAACAAAGGCATGGATCAGGGTTTCAGCAGCAGATGAGCTGAGACAGGGGCGGAGACAGGCAATGTTACAGAGGTGGAAATAGGCGGTTTTAGTTATGCCGCAGATATGTGTCTGGAAGCTCATTTCAGGGTCAAATATGACACCAAGATTGCAATCCATTCCCCAAAATGTCCTTATTTGAGGGAGGGGGGATGGGAGGGGATAGGGGATACATCAGTATAAAGGAAAGCAAGTTGATAGCCCAGTCCTGTTGGAGGGGCAGTGCTGTTTGAAATTGGAGCAGGCTGATGCACCCTGTCACAAATTGTCATTCTCAGCCCGCCAGTGCCTCACCAAAGACAAACAGTGACTAAAAGGAATCACAGATAAGAGGAACAAAAAACAAAGTTGTCTTATCGGTGGATAGTGCACTAAGTTGTCCTTGGGAAAACGGGCAATGGAAGTGGTACTGAGTATTGATGGCATAGTTTTAAAACTACTTCAGTGGGTTGAACTGTACACCCAGGTCTGATCCCCACAAACACATCTGCTCCGACAACGCTTACCAAAGGCCCGATATTCCAGAGCAGCCACAACACAGTTGATTTCAGATCTCTTTTCAAACTCTCCCATAAGCTCAGTTGGTAAAGGCAATGTGTAACTGAACCTTAACGATGGGGAAAGTCCTCAGGCTGTAGATAGTTACCTGGTCTCGGCTCCGAAGCACCCTGTGCTCGCTGACCTACATTGGCTCCTCGTTAAGCAACGCCTCAATTTTAAAATTCTTATCCTTGTTTTGAAATCCCTCCATGGACTCGCCCTTCTGTTATCTCCTCCAACCCTACAATCATTCGAGATTGACCAAGCTTTTGGTCACCTGTGCTAATTTCTACTTATGTGGCTCGGTGTCAAATTTTTAAAAATCTCATAATACTCCTGTGAAGCGCCTTGGGATGTTTCACTACATTAAAGGCGCTATATAAATACAAGTTGTTGTTAAGATATCTGCACTCCTCCAATTCTGGCCTCTTGAGCATTCCCGATTTTAATCGCTCCACCATTGGCAGCCGTGCCTTCAGCTACCAAGGCCCAGAGCTCTGAAATTACCTCCATAAACCACTCTGCCCCTCTTTCCTCCTTTAAGTGTGGGGGGGGTGGGGGGTGGGGCGGTTGAGGAATTGTCCTCAGTGCCTTGGCGTAGAGGGAGTGGAAAAACAGTCACGATTCCTGCTCCAGTTGGAAAACGCGTATGGATGTCCGACAAGGTCTGGATTGGGATTTTCTGCCCCTCCCCATAGTTGAATAACCTTCTGACATATGCGCAAAAAAGAAAAAGAAAAGAAAGACTTGTATGTATATCGCGCCTTTCATGAGCTCAGCGCTTTACAGCCAATGAAATACTTTAGAAGTGTAGTCACTGTTGTAATGTAGGAAACGCAGCAGCTAATTTTACACACAGCAAGGTGTCACAAACAGCAAAATAATCCAATTTTAGTGGTGTTGGTTGAGGGATAAATATTGGCCAGGACACCGGGGATAACTCCCCTGCTCTTCTTCGAAATAGTGCCATGGGATCTTTTATGTCCACCTGAGAGGGCAGACGGGGCCTCGGTTTAACATCTCATCCCAAAGATGGAAGGTCAGATATGAAGAACGGCCACGTGGGTGAGGTAACGAAGGGCAGCCGATGCCCGTGGAACTGCACTGCAGCACGAGTCAGAGCCTCCCGGAGTGGAGGACGAAAGGTCATTGCCAGCTTATTCGAAACAGAGAAGTTTATTTGTGCTTTTAAGCCCCACCACCATTTTGCCTTCACAGATATTCTCAAAGAAGCAGTAGGCTGAGAGTTGCCAGTAAGAACCATTGGCCGGGAGGGTATTTGTTCAATTTGTAGCTTCAACAGAACCATAAGGAGAGCAACACTTGTAGCTGCAAACTAGTCTTATCTTTCCCAGATTTGTTCAGCTGAATGCAGAGTTGTCAAGGAGATGAGCGGGGACTGTACGGGCCCAGCCAAGCAGGCCTGATTCATAAAACAGCAATTACAAAGTTACTTCTTTGTTCGGGCCAAGTATGTCCAAATATAGCAACCATTTCTCTGCGTGTGGATGTATGGGCAATTGCCTCGCTTGAGTGCGGTGCTTGAAAGCATTATTTTATATTATTTGATTCATTAACTGTGAGGACTTCATCAACTGCTTTTACACTTCATAAAATCTCCTGAAATAAAAGGCTATTAGGCTAAGTAAAAAGCTTTTTGGTTTAGGGCCATTTCAATTACACTTTGTGACAACTCTGTTAAATGAAAGGCTTTCACTTCTCAATATTCTACCCAACATATAGTGCTTTAGATTTCTGTGTCTACCCCACAACCACCCCACCCAATTTTCCCCACTTGTCTCCTCGAGGAGTTGACTCCTCGCTGGGGTACCGCGCCCATTTTATCGTGCGTGAGGCCGAACGGCGAGTGTCGGCGGTGCTTTCAACCGTGGGATTGCTATGGCTGTCCTGCTCTCGCCTGATGTCCACACATGCATTTTCCAGCTAGGCTCATTGGCTAGCCATCATCGTAGACGGTCCCTCGAACGAGGATGACTTGCTTCCACATGAGTTCACAGATCTTTCAATGAAGGACCCGATATTCCAGTCCTGAACTCCAATTGAGGAGGTGGAAGATGCCTGTGCGTGGATTTTTTTAACGTGTGGTGACCGTTGCACATCAGCCACCACACGGGCTTGACAGAGCTAGGCCTTTATCCAGTGGTAAGGGTTAACCAGGACGACTGGAAACCTGCTCTGCTGCATGGACCTAGTGCGCACACATATCGCATTGTGGGCTGGCCCGTGCTGTTTGATAGCATTCAGGAGCTGGAACTCTGGCTGATTGTACCTTAAATAGCCAGGAGCTCAACTTTTGTCCCCAACTGCAATCCCAACCAGACAAGAGACGGAACCTGGGAGAATCGGGAGATTTCTGTCTGTTTCCCATTGGAGATGCTGATTTTGGCTATTAGCTGCTCATTATGACGTATTGTGCTGCATATTGGTTTCCAAGTGAAAGAAAGACTTGCATTTATATCGCGGCTTTCTCGGCCTCTGGACCAAGCTGCACTGCCTCCTGCATGGCCCGCCTCCCCCAAAGCGCGGGCCAATCAAATTTTGTGCGTATGCGGTATCGCCAATGTAAAAGCCGGTGAGCAGCCTGTGCGGGACCTCCAAGATCATTGCACAGCTGCATACATACACTTTGACTGGAACTCTGCTCAGGACCTCCCAAAGCGCTTTACAGGCAATGAAGTGTAGTCATTGTTGTAATGTGGGAAACGCGGTAGCCAACCTGCGCACAGCAAGCTCCCACAAACAGCAATGTGATAATGACCAGATAATCTGTGGGGGTTTTTTGTGATATTGGTTGAAGGATGCATTTTTGGCCAGGACACCGGAAGAACCACTTGCTCTTCTTCGAAATAGTGCTATGGGATTTTTTATGTCCACCTGAGAGGGCAGATGGAGCCTCGATGGTTTAACGTCTCATCCAAAAGGTGGCACCTCCGACAGTGCAGCATTCCCTCGTCACTGCACTGGAGTGTCAGCCTAGATTTGAGCCCATCTCTCGGGCAAACCTTTTGGACATGTCAGATAATATTTAAAGGTTTATGAGAACATGCCAATAGTGTAAATGACGTCGCTATGACAACAACAGCATTTATATAGCACCTTCGATGTAGTAAAATGTCCCAAAGTGCTAAAAGCTGCTGTTACACAATATGGAAATACTTTGTAGTGTGGATAATGCTGTCATATTGGGAGGGGAAAGTTCAGTTGATGGAACAACCTGCTGCAGAAACTTCATTGTCACTCTGTCGTGAAGGTCAACTCTACAACTTAATGTTGCTGTAGAAATATATTTTACAATATTTAGATTTTTAAAATTTCAGTTATAAATAAGATTTTTTTTAATTGGTGGGAGATGTGATTGGCAGTGAATTGGCGTCATTGTGTTGGCGATGTGATGATGTCATCACGTGCCCCTGTATTGATCAGCAAGGCGTGGGATCTTGCAAAATACTTTTGCTTTATGGCTTTAAGAGGCAAGGCAGAGAAATGTAAGAGTGGAGTCAGCCTAATCTTATGGGTCCCAGGGATGATGTTAGGACCATGCAACCCGTGTGGGTCTGACACCAGTTACCAAAATGGTTCAGGAGTCCTAGAAATGACCGCAGCTCCGTCATGTTCTGTGGTCTTGGTGCATTTTTGATTGCCTCCGTCTTCGAATTTAGGTAGAATTTAGTGTCATTGTCTCGTGAAATGCAGAGGCCCCCAATCTGAACCTTTGCACGGGATCCCCCCTCCCTCCTCCCCCCCCCCCACCAACACCAACCCCCCTGCAAGGCGAATACTGCTCCTGATGGAGTTCTCTTGTTGCTGGTGTTGAGGAGTTCATCGTCACATGATGCCTTGGTAATGAATGGTACTTGGAATGGAGGGGGAAAGCTAAAGAACACAGAAGGAAATAATGTTTTTGTTCATGTCAATACTGTTCATACCTCATGAGTCTTATTCGCCTACACAAAGAAAATAAATACTGCTGTTTTTTGTTTGGCAATCAGCAATTAGATCAGCTCAAACCATTTCTCTCTCAACAAGTTTTACTGCAACAACTTGTTCGCTGATGGTTATAAGCTATGGATAGGTCATGGGTTTTACATTCTAATGTTACAGAACTCCCAACAGTACTGCATGGAATTATACAAACACTTGAAAAGTATTCACTCAGTTAAGAGAGAGTTCCACCATTAGAAATCCCTGGTTAACAGAGAGTCCTGCCAACAAGAACCTTGTTAAGGAGAGAGTCTCACCATCAGGAACCTGAGACCCATCGGACCTTACAGCACCGAAGGAGCTCATTTGACCCATCGTGTCTATGCCGATTCTTTGTTAAATCAATCTAAAACTAATCCCATTGCCTTGATGTCTCCCGATAGCCCTGTAAATTATGCTTGAAATGTTTATCTACCTTTCCTGTAAAAAATGCACTGGTCTCTGCCTCAACAACTCCCTGTGGCAAATCATTGCATGCTGTAACAGCTCTCGCTAATAAAGTCATTTTTTATAACCTCACTCCTCATTCTCTTAATGACAGTTTTAAATTGCTGATCCCTCATCACTGATTCCCCAACCAGAGGAAATAGTCTTCCCCTGTTCACCCTATCAAAACCTTTCGTGATTTAAAAAATCTCCTGTTAAATATAATCTTAACCTTCTCTGCTCCAGTGGAAATACTCCCAGTATTACAAGTCACTTCTAATAACAATATTATTCTGGCGAATTTATACTGTATGCTTTCTATGGCTTTGATGTCCTTTCTATAATGGGGCACCCTAAACTACACACAGTACTCAAAGTGCGGCCGAGCTTGTTGTAACCTCTTTAATCTTGTACTCTGTGCCCCTATTTATAAAACTCAAATTGCCATTGACCTTTTTTGGCTTCATCGACCTGCATTCGTACTTTCAGCGAATGATGTATTTGAACTTCTTGTTCTGTCTGTTCATCCGCACTCTTCAGCATCTTTCCATTGAGCGTGAAGGGAAGAGAGAACTTATAGCACCTTTCACAGCCTCAGGACATCCCAAAGTGCTTCACAGCCAATGAAGTGCTTTTTTGGAGTGTAGTCACTGTTATAATGCAGGAAACGCGGCAGCCAATTTTGTGCACAGCAAGCTCCCACCAACAGCAATGTGATAATGATGATGCTGGCTGAGGGATAAATATTGACCAGGACACCTGGGAGAACTCCCCTGCTCTTCTTTGAATAGTACCATGGGATCGTTTACATCCATCTGAGAGGGCAGACGAGGGCTCGGCTTAATGTTGCATCTGAAAGGCGGCACCTCCGACAATGCAGCACTCCCTCAGCACTGCACGGGTGTTGTACATATTCCTATTTCTTGCTTTACCATCCAAAATGTACAAATTCACATTTCTCCATACTAAATGGCATCTGCCAGCTGTGTTCCCATTCCACATCCATATCCTCCTGAAAACTACAAATTTCGATATCATGCTTCCTGAGCCCATGTCCAAGTCATTGATATATCGATGTAACTATTTGTACTGCAATTCTTTTGACAGACAGGTGTCTGTCCAGCCCCTCCTGTCTGTACTGCACTTTTTTGACCGATAGGTGACAAGCTCCCCCCGCCCCGGCAAAATCATTCTATGCACGTGGTGCCGAGAAGCAGGACCGGAGGCTTCGACTCTCTCCCTCATGACGGGCCTGGGCCCCATTCCAGCGGGAGGGGTCCGATGGTGAGAGAGAGGCTGGGGGCGGGTGGGAGGGGGAGGCTGGGGAGAGAGAGAGGTAGGTGGGGGGGGGGGGGAAGAGAGGCTGGGGGAGAGAGAGAGAGAGAGAGAGCGAGAGGCTGGGGAGAGAGAAAGTGAGGTGGGGGGGGGGGGGGGGGAGAGAGGCTGGGGGGTAGAGAGAGAGAGGCTGGGGGAGAGAGAGAGGCTGGGTGGAATGGTGTGGCAGGGGGGAGGGGAGAAAGAAGGGCTCGGGGAGAGAAAGAGACCGGGGAAGAGAGAGAGAAAGAGAGAGAGGATGGGGGAGAGAGAGAGAGGCAGGGTGCAGAGGCTATGGGGGAGAGAGAGAGAGGCTGGGGGGAGAGAGACTCGAGGGAGAGAGAGAGAGGCTGGGGGGCGAGAGCGAGAGAGACACACACAAGTGGGTGGGGGGGGGGGGGCAGAGAAGGAACACAGGGAAGACAGATCATGTTCTTCCAACCCCCTACATCATTGAAGTGGATGTTATCCAGAAGTCACGACACTGTCACTATTCACTTCATACCCAATAAACCTGTTAACAATCCGTACACAATGCCTGCCTCATCTATGGTGGGGAGTGGCGGGGTGGGGGGGGGGGCGGTGGCAAGGATGCACTTGCGCTGGGGTAAGGTACTTCAGCTGGACTGGGGTAAGACACTTTGGGTGGCCCTTGCTGCCTTCTGGGAGCTCTGTCCTCTGTCACTTCAGAAAGTCAAAGTGGATCGAGTTACAATTTGCAAAGTCAGTGAGACCTTGGGATGGGCAGTTCCAGTTATACATTCCTGTGAAACTTCAGGATGTGGCTTATCCTCCAAGGGGACCAATCAGAAACAAAGGGTGGAGCATGGTGGCCATTTTGGCAGTACAAATAAACGCGTCCTTGATACATACATCGAGAACAAAATGTATAGGCACTGGTCCCTAATTCAACCCTTCTCCAATCTGAGCAGCACCCATTAACTTAACACCTGTGTGTCCTGACCATCAACTAACTTTCTATTTATGCTGCTACATTTCCTTTCATACCATATGCCTGAACTTTTGTAACATGCCTTCTGTGAGACAATTGCTCGAATGCCTTTGCAAAATCCATATACATGATATCTATTGCATCCACTCTAAGTACACAATTGGTCACTTCTTCAAACATTTCCTCCTTTTAACCAATTCATGCTGGCTGTCCTGGATCAACCCATTGTATTTCTAAGTTTACAAAATTCATTCTCGGGAAGAAGGCTGTTAAGAGTTAACCACAAATAGGCCAGACCAGGTAAGGATGGCATGTCGAAGAGCCGAATGGCCTACTCCTGCAGCTATTTTCTATGTTTCATTTTCTATGTTTCCTTCCCTAATGAACCAGTTGGGTTGTTACTGGTAAGCAGAAGATTTTTTTTTACACTTAATTGAATCCTCAAACTGCCATGGTGGGATTGTGAACTCACATTAAGCAGATTATTAATACAGGCTTCCGGGTTTACTAGCCCAGTAACACGGTCCCTAGCCCCAGTAACACGGTCCCTAGCCCCAGTAACACGGTCCCTAGCCCCAGTAACACGGTCCCTAGCCCCAGTAACACGGTCCCTAGCCCCAGTAACACGGTCCCTAGCCCCAGTAACACGGTCCCTAGCCCCAGTAACACGGTCCCTAGCCCCAGTAACACGGTCCCTAGCCCCAGTAACACGGTCCCTAGCCCCAGTAACATGGTCCCTAGCCCCAGTAACACGGCCCCTAGCCCCAGTAACACGGCCCCTAGCCCCAGTAACACGGCCCCTAGCCCCAGTAACACGGCCCCTAGCCCCAGTAACACGGCCCCTAGCCCAGTAGCACGGCCCCTAGCCCAGTAACACGGCCCCTAGCCCAGTAACACGGCCCCTAGCCCAGTAACACGGCCCCTAGCCCAAGTAACACAGCCCCCTAGCCCAAGTAACACAGCCCCCTAGCCCAAGTAACACAGCCCCCTAGCCCAAGTAACACAGCCCCCTAGCCCAGTAACACAGCTCCTAGCCCAGTAACACAGCCCCTATCCCAGTAACACAGCCCCTAGCCCAGTAACACAGCCACTAGCCCAGTAACACAGCCACTAGCCCAGTAACACAGTCACTATCCCAGTAACACAACCACTAGCCCAGTAACACAGTCACTAGCCCAGTAACACAGTCCCTAGCCTAGTAACACAGTCACTAGCCCAGTAACATAATCACTAGCCCAGTAACACAGTCACTAACCCAGTAACACGGCCCCGTGCCCAGTAACACGGCCACTACCCAAACATAATTGCTCATTAATTTGATTTTGTTAAAAAAAGAGAGTTTCGCCTCAGGCATCAGGTTTAAATAAATCCTTAAGAATAAGCGGGGCTGAGCTTCGAATCACCTAGACTGTTGGAGGCCTCTCCTCTCACTGCCAGCTGCAAGAGCTACGTTTAACTAATGTGTGCTCCGCCTCAATCCGGTTCCTTAGTGAACGTGGCCCACAGCACAAAACTGAACGTAATCGGTGGTAAATAATAATAATTAAACTCTTAGCTTTACCTAACACTGCTAAATTAGCTGAGAAAAATATTTTACTGCTTGTATACACATTACATCCTAATTAATACAAGTTAACTTTCTTATAGCTGTCACCTTTAAAATGACAGAAGCAGGATCATAAATGGGCAGCTTCCTGTTTTACGTTGAGACTATAAGAATAAGGACCCTGAGAATTGAGTTGTGGGCTTGCCCTCCTGAAGGGCACTAAATGCCATTTTGGATCAGGCCCCATTGGATCAAGCATCCAAAGTCAGCCTGGGTCTACTTAATATAGTCCAATTAGGGTCATGTGCCTGTTTCAGGACCATTTTAAACTGCTCCAACATGCTATCCACCAAATCTACAATAGACCCACCAATCATGGGCAGGATCAGTCAGGAGGTGGCCATTTCCAGCGTTATTTAAAGGGATCTTGCCCCCAGGTGCAGGGCATCATCGACTATACCACATAGCCTTGCGTGCTCCAACATCAGACCCCAGAGAATGCATCAACAGGAAGGGCTTCTCAGGCAAATCCGTGCTTTGTTCAGTTTGACTGCTCCTGTGCTGCTTTCGCTGTTTTTGGCTGTGTAGCTGATGGACAATTTTTCAAAGAGTTATCTGGCTGAATCTTCGGTGGAATTTTGATCTCCGGCTTCTGGGAAAAGGTCAGGTTTACATTATGGGTGTGGTGATTGGGACACCATTGTGACTGCAAGAGGAGGAGGAGAAGGAACAGGCAAATGTCCAGAAAGCTGCAGCTGCAGAGAGAAAAGCAGAAGGAAGGAAGTCCTTATCCCACTCGAGTGTACAGGCCAAGAGTTCGCTGCTGCAGCTCGGTGTGGAGCCGTGTGTGAGGAGGCTCCGCTTCACCAGGGAGGCAGTCACAGGGCTCTGTCGCTTGCTGCAGCCCAGCACCAGCCTTGCCTGTGACCCTGAAGGTGCCTGTGGCCCTGAAGTGACTGTGGCCCTGAAGATGACCCTGGCCCAGAGGGTGACCCTGGCCCAGAGGGTGACCCTGACCCTGAGGGTGACCCTGAGGGTGACCGTGGCCCTGAGGGTGACCCTGACCCTGAGGGTGACCGTGGCCCTGAGGGTGACCCTGGCCCTGAATGTGGCCCTGGCCCTGAGGGTGACCCTGGCCCTGAGGGTGACCCTGGCCCTGAGGGTGACCCTGGCCCTGAGGGTGCCTGTGGCTCTGGATGTTTCAGCCTCAGCTGCAGCAACATTAGTCAATCTGCTGTGCACGCCCGCATCAGGCAGGTGAAGGATGCTCTCTTCGCCAGAGCCAACAACTCCATCTCCTTCCCTATGGCGCTCACATAGAAGCAAGGCAGGACTCTGGGGTTTTCTGGGATTTCAAGCTACCCCCGGGTGCAGGGCATCATCGACTGTACCACATAATCTTGCGTGCTCCAATACGAGACAACAAGGATGCATAAACAGGGAGGGGTTCCACTCATACAGCAATCCCTACGTAAACTTGAGGTCATTCAAAACTCGGCAGCCCGTGTCCTAACTCACACCAAGCCCTGCTCACCCATCATCCCTGTGCTTGCTGACCTACATTGGCTTCCGGTTAAGCAATGCCTCGATTTTAAAATTCTCATCCTTATTTTTAAATCCCTCTGTGGCCTCGCCCCTCCTTATCTCTGTAATCTCCTTCAGCCTCACAACAACCCGCCGAGATATCTGCGCTTCTCTAATTCTGGCCTCTTGAGCATCCCTGATTATAATTGCTCAACCATTGGTGGCCGTGCCCTCAGCTGCCTGGGTCCTAAGCTCTGGAACTCCCTCCCTAAACCTTTCTGCCTTTTTACCTCTCACTCCTCCTTTAAGACGCTCCTTAAAACCTACCTCTTTGACCAAGCCTTTGGTCACCTGTCCTAACATCCCCTTATGTGGCTCGGTGTCAAGTTTTGTTTGATAACACTCCTGTGAAATGCTTTGTGATGTTTTACTACATGATAGGCACTATATAAATGCAAGTTTTTTTGTATTTGATGACATGCAACTCATGATGCAGGCCGGTGCCACATATCCTGGCAGTTACCATCATCCCGTGTCAGTTCTCAAATCTCTCTCTTTTTCAATCAGACCATTGGGTCAGAGGCTGGCTGCTTGAGGACAAGAGTTACCCCTGCTCACATGGTTCGTGACACCTGTCAGGAACCCACGCACAGATGCCGGGATGAGATACAGTCAAAGTCATGCCCCCACCAGAGCCCTGAGAGAGCAAGCCATTGGCATCTTGAAGCAAAGGCCACCAACGTGTGTGTCTATGCACATGTGTGTGTATGTAGGGGCGTGCACACATGCATGAGCATATGTATATGTCTGTATGTCTGTGAAAGTGTTTTTGTAACAGAGACCAATTATATCTCCCCTACATAGAGATATATGGGAACATCTTTAACTGTAAAAATTGGAACATTTTACTAAATTTAGAAGAGTAAAATTAATCCAGGTACTTTAAAATATTTGTTACAGATTTACATATTCCTTCTCTTTCTGAACACTTTGTCAAGTGAGTAAGATGACACTTTTTTATCTGATGGTACCATTTAATTTCAGATGATTTCCAGATCATTTTTGCATCCTATATCGAGTTTATAATGAGTCCCTGTGTGTTATCCAGGCTGGATGGAGTGGAGTTGCTTTGATTACGTTGCTGGCTGTCGCATGGCACTTCTGCCGTTGTCTGCCACGTGTGTATGTAACCGGGTGAAGTTGTGAATCAATTCTCAGCCTCGCACACACAAAGACAGCTTTCACCAGTGTATGGTTTCTACAATTAACAATTCTCTCAGCCAAAAATATTATGAAGAAATAATTTAAGAGGCAACACGTATATATTATGATAATCTTGTGTATGACATTCACTTCCTTTCCACAAACCTTACTTCCAGTTGTCACGATTTTTAGTCACGCTTTTCTATCAACAGTTACTTGACTTGAGCACAAAAAAATCTAGGCTGACACTCCAGTGCAGTGCTGAGGGTGTGCTGCACTGTCGGAGGTGCCGTCTTTCGGTGAGAGCTCAAGTGGACGTAAAAGATCGGAGTAACTATTTGTACTAATGTTGTCTGCGCATGCGTCCTCCAGACTCCGCCACCTCCCCCCGATGCCTCACACTAAAACTGGAACTGGAATTGGGACCCCGAACACGTTCATTCTGAACTGACCACGTTGCCCAACTGAGCCGCAAACCGCCGAGCCTCTGACCGAGCCCCGAGCCTATTGTTGAGCCGCAGCAGCGGCGGGGGGAGAGCGGTGGTGAGCGGCCGGGGGAGAGAGAGAGAGAGAGAGAGAGAACCTGGGGGGAGGGGGAGGGAGAGGGGAGAGAGAGAGAGAGAGAGAGCCTGGGGAGGGGAGGAGAGAGAGAGAGAGAGAACCTGGGGGGAGAGAGAGAGAGAGAGAGCCTGGGGAGGGGAGGAGAGAGAGAAAGAACCTGGGGGGAGGGGGAGGGGAGAGAGAGAGAGCCTGGGGAGGAGAGGAGAGAGAGAGAGAGAGAACCTGGGGGGAGGGGGAGGGGAGAGAGAGAGAGCCTGGGGAGGAGAGGAGAGAGAGAGAGAGAACCTGGGGGGAGGGGAGAGAGAGAGAGAGAGAGAGAGACCTTGGGGGGGGGGGGGGGAGGAGAGTGAGAGAGCCTGGGGAGTGGAGGAGAGAGAGAGAGAGAGAACCTGGGGGGAGGGGAGAGAGAGAGAGAGACCTTGGGTGGGGGGGAGGAGAGAGAGAGAGAACCTGGGGGGAGGGGAGAGAGAAAGAGAGAACCTGGGGGGAGGGGAGAGAGAGAGAGAGAGAGAGAGAGAGCCTGGGGAAGGGAGGAGAGAGAGAGAGAGAGAGACCTTGGGGGGAGGAGAGAGAGAGAGAGAGAACCTGGGGGGAGGGGAGAGAGAGAGAGAGAGAGCCTGGGGAGGGGAGGAGAGAGAGAACCTGGGGGGAGGGGAGAGAGAGAGAGAGAGAGAGACCTTGGGGGGGGGGGGGAGGAGAGAGAGAGAGAGAGAGAGAGAACCTGGGGGGAGGGGAGAGAGAGAGAGAGCCTGGGGAGGGGAGGAGAGGAGAGAGAGAGAGCGAGAGAACCTGGGGGGAGGGGAGAGAGAGACCTTGGGAGGGGGGGAGGAGAGAGAGAGAGAACCTGGGGGGAGGGGAGAGAGAGAGAGACATGGCGGGTGGGAGGGGATGGGTGGGAGAGTGAGACACGGGGAGGGAGAGAGACAGATTGGGATCAGAGGGGAGAGAGGGAACTCGGGGAAGATGGATCACGTTCTGCCAACCCTCTTTACGCCCGCCCCGATTTCTCAGAAAGCTCGGTGCGTGTGTTACAAGGGACATCGTTGGACTGGATGAAATCCAGAAGTCACGACACTCACTATTCACTTCATACCCAATAAACCTGTTAACAATCCGCACACAATGCCCCATCTATGGTTGGGGGGTGGGGGTGGGGGAGGTCATGCACTTGCGCTGGGGTAAAGGACTTTAGCTGGGGGAGGGATGCACTTGCACTAGGGACTTTGGTTAGAACTTGGTGGCTTTTGCTGGGTTGTACGAGATCTGTCCTCTCTGGCTTCTGAAGTCAGAATGGATCATATTACAATTTGAAAGTCAGTCAGATCTTGGGCTGAGCGGTTCCATTTACACATTTCAGAGAAACTTCAGGGTGTGGCTTATCCTCCAAGGGGACCAATCAGCAATAGGTCATGTGATAATGGAGAGCCAATCAGAGAAACGGCGGCCATTTTTTTAGTACAAATAGTTGTGTCCGTAAAAGATCCCATGGCACTATTTCGAAGAAGAGCAGAGAAGTTTCCTCCAGTGTCCTGGCCAATATTTATCCCTCAATCAACATAACAAAAAAACTGATTATCTGGTTTTCACATTGTCACATTGCTATTTGTGGGTGCTTGCTTGTGCGCAAATTGGCTGTTGCATTTCCTACATTGCAACAGTGACTATGCTCCAAAAGTACATCATTGGCTGTAAAGTGCTTAAGACATCCAGTGGTCATGAAAGATGCTATATAAATCCAAGTCTTTCTTTTATTGCAAATTGCTATGTCGACCGTCACAATACAATTGCAGGCACTGGCCACTAGATGGCTCTGTGCAGTGAGTTCCTGAAGTCTCCTAACTCCATTGCCATTTTGTATATTAAAAGAACTTATATTTATCAACTTATTGTGGGCAATGCCACAGGGAATATACTACTCATAAAGTTAAAGGTAAATTGTGTCCAATCCTTCTCATTGTAATCCCTCCTGGCTGCCTCCCACATTCTACCGTACGTAAACTTGAGGTCATCCAAAACTCGGCAGCCCATGTCCTAACTTGTACCAGGTCCTGCTCACCCATCACCCCTGTGCTCGCTGACCAACATTGGCTCCCGGTTAAGCAACGTCTCGATTTTAAAATTCTCATCCTTGTTTTCAAATCTCTCCCTGGCCTCGCCCCTCCCTATCTCTGTAATCTCCTTCAGCCCCACAACCCCCTGAGATATCTGTGCTCCTCTATTTCTGCCTTCTTGAGCATCCCTGATCTTAATCGCTCAACCATTGGTGGCCGTGTCTTCTGTTGCCTCAGCCCTAAGCTCTGGAATTCCCTCCCCAAACCTCTCCGCCTCTCTACCTGTCTTTCCTCCTTTAAGACGCTCCTTAAAACCTACTTCTTTGACTGAGCTTTTGGTCACCTGCCCTAATTTCTCCTTATTTGACTCGGTGTCAAATTTTTTGTCTCATAATACTCCTGTGAGGTGCCTTGGGATGTTTTGCTACGTTAAAAGTGCTAATAAATGTAAGTTGTTATTATTAGAGTCAGCTCCAGTCACTGACTGGTCATCTACTCCCCCGGCCAGTTCCAGATCAGGCACATTGTCCATGGTTTCATTCCAGGATGGATCTGCTATCAGTAGTGCTACCATCTGTCTGGGTTTGGCCAGTCCAGTTTCTGAATGGCATGTCTGGAAGCATTTAAACTGGACACCAAAGGTCTGTTTTCTTTCAAAACAGTAGTCCATTTTCCCACTAACCTCTATACAGTATGATATGGAGACATTAGTTATTAAGGTTACTAAGTTCTTCAGTGAATTCTCTTTTGCAAAGCAAGTATCTGAACTCAAGTTGCATCCCTACCTCCTGCCCTGCCCCTATCCAGTTTTAGACTTATCAAAAAGTGACAAACCATTACTTTCTATCACACTGTCTCCTAACTGTCCCCACACAACCCGATGCCAGAAGTGGCTTCAATTTAATGGCTGGGTCGAGTCAAAACACAATTCACCCTATTGAAGTCCAAGCTGGAAGTTGGACTTAGGCCAAGGTGCGGCCGATTCTGTCCTGTTATTCAGTGGAAACCGGGGTAGCAGGCTGTAGCATGCAACAATATTTAGCAATTTGTCTCTTCTGTCTAACCTAGTGCGTTTCCTTCACAGATAGCTGCCTCAGGAGGAACCCTTCCCCCTGTCAGCACACTGACCGCCCTCCACAGCTTACAACACAACCCACACGCTGTAGCCCAGCAGACCCAGAACCTCATCATGGCTTCCTTACCCAGCGTCATGGCCATTGCCCCGAGTGAGTCAACGTGTCTGTCACCTGCGCTAACCAATGGAGGAGCTTCAGCATTGGTGATCGGTAAGTAGGCACACAGATGTTTGTAGGTGTGAGAGCATGAGATATTTGCTGTAATTGCATAAAAGGAAGGAAATTTCACATTTATTTAGGACCTTCACATATCTCTAATAAGCATCTCAAAATACTTCACAGACAGAATTACTTTGTGGCACAAAGATTGTTGTTATGTACAAAACATGGCAACCATTTTGTGCATAACATAGTCCCACAAACGGCAATGAAATAAATGACCAGTTCATCTGGTCTTTAATGTTGGTTGAGATGGAATGATAGACAAGATACCAAGAGAACCCCAGGCTCTAGTTTGAATAGTGCCATGGGATCTTCAGCCACAATACCTGAACCACTATCACAAGCTGATGAGATCTCGGGTTAAGAACAAACATCAAAGAATTAAAAAGGAGCTGAAATATCCTCGACACCCAGACACTGCTTAACCACTAATAGTTGGTAAATATATTGGCTGGTGTGGTACTCAGTCATTCCAGTGAAGTTTACAGCATTGAAGGCAGACATCCGGCCTATTGCATCTCTGCTGGCTCTTTGCTCGAACAATGCAAAACAAATCCCACTGCCCTGGTTTCCCCCCATAGCCCAACATCTTCCTCTGTTTCAAATGTTTTTCTGCCCTCCCCTTAAAAGAGGCAATGGTTTCTGCTTCAATTGCTCCCTGTACTCGCTGATTCAATGCCTGGTCTATTCTGAGTAAATTGATCTTAATTAAAAGTTGTGAAAGAAAGAGCATGTATTTAGACAGCGCCTTTCACAACCTCAGGATGCCCCAAAGCACTTTACAGCCAATTAAGTACTTTTGAAGAGTAATCACTGTTGTAATTCAGTGAAATGCAGCAGTCAAATTTGCACACAACAAGCTCCCACAAACAGCAATGTGAGAATGACCATATCATCTGTTTTTAGTGATGTTGGTTGAGGGATAAATATTGACCAGGACACCGGGGATAACTCCCCTGCTCTTCTTCAAAATAGTGCCATGGGATCTTTTACATCCACCTGAGAGAACAGACAGAGCCTCGGTTTAACATCTCATCCCAAAGACGGCACCTCTGACAGTGCAGCATTCCCTCAGCACAGCACTGGAGTGTCAGCCTAGATTTTGTCCTCGAGTCTCTGGAGTAGGATTTAAACCCATGACCTTCTGACTCAGAGACGAGAGTGCGACCCACTGAGCCACAGCCAAATGGTGATCAGAGACCTGCAATTGGCCTCAGCATCCCTGGGCTAGGCAGCCGAAAAGCATCAGTGAAGGTTCAGGTAGATATTGAAGATCCCGCGACATTATTCCAATTAGACGTTGGTTGCTCTCCAGTCACTTCTGCTGATAAGTTAGCATGTGTGCATGTTGCATCAGGACACTACTAGGCTCGGCTGTGTTGCCCCAGTGGATGGGATAGCCTGCTGGAACTCACGGTCACAAGGTTAGGGCAGCCTGTGGAACCGTATCCCAGGCTGAGTCAGCACCTTCAGGAGAGGAGGGCAGATAATCAGGGGTGAGGGGGAAGTAAAACTTTGGAAGCTTCTCGAAGACTATAAAGAAGCAAACGGGACATTGTTCTTCCAACGAGCTGTTCCCGGTGAGCAGAGAAACTGCAAGGCTTAAATCAACACTATTTTATGGAGTGCCGGATGAACATGACCACATTCCACCAAGGATTTCCATTTAGAAATCCTGAACGAGTGCTCTCGAGTTTGTTTGAATTGAAATTTTAATTGAATTTTTAAATAAGGTGCAGTGATGAATTGCCTGAGCAGCTGGACATCAAAGAGGAGGGAGGCCTGTCTCATCCTGTGCAACTCAAGAGGTATAACAGTTCAGCTGGAAAGACAAATGCGGCTGACTTTGAAGTGCGATGTTTGTGTGCTTCAGCTTGTGCATATCTAACAGAAAATGTTCATATTCCTAAATCTGTGCAGTGACTTCAGACAAGAGGCAGCGAATGGGGGGTGGAGGGGGTTGCTGGCGGGGTAGGAACCATGCACAAACCTACATGAACATGCTCATTATGACAAATGACTGGGATGATGTTATAAGAACATACGAAAATGACGGGCAAGAAATTCCAGCTGGTCCATCAAGCCTGCCCCACACACCATAACTCGACACTAGACCCCACCCCTGACCCCCAAAGCCATGTCATCTCCCAGGAGAGGCAAAGGATGATTCCCGCCTTCGATGTTGCTGAATGTATTTAGTTTCCTGCCTCCTCTTCTCTCTTTTTAAGTCTCGCTATCATGCTGGTCGTTAAGAAAATGGATCAAGTAAATCCAGAATATTACTTTAGATTCAATTGCAAGATTAGGACAAAAGGGGCACAGGTTCAGAAAAAAAACAATCAGAAAATGCTGGAAAGATTCAGCAGGTCAGGCAGCATCTGTGGAGAGAGAAGCAGAGTTCACGTTTCAGGTCGATGACCCTTCATCCAGTATTTTCTGTTTGTGCTTCAGATTTCCAGCAAACGCAGTATTTTACTTTTATTTGGGTACAGGTTTAAACTAGGAAAAGGTAAACTTAGAACTGATAATGGCTCGGTGTCAAATGTTGTTTTATAACACTCCTGTGAAGCACCTTGCGACGTTTTACTACGTTAAAGGCGCTATATAAATGCAAGCTGTTGTTGTTGTTACCAGAACATTTCTCTTCACAGTGAGAGTAATCAGTGTAAGGAATAGCCTTTCGGATCGGGTAGTGGAGCCAAAAACTCTCAAATAATTTATAAAAACAATTGAATGCTACAATGGGGGCGGGACTTTAGGATCGTTTTGGATGCATGGCTTAAGTTGGGCAGACTGGCCTTCCTCAGACATAATTATGTTGTGATCATTCCCAGATTGGTGTCAGCTGTGGCTCAGTGGGTAGCACACTCACCTCTAAGTCAGAAGGTGTGGGTTTAAGTCCCAATTCAGAGACTTGAGAGCAAAATATAGTCCAGTCCATACTGAGGGAGTGCTGCACTGTCAGAGGTGCCTGTTTTCAGATGAGATGTTAGACTGCAACCCTGCCTGCTCTCTCAGGTGGATATAAAAGATCCCATGGCTCTGTTGGAAGAAGAGCAAGGGAGCTCTCTCCAGTGTCCTGACCGATATTTACCTTTCAACCAACATCATTAAAAAGCAGATGATCAGGTCATCATCACATTGCTCTTTGTGGGAGCTTGCTGTGCGCAAATTGGCTGCCGCGTTTCCTACATTAACACAGCGTCTACATTTCAAAAGTACCTAATTGGCTGTAAAGCGCTTTGGGATGTCTGAGATTGTGAAAGGCGCTGTATAAATGAAAGTCTTTCTTCCCAGACAGAGGGAGGAGGGAGTGGTTGGGTCGCTGCTGGCAACCGCCAGAGACTTCTCCAAAACCCTTAGAGCAAGCTCACAGGATCATTCCTCCACAAAACAAACCCTCGCTTTGCCCACAGTGTGTGTTGAATTAGAATTTTTTAATGTGTCTTGTGGTTTCAACTTCATGGAATGCGCCAGTAAAAATATTCCTTAATACAAATATTTTATTTTTTGTACTTTCAGGCCTCGCCACAACTCAAGCTCAGAATGTTCCGGTCATTAACAGCGTGGGCAGCAGCCTGACGACCCTTCAGCCGGTGCAGTTTCCACAGCAACTACACGCCCACCACCAGCAGCCAATCATGCACCAGGTCCAAGGTCACATGGCTCAGAGTTCTTTCATGGCGACAATGGCACAGCTTCAGAACCCACATGGTGAGCCGCTGCTTGTTTATTGTCATTCCAGAGGCTTGTGGCATCAAAAGCCATCCAGTGAAATTCAGCCTTTAGCACAAGGCCCCTCAGCCCCAAACATTTCACATCTAAAGCCTTGCTGGAGATGTGTCCTCTCTCATTTATGAGACCACCCCTATTATGCAGAACCGCTGATCGGATATATTGAGAACAGGGAAGGGGAAATTCCTCCTCGCCCACGAGAGAGGCGTGCTTTACTTTAATATTCCTGAACCACGAACAAAAATGCGGAATGCACTTGGTGGTAAAACTATTAGCCAGTCATGACCCACCTGTAATAATGATCCTTTAGTGTTTCGCAAGCTACTAAGGAGCCCGTTAGCCCAGAGGAATGCATACATGCCAGCCTGGAAAACCAGTAAAAGCTGCCCAAAAAGCTGGCAGTTCGAGACAGCTTGTGGGCTGTGTACCTTAAGCAGTAGGTATACCCAACATTCCTAAATGTTACAAGTACATGAAAATCCAAAGGGGTAAATTCAAGTGTTGAAGGCACCGAGTTGGTGCTGCTGTTCCAGAGAGGCTGTTCAGGCCCCAATCCCTTCCCCTCGCCGTGCATTCTCTCCCCTTTCCTTGGCATCTATTTCCCCTGCCCAGTAGCTAATGCACCAGGCAGGCCTTGCTCTGAGAATGCAGCACTGTCCCAGTGCTGCACTGAGGTGTTAGCGGAGATTATGTGCTCAGTTCATGGAGTGGAGCTTGAACCCATGGCCTTCTGACTCGGGGGCAAAAGTGTAACTAACTGCACCTACCCACAGTGGTAAGATTTCATTCTTCGTTTGCACCGTGTTATGAAATTTAAAAAAAAAAACCTTATTATCCGAAACAATATAGAATATAAAGAAAGGGCTGCTCATGGTTTGGGGTTATTGCACTGGATAGTGGACAGGTAGCTGCAATATACTTTTATCTAACAGATGAATACTGTACTCAGATCAAAGGTTGTTATGTGAATATAAAGGCCACATATACAGAGGATACTAATAGAAAGAAAAAAAGATTTGCATTTATATAGCGCCTTTCATGACCACAGGACGTCCCAAAGCGCTTTACAGCCAATGAAGTACTTATAAAGTATAGTCACTGTTGTAATGTGAGAAATGCAGCAGCTAATTTGCACACAGCAAGCTCCTACAAATGTGATAATGACCAAATCATCTGTTTTAGTGATGTTGATTGAGGGATAAATATTAGCCAGGACACCGGGAATAACTCCCCTGCTCTTCTTCAAAATAGTGCCATGGGATCTTTTACGTGCATCTGAGAGAGCAGATTAACGTTGCATCCAAAAGACGGCACCTCCGACAGTGCAGCACTCCCTCAGTACTGCACTGGAGTGTCAGCCTAGATGTTTGTCTCTGTTTTGGGGAATGAGAGTTTATTGATACTCATCAACATTGGCAGAAATCAGTAGCCAATTGTACTTTACAGTATGACACAGATTATCAAGCAGCTATACTTTAGTTAGCAAGCAGATATACAACCTGCCGCTTCTATCCTGATCGTCCATTGATCAGACCCAGAGCTGTTTGGTATTCCTGGTAAGCAGTCTGGTATCTCTGAAATGTCTCTCCTACCCATCGCTATGCTGACCCTTTTATATCTTAGTTGCCGAGGGAACCACAAATGTCTATTTTGCGAGGCAGCTGTCTGCCTTGAGGTGAACAGTTGCCCTTGCAGAGTTCTCAGTTCTGCTAACATCTGTTATCTTGCTTCCTCGTTGGAGCTAATCCTGTGCTAGGCTGCAGTTCAGCATGAGCTGGAACAATGGGTTGCATTAGCCAGCTAGAGCAGGTCAGAATGCAGTTGTCAGCTCTTAGCTCGAGGTATTTAGCCATTATGCATCTAGCCATTGTCCCTCCTGTTGAGCCGTGGCTCTGGCCTAAGGCTCAACTCGTCTTCGGACTGCATGATCTCGCAGCAGGTCGACCTCGCTATCTCGGCGGATGTAAAGCTGCCGACCTTTAATACGCATGATAAACATTACGAGCACAAGCACACATTGTAAGATTATGACCTGAGAGAATTCTAGCCCAAGGATGCTGTTCTATGTTGTACACAATCTCCCACCACTCATGATCACCTAACATATTAATCTGATCAGCTGTGGCCTGTCCAGTTGTTTGAGTTCGGGGAGGTGTCATTGTTTTTGGTCCCCGCCACAAACTCCGTTTCCTAGCCACTGACTCCATCCCTCTCCCCAACTTCTGTTTGAGGCTGAACCACACTGTTCACAACCTTGGTGTCATATTTGACCATGAAATTAGCTTTTGACCGCATATCCGTAGCATAACTAAGATCGCTGTGATGTCTATAAGCTTTAATATTTGTAGCTCCACACTATGGATGTGAACGTATTGTGTACTGCAACTGCAGAGTTAATAATAAACAGAACCAGGCAGATTCCGGAGGCTTCCGACAGAGCTGCCTGCCATGTTAGGAGCTGTGTGTGATGTGCTCTGTGAATATATCACATTTGGTGATGAGGATGGGATTTTTTGGATGATTTAAAGCTTAAACTTTGTTGGTGAAGGACTTAGCCAGCCGACAGAGAGACTTTGGAAGTTTCTGTCTTTGGAAAAAGCTACAAAATCCAAGGTAAAATACAGCACATGGTGTGAACAGCTAGAGATTAAAATGGCAGGTGTATTGGGACATTTGGGTGAACATTGACATGACCGGGAACGTTTTAAAGCGTATGTGGATCGGCTAGAAATGTATTTCACTGCAACTAACATAATCAAAGTTCCAGACAATGCAGTCCAGAATCAGGCTGTGTTGGAACGTAAGAGAGCGATCTTCTTATAGGAGGCAGGTCCGGCACTGTATGACACTGGTAAATCTGCTTGTGCCTGATGAGCCAAAGGACACAACGCTTAGAGATTTTAACGAAGCTGGAGCAGCACTATAACCCCAAACCGTTAGAAATTGCTGAAAGCTATCGTTTTGGGATTCGGAATCAAAAGACTGATGAAAGTATCAGTGATTGCATCATAGCATTAAAAAAGCTATCGATGCACTATAATTTTGGAAACTTTCAAAACCGAGCATTACGGGATCGTTTTGTTTGTGGGGTGAAAAATGATGCGATCAGAGGAGGTTATTGACGATGGATGACTTGACTTTTGAGATTGCTTGTCAGACAATGAGACCTCATCCGTTCTGTGGAGGAAAACGTTCCTCGGGATGAGCCTCGAATGAGTGTGAAATCGACACCATGTTTGGAAGGTTCTGTTCGAGAGCGAAGGCATCCTCTTCGAAACAGAAAACAAGTGGTAAAGTTAAATTTGTAAATATGGAAAAAAAATATGTTTATACATAACACAGGATATATAACATGAAAGTTATGTGTGATGTTTGTTATAATAACTTCTTCATTAAGGAGGGAGAAGTGTAATGTCTGTAAGCTTGTAATGTTTGTAGCTCCACACTATGGATGTGGATGTATTGTATACTGCAACTGCAGAGTTAATAATAAACAGAACCAGGCAGATTCCGGAGGCTTCCGACAGAGCTGCCTGCCATGTTAGGAGCTGTGTGTGCTGTGCTCTGTGAATATATCATAATTGCCTAATTTCACCTCTGTAACATGGCCCGTCTCTGCCCTTGCCTCAGCTCATCTGCTGCTGAAGCTGTCATCCATGCCTTTGTTATCTCTAGACTTTACTATTCCAACACATTCCTGGGTGGCCTCCCACATTCTACCCTACGTAAACTAGAGGTGATCCAAAACTCGCCCGTGTCCTAACGCGCACCAAGTCCCGCTCACCCATTGCCCCTGTGCTCGCTGCCCTGTGTCCTAACTCGCACCAAGTCCCGCTCACCCATCACCCCTGTGCTCGCTGACCTTATTTTCAAATCCCTCCATGGCCTCGCCCCTCCCTATCTCTGTAATCTCCTCCAGCCCCACAACCACCCAAGTTGTCTGCGCTCCTCTAATTCTGCCCTCTTGAGTATCTCTGATTATAATCACTTAACCATTGGTGGCCGTGCCTTCTGTTGCCTAGGCCCCAAGCTCTGGAATTCCCTGCCTAAGCCTCTCTGCCTCTCTACCTCATTTTCCTCCTTCAAGACGCTCCTTAAAACATACTTTTTTGACCAAGTTTTTGGTCAGCTGTGCTAATTTTTACTTTTTCGGCTCGGTGTCAAATTTTTAAAATCTCATAATACTCCTGTAAACGCCTTGGGACATTTCACTAGGATAAAGGTGCTCTATATATATATATATATTTATATATATATATACTTCTTGTTGCATATTCCTGACATGGCAGTATGTTGGAGGATCGACTGAAGGCCCAAGGAGAGATATGGAATGGGGTGTCCGAACTTTATGACAGCTTCCTGTGCCTCCCTTTGGAGGATTGTTCCGACCCTGTTCTCAGTTATGTTATGTGTCTGGACTGGAATCAAGACGGTGTCAGCCACCTTTGTCGGTTCTTCCAGCTTCAAACAAAAAGTTGGGGCAGTCGCCAGGCAGGTCCGACTCCCATAACAGTAGCGTTTAGCTGCTGTGGTCACACAATATCTTCCTCGGCCCATGTAATCGTGTCTCGCTCTTCGCGGTTTCCAATCCTGTACAACCTCCCCCCCTCCCCCTGTACAATTCAGGGAATGATAATCGAATGTGAGCCCACATGCAGGCACACTATTTCACACACCTTGCAGCTACACAGCCAGATGTCTTTAATCAATGAACAACATGATAGGTCAGGTGCAGCCCAGGTGAGATTTGACTTCAGCAGAATTCTAGGGTATTTGACAAATTCCTTATGCACATCGTCCTCCATTACCCCTACAGATGTAACTTTAAAGACTTGCTGGGACTGTTCGGTTGGTTGTGTCAGTCTTCCTGGGAGCTCCTCTCCCTAAACTGCCTTATCTTGGTAGTCAACATCTGCTGGTAGAATCTCGCATAGGTCTTATCACATAAACCAAAGGGCATTTCAATTTGCCATAGATGAAGAAGTGCTGGGAAAGTGTCAAACATAACATAATTATATGGTAATTGATAGTTATTAAAAAACTGAGATGAGGAGAAATTTCTTCTCTGAGGGTTGTAAATCTGTGGAATTCTCTGCCACAGAGAGCTGTAGAGGCTGGGTCATTGAATATATTTAAGGTGGAGATAGACAGATTTTTGAACTATAAGGGTGTCAAGGATTATAGGGAGCAGGCAGGGAAGTGGAGCTGAGTCCATGATCTTATTGAATGGTGGAGCAGGCTCGAGGGGCCATATGGCCTACTCCTGCTCCTATTTCTTATGTTCCCAGGGTGGACAATGAGGGGACATGTCAGGATCCATTTCGGTCACATTATCGTCCCACTCTTTAGAGGTAAGGTCTCCACTGTAGAGTTCAGGTAACTCTGAAAATGTCCTCCTGACAAAGCCAAAACTGGGCAGTTCAATGTTCACTGGCTTCCACCATGGGATAATATTCCAGCATAGGGGACCCCCAATGCGCCTATGAGGGATCGGCGGATCTGTGGACGATTGTTGTCAGTGTATCGGGATGCTCCTGTCGGTACAGCAAGCCACCATCTGGGAAAGCCAATGCTCCTTCCAACCCCAACCCCTCCGGAGCAATTTTAGCCCTTTGCCTTTAGTTACTGACACCTTTCATACTCGCTAGCTGATGATTCAGAAGCAAAATGGTTTTGATGGTAGGGGTTCCTGGTTGACGTTCTGCAGTTTAGAATCTGGTGGGTCATTATTCGAGCTTGCTTCAGGTATCGTGATTCAGCATATGGCGGTCCTTCCTACCGTACTCTGACCCCAATAGTCCTCCTCTTCCGTAGTCTGGCCATTTCTCATCCCCCACCCCAAGGAGGGTTATAATGATACAAATTACCATCAGGCACACCACGGTTCACCTGTAACACAATAATTTACACCCTTTGTTAATATCTGTACGGTTCCTACTGGGACATAGCTCTTCTTCAATGTCTCAGTTTATAGTCATGTCCTGAAGCTGAATTGGGTGGAGCCTAGGTATCTTCCCAAAACCTAATGGTAACAGGTGTCCTTCCCACACTGTTACTCCTGGCAATTGTGGACTTGCGTCTATGGACCCTGGCAGGGGGCTGGGGGTTTTCAAAACATTGATATTGAGCTAGTCTTAAAGCAGAGCAGTCTATTTGCCCCGCCTCTGACCCTTTCCATCATTTGATCTGGTGTATCCACCTATCTCCTTGTCCACAGTTTACTTTATGTATATTTGGGCTCAGTTGATTGATTATCGAAAACAGTCCTTCGAGTTTTCTGGACCATTTTCCCGAAACATTATGCAGTTTGACCATCGCTTTATCTTCTACTTTTAAACCTTCAGGAGCTGTACTGAATCTATGCCATTGGTTTGAGTGGCCTACGTAACTAGCGGCATCAGGGTACACTTGGCAAAGGTGGGGGTCCATAGACGCATCCTGCTAGGGAGCACACAAGCCGTCAATCAGCCATACCTCGGGGAGTCTCCTTGTCCGACCATCATTATCACAGGCAGTCCCTCGGGGTCGAGGATGACATGTCCAACCAGTCATGACCTCAAAGAGGGTATCGCTTTAGAGGGCCCCTGCTGATGGCCATAAGGATTAGAGGTAATACAACATCTCAATTCTTCCCAGCTCGGTAAACAGGATTGGCCAGTCCGGATTTGAGACACGGTTCATATGCTCAACCATGCCAGCTGCTTGTGGGATGCAGGGAATATGAAATCAAATGGATCATATTGCAATCTTGCTTGGACCCTTTGGTGCAGGAGGCCAGACCTCATCATTGTTCTGCTGATGGGGCAGGAGCTTGTTTATGCGACCAGTGACTCCTGCTTTGGGTCCATATAATTTCAGCTATTCTTTAAATTGTTTAAAAAGTAATTCCTGTTCTTTTCTGACATTCTGTTGTCAGTGGTGTCCCTAACTAAAGAGAGCCAGCACAAATTCACCTTCCCTCTCCGTGACCAACAATACACTTGGACTTGCCTGTCTCAGGGTTTTCAGAATGTGTCTTCAATCTTTCACCAAATCTGAGGCAACGTACGTCACACAGCCTGAAGTTTTAGTACAGTACGTAGATGCACACTGAGATTATGGAAGAACATTGTATCCTCCTTAAAGAACTGTTAGACTCCTAAAAGGTATTTAGATGAACCCAAGGAAAGCTCAGATTGTCAAGTCCCGGGTAAAATATTTTTTTTTAACAAATTTACCTTTTTGGTGGTGGCTTCAGGCAGTCATTAAAGGGATTGCCTGTAAACCATGTTTTCCTCGACTAGATTTGAACCCATACCCCCCCAGAGATGAATGAATAGTGTGCTAACCCAGTGTGCCACCCAGTCATTATGATTAGTAACATACAGTGGGATGAGGTAGTCACATTTCCATGCAGAATGTGACCGAGCAGAAACGTGAAGGCATGAATCCAACCGGAATGACCTCTCCATGATATTCTTAAACTAAATGAAACAGCTGTATGCACACATTCAACATAAGCGATTGCCAGCTGTAACCATGGAGATTGCCTCACTATTGACTGTTTCTAAGCAAAGTATTCTGGAGCATCAATAGCTGCAAACACAACCTCACTAGGACTGTATAGCCAGCCCACGTGAAGCTTATTGAAACCCTATCTGAATAAAACAGAAGCAAACCAGGGTCAAGTCCAATTAAACTTGAGTTCATCCAAAACTCAGCTAGCCATTTCCTAACTCGCACCAAGGCCCGTTCGCCCATCACCCCTGTGCTCGTTGACCTACATTGGCTCCTGGTTGAGAGTTCACTCAAAACAATGCATTTTTAAAAATCATAGAATCTTGGGACCCAAGTTTCCGCCCTCTGGAAAAACGGCGCATCTCGATGAGGTGTGCCGACTTTCTGGAAGAAAAAGGGCGCCGACAACTTACCTTGTGATTCTCCGGTCTCCTCAGGATGTCTTCGCGCTCGTTGTGGCACAGCACAAGGGGCCGGGACCTCTGCACAAGCGCGCTAGAGTGTGCGCGCATGTCCAGTAGCTCCAGGCCCCCGAGGCTGCATGGGAGGGGCCTGACCCGAGCCCTGGCCGAATGGGCTCACAGGGCGAAGATCGGGACTCGGACCTCCCTCCCATTCAGCTCCCTCCCCCCGTCCCCCCCTCCTCATCCACTCCCCTCCCTCCCCGTCGTCGGTGGTGCCCGCCCGAAGTGTCGGCGGCGGCGCGACCCGGCCCGGCCCATTCAGCCTCTCCCCCCCACCTCCCATTCAGCCTCTCCCCCACCCCTCCTCTTCTTCCTCCCTCCCTCCCTCCATGTTGTTGGCGGGGTCCGCCCGGAATCTCGCTGGGGGTGGACCCCGCCTGAAGTGTCAGTGGCGGCAGCGGCCTGACCCGGCCCGTTCAGCCTCTCCCCCTTCCTCTCTCTCCCTCCCTCCCTCCTCTCTCCCCCTCCCTCCCTCTCTCCCCCTCCCTCCCTCTCTCCCCCTCCCTCCCTCCTCTCTCCCCCTCCCTCCCCCTCCCTCCCTCCTCTCTCTCCCTCCCTCCCTCTCTCCCCCTCCCTCCCTCCTCTCTCTCCCTCCCTCCCTCCTCTCTCTCCCTCCCTCCCTCCTCTCTCTCCCTCCCTCCTCTCTCTCCCTCCCTCCTCTCTCTCCCTTCCTCCCTCCTCTCCCTCCCTCCCCACTCCTCTCCCTCTCCCCCTCCCTCCTTCCTCCCCCTCTCCCTCCTCTTATCCTCCCTCCTCTCCCTCTCTCCCTCTCCCTCCCCCTCTCCCCCTCCCTTCCCCCCCTTCCTCACCCCTCCCCTCCCCCCTCCCTCTCTAACCCCACCCCTCGCTGTCAGAAACACAGAGATACTGACAGAGATAGAGACAGAGAGAGAGACACTGGGGGGGGGGGCATTCCAGCATGCTGTTGGAGGGCTCCCGGTGCTGCAGTAGGTGAGTAGAAAAAATGTTTTATTCAGTGATTGATTTTTTATTATTTTTTTTATATTTTATTTTTTAATTTTTTTTGATTGATTTATTGGTTGATTTATTGATTTATTTATCATTTATTATTGATGATGGCTCTTTATTTGTAAAAGTGAAGTGTTTAATGTTTGTAAACTTCCCTCCCCCCATCTCTCATTCCCTACGTCTGATTTGTAACCTACGCCTGATTTATAAGTGTAGGCAAGATTTTTGTGAGCATACAAAAATCTACACTTACTCCATTCTAAGTTAGTTTGGAGTAAGTTTTCGCTGCCTAAACTTGCAAAACAGGCGTAAGTAGCTGGACACGCCCCCTTTTGAAAAAAAAATTGTTCTAAAATGGAACTATTCTAACTCACTAGAACTGGAGCAAACTAAATGCTGAGAATTGCAATTTCTAAGATGCTCCATTCTAAACTAGTTGCTCCAAAAAAAAGGAGCAACTCAGGCCGAAACTTAAGCCCATAGAAGTTTACAGCACTAAAGGAGGCTATTTCGGCCCATTGCGTCCATACCAGCCAACAAGAGGCTATCCAGCCTAATCCCACTTTCCAGCTCTAGGTCCGTAACCCTGCAGGTTACAACACTTCAGGTGCATATCCAAGTACTTTTTAAATGTGGTGTGGGATTCTGCCTCTATCACCCTTTCAGGCAGTGAGTTCCAGACCTCCATAACCCTCTGGATGAAGAAATTTCCACTCAAATCCCCTCTAAACCTTCTACCAATTATTTTAAATGTATGCCCCCTGGTTGTTGACCCCACTGCTAAGGGAAATAGGCCCTTTCTATACACTATATCTAGGCCCCTCATAATTTTATACACCTCAATGAGGTCTCCCCTCAGCCTCCTCTGTTCCAGGGAAAACAAACTATTGTGGGGCATCACAGTCAAGCCAAATCCTAATATCTCCTGACACTCACATTCACGCACATTCAGCAAGGTGAGAACCGAATTAACGCCCCCAAGGTTGTCAGGAGATATTAGGACCTGGCTTGACTGTGATGCCCCACAATAGTTTGTTTTCCTTGGAACAGAAGAGGCTGAGGGGAGACCTCATTGAGGTGTATAAAATTATGAGGGGCCTAGATATAGTGGATAGACAGGGCCTGTTTCCATTAGCAGAGGGGTCAACAACCAGGGAACATAAATTTAAAGTAATTGGTAGAAAGTTTAGAGGGGATTTGAGGGGAAACTTCTTCACTCAAAAACGTACTGTCTCAGCTCACATGAAAACAAAGGCGACTTGGGCATGAAACAGGGCAACAGCCAATGCCTATAAGTACAAACCCATAGAAGATTGCAGCCCAGGAACAGGCCATTTGGCCTTTTGTGTCTGAGCCAGCTCTTTGCTAGAGCAAACTAATATTAATCCCACTGCCCTGCTCTTTCACTCTAGCTTTGTATCTTCCTCCACTTCAATTGCATTAATATAGAACATACCTGTGGACTTATAACCTAGCAATACTCAACGGCAGTGGTTATGGTACAGGAAATGTCCCTACACCTTTAGCATGGTCAGTGGGCTGATTTTAAATCTTTGCATAACAACATGGAAAGGGATCGAAATTGATGCAATTTTTATGCAAATTGTCCCAGTTTTTCTTCAGCAAATTGAAAAGAAAAACAAGAGGTGATTATGCTCTGTTTAACATGACACTCTTCCACCGTTTATTTTTTGACCCTTTCACATTCTCCCCGCTGCTTCCACCAGCATGCTCCCCCTGTTCGGTCAAGTGTGTGGGGCCTGTGAAGATTCTGCCTCATGAATTGCTGTCTGTGGCTGGCCTTTTATGTGCCCCCTCCACTCCCCCAACCCTTTGAGATCGTGTAGACTCTGCTGCTACAGCACTCCACTTTGTAGTCCAGTCAAGAACTTAACAAAACTCAGCACTGGCAAATTGGGACTCAGTCAGGGATTGAGAATCAGCCTCAAGACCAATGGTCGGGAGCATTAACTGTGTCTCAGCTAATGTTGTGGGTTATCTTGTGGAGTACTGACCTGTAAATACCCAAACTAGCAACCCCACATAACACATCAATAGATCTCAGTCAATGTTTTAGAATCATAGATTCACTGAGATAAGACCACAGAAAGGCACCATTGGGCTCACTGTGGCTATGTCGGTTCTAGGTCTTCTGCTGGAGCTATCTGATCCAATCCTATTTCCCTGCTCTTCCCTGTTTAGTATTAAATCTTTCTCAGTTCCCTTCCTTCAGAATTTTAACCTTCTCTTGTGCATTTACAAGAAATGGAAGACAAGGAAACAAGAATTTTTAAAAGGAAGAAACGGACAGATTAAAAAAGGCGCAATCCGCAGGGTCTCCTCAATGGCTGAGTGAGTAGATACATTCGCTGAGAATTTCCTGGCAGGGAGGGGCCATCTCCCGATCGGCCGCCGGTTTATCAGCAGAGCCCGGATATACACGTAAATGGGGATCCCCCCCAAAGGTACGGGGGCCAGTTTGGGAAAAGGCTGGAGGAAATCCCTAGTGACTGTCTCATGGCTGATTAAGCTGTGGACCCAGGAGGTCCCAGGTTGTCTGCTCAGTTAACTGATTTAAGCCAAGTTGTTGATAGCAGCCTGAGAAGTTACCTCAAGGACCCCAGAGTAGGGGGAAGGGAAAACAAATAGGCCTGGTCCTCCTGATCGTGATCCAATAACCCCTTGCTAGAAAGTGGCCTTGTCATCATCATCATCATAAGAACATAATAAGAACATAAGAACATAAGAATTAGGAACAGGAGTAGGCCATCTAGCCCCTCGAGCCTGCTCCGCCATTCAACAAGATCATGGCTGATCTGGCCGTGGACTCAGCTCCACTTACCCGCCCGCTCCCCATAACCCTTAATTCCTTTATTGGTTAAAAATCTATCTATCTGTGATTTGAATACATTCAATGAGCTAGCCTCAGCTGCTTCCTTGGGCAGAGAATTCCACAGATTCACAACCCTCTGGGAGAAGAAATTCCTTCTCAACTCGGTTTTAAATTGGCTCCCCCGTATTTTGAGGCTGTGCCCCCTAGTTCTAGTCTCCTCGACCAGTGGAAACAATCTCTCTGCCTCTATCTTGTCTATCCCTTTCATTATTTTAAATGTTTCTATAAGATCTCCCCTCATCCTTCTGAACTCCAACGAGTAAAGACCCAGTCTACTCAATCTATCATCATAAGGTAACCCCCTCATCTCCGGAATCAGCCGAGTGAATCGTCTCTGTACCCCCCTCCAAAGCTAGTATATCCTTCCTTAAGTAAGGTGACCAAAACTGCACGCAGTACTCCAGGTGCGGCCTCACCAATACCCTATACAGTTGCAGCAGGACCTCCCTGCTTTAGTGCTCCATCCCTCTCGCAATGAAGGCCAACATTCCATTCGCCTTCCTGATTACCTGCTGCACCTGCAAACTAACTTTTTGGGATTCATGCACAAGGACCCCCAGGTCCCTCTGCACCGCAGCATGTTGTAATTTCTCCCCATTCAAATAATATTCCCTTTTGCTGTTTTTTTTTCCAAGGTGGATGACCTCACATTTTCCGACATTATATTCCATCTGCCAAACCTTAGCCCATTCGCTTAACCTATCTAAATCTCTTTGAAGCCTCTCTGTGTCCTCTACGCAACCCACTTTCCCACTAATCTTTGTGTCATCTGCAAAGTTTGTTGCACTACACTCTGTTCCCTCTTCCAGGTCATCGATGTATATTGTAAACAGTTGTGGTCCCAGCACCGATCCCTGTGGCACACCACGAACCACCGATTTCCAACCCGAAAAGGACATATTTATCCCGACTCTCTGCTTTCTGTTAGTTAGCCAATTCTCGATCCATGCTAATACATTTCCTCTGACTCCGCGTACCTTTATCTTCTGCAGTAACCTTTTGTGTGGCACCTTATCGAATGCCTTTTGGAAATCTAAATACACCACATCCATCGGTACACCTCTATCCACCATGCTCATTATATCCTCAAATAATTCCAGTAAATTAGTTAAACATGATTTCCCCTTCATGAATCCATGTTGCGTCTGCTTGATTGCACTATTCCTATCTAGATGTCCCGCTATTTCTTCCTTAATGATAGCTTCAAGCATTTTCCCCACTACAGATGTTAAACCAACCGGCCTATAGTTACCTGCCTTTTGTCTGCCCCCTTTTTTAAACAGAGGCGTTACATTAGCTGCTTTCCAATCCACTGGTACCTCCCCAGAGTCCAGAGAATTTTGGTAGATTATAACGAATGCATCTGCTATAACTTCCGCCATCTCTTTTAATACCCTGGGATGCATTTCATCAGGACCAGGGGACTTGTCTACCTTGAGTCCCATTAGCCTGTCCAGCACTACCCCCCTAGTGATAGTGATTATCTCAAGGTCCTCCCTTCCCACATTCCCGTGACCAGCAATTTTTGGCATGGTTTTTGTGTCTTCCACTGTGAAGACCGAAGCAAAATAATTGTTTAAGGTCTCAGCCATTTCCACATTTCCCATTATTAAATCCCCCTTCTCATCTTCTAAGGGACCAACATTTACTTTCGTCACTCTTTTCCGTTTTATATATCTGTAAAAGCTTTTGCTATCTGTTTTTATATTTTGCGCAAGTTTACTTTCGTAATCTATCTTTCCTTTCATTATTGCTTTTTTAGTCATTCTTTGCTGTCATTTAAAATTTTCCCAATCTGCTAATTTCCCACTAACCTTGGCCACCTTATGCGCATTGGTTTTTAATTTGATACTCTCCTTTATTTCCTTGGTTATCCACGGCTGGTTATCCCTTCTCTTACCGCCCTTCTTTTTCACTGGAATATATTTTTGTTGAGCACTATGAAAGAGCTCCTTAAAAGTCCTCCACTGTTCCTCAATTGTGCCACCGTTTAGTCTGTGTTCCCAG
Organism: Pristiophorus japonicus; assembly: GCF_044704955.1. Lineage (NCBI taxonomy): Eukaryota > Metazoa > Chordata > Chondrichthyes > Pristiophoridae > Pristiophorus > Pristiophorus japonicus. Next base: position 186,296,757 of record NC_091984.1, read on the forward strand.
TCTACTTTAGCCAACTCTGCCCTCATCCCACTGTAGTCCCCTTTGTTTAAGCATAGTACGCTCGTTTGAGACACTACTTCCTCACCCTCAATCTGTATTACAAATTCAACCATACTGTGATCACTCATCCCGAGAGGATCTTTTACGAGGAGATCGTTTATTATTCCTGTCTCATTACACAGGACCAGATCTAAGATAGCTTGCTCCCTTGTAGGTTCTGTAACATACTGTTCTAAGAAACAATTCCGTATGCATTCTATGAATTCCTCCTCAAGGCTACCCCATGCGATTTGATTTGACCAATCGATATGTAGGTTAAAATCCCCCATGATTACTGCCGTTGCTTTTTCACATGCCTCCATTATTCCCTTGATTATTGCCCGCCCCACCGTGAAGTTATTATTTGGGGGCCTATAAACTACGCCCACCAGTGACTTTTTCCCCTTACTATCTCTAATCTCCACCCACAATGATTCAACATTTTGTTCATTAGAGCCAATATCGTCTCTCACAACTGCTCTGATATCATCCTTTATGAACAGAGCTACCCCACCTCCTTTCCCTTCTTGTCTATCTTTCCGAATTGTCAGATACCCCTGTATGTTTAATTTCCAGTCTTGGCCACCCTGCAACCACGTTTCTGTAATGGCCACCAAATCATACCCATTTGTAATGATTTGTGCCGTCAACTCATTTACTTTAGTTCGAATGCTGCGTGCGTTTAGGTAGAGTGTTTTAATACTAGATTTTAAACCATGATTTTTAGTTTTGACCCCTCCTGCAGCCCCTTTATATTCATACATATTGTCCCTTCCTATCACCTTGTGGCTTACACTTACCCCAGTGCTACTCTGCTCTGTTGCCTCCTGCCTTTTGCATTCTTTCTTGGGGTCCTGTTCATCTGAGCTCTCACCCATTCTAACTAGCTCAGAGCCCTCTACTGGGTTCCGAATACTCCTTGCATTGAGGCACCGAGCTTTCATGCTTGCCTTTTTATTACACTTTGACCCTTTTGAATTTTGCTGTACAGTGGCCCTTTTTGTTCTTTGCCTTGGGTTTCTCTGCCCTCCACTTTTACTCATCTCCTTTCTGTCTTTTGCTTTTGTCTCCATTTTATTTCCCTCTGTCTCCCGCATTGGTTCACATCTCCCTGCCATATTAGTTTAACTCCTCCCCAACAGCACTAGCAAACACTCCCCCTAGGACATTGGTTCCGGTCCTGCCCAGGTGCAGACCGTCCGGTTTGTACTGGTCCCACCTCCCCCAGAAGCGGTTCCAATGCCTCAGGAATTTGAATCCCTCCCTGCTGCACCACTGCTGAAGTCACGTATTCATCTGAGCTATCCTGCGATTCCTACTCTGACTAGCACGTGGCACTGGTAGCAATCCCGAGATTACTACTTTTGAGGTCCTACTTTTTAATTTAGCTCCGAGCTCCTTAAATTCGTCTCATAGGACCGCATCCCTTTTTTTACCTGTATTGTTGGTACCAATGTGCACCACGACAAGTGGCTGCTCACCCTCCCTTTTCAGAATGTTCTGCACCCGCTCCGAGACATCCTTGACCCTTGCACCAGGGAAACAACATACCATCCTGGAGTCTCGGTTGCGGCCGCAGAAACACCTATCTATTCCCCTTACAATTGATTCCCCTATCACTATTGCTCTCTCACTCCTTTTCCTGCCCTCCTGTGCAGCAGAGCCAGCCACGGTGCTATGAACTGAGTCGGGAGTCCGTGAGTCAGAGAGGCCTACAAAAGGCCATGAGGTCGGGAGGTGCGTCGCTGAGTCAGGAGTCCGTGAGTCAGAGAGGCCTACAAAAGGCCGCGAGGTCAGGAGGTGCGTCGCTGAGTCGGGAGTCCGTGAGTCAGAGAGGCCTACAAAAGGCCTTGAGGTCGGGAGGTGCGTCACTGAGTCGGGAGTCCGTGAGTCAGAGAGGCCTACAAAAGGCCGCGAGGTCGGGAGGTGCGTCGCTGAGTCGGGAGTCCGTGAGTCAGAGTCCTACAAAAGGCCATGAGGTCGGGAGGTGCGTCGCTGAGTCGGGAGTCCGTGAGTCAGAGAGGTCTACAAAAGGCCGCGAGGTCAGGAGGTGCGTCGCTGAGTCGGGAGTCCGTGAGTCAGAGAGGCCTACAAAAGGCCTCTAGGTCGGGAGGTGCGTCACTGAGTCGGGAGTCCGTGAGTCAGAGAGGTCTACAAAAGGCCTTGAGGTCGGGAGGTGCGTCGCTGAGTCAGGAGTCCGTGAGTCAGAGAGGTCTACAAAAGGCCTCGAGGTCGGGAGGTGCGTCACTGAGTCGGGAGTCCGTGAGTCAGAGAGGTCTACAAAAGGCCTCGAGGTCGGGAGGTGCATCACTGAGTCGGGAGTCCGTGAGTCAGAGAGGTCTACAAAAGGCCGCGAGGTCAGGAGGTGCGTCGCTGAGTCAGGAGTCCGTGAGTCAGAGAGGTCTACAAAAGGCCTCGAGGTCGGGAGGTGCGTCACTGAGTCGGGAGTCCGTGAGTCAGAGAGGTCTACAAAAGGCCGCGAGGTCAGGAGGTGCGTCACTGAGTCGGGAGTCCGTGAGTCAGAGAGGTCTACAAAAGGCCGCGAGGTCAGGAGGTGCGTCACTGAGTCCGTGAGTCAGAGAGGCTTATAAAGGCCCAGCTTGTGCAGCTACAGGGAGAAGGCAAAAAAAGATGTAGAAAGAAATAGAAAGGTGACGTCACAGCCAAGGAGGTAAGTGATTGGCTGGTGATTGGTAAGTAGTTTTTCTTTTTTCTCTTCTCTATCAATGAGCAACTTTTAGCACTGTTGTTGCCAATTTAAGTTAATTTAAGGGTTAAGTCATCATCATAGGCAGTCCCTCAAAATCGAGAAAGACTTGCTTCCACTCTAAAAATGAGTTCTTAGGTGACTGAACAGTCCACTACATGAATTATAGTCTCTGTCACAGGTGGGACAGACAGTCATTGAAGGAAAGGGTGGGTGGGACTGGTTTGCCGCACGCTCCTTTCGCTGCCTGCGCTTGGTTTCTGCATGCTCTCGGCGATGAGACTTGAGGTGCTCAGCGCCCTCCCGGATGCACTTCCTTCACTTAGTGCGGTCTTTGGCCAGGGACTCCCAGGTGTCGGTGGGGATGTTGCATTTTATCAAGGAGGCTTTGAGGGTGTCCTTGTAACATTTCCTCTGCCCACCTTGGACTCGCTTGCCGTGTAGGAATTCCGAGTAGAGCACTTGCTTTGGGAGTCTTGTGTCAAGCATGCGAACAATGTGGCCCACCCAGCGGAGCTGATCAAGTGTGGTCAGTGCTTCGACGCTGGGGATGTTGGCTTGGTCGAGGACGCTAACGTTGGTGCGTCTGTCCTCCATGGGGATTTGCAGGATCTTGCGGAGACATCATTGGTGGTAATTCTCCAGCGATTTGAGGTGTCTACTGGATATGATCCATGACTCTGAGCCATACAGGAGGGCCTTGTATGTGATGCTTGGTCAAGTCACCTGTCGACACAAACTATTTAAGCTCATGTTGTTCATAACCACGAGGTAAACTTTCCTCTGTTCCCTTATTTGTAGCAAAATCATAAATGCATTCAGTATGAACACGATTCTGATTTTGCTACAACTAGCCTACGGAGGAAACCTTACCCTCATTAAATTGTCTTGCATGCAATGATGGCAAATGAAGTTCAACTACTTTGGCATCTGAGAGTTGACAGCTTGAGGAGAGGTAGAAACATAGAAACATGGAAAATAGGTGCAGGAACCTGCTTTGCCATTCAATATGATCATGGCTGATCATGCAACTTCAGTACCCCACTCCCGCCTTCTCTCAATACCCCCTGATCCCCTTAGCCGTAAGGGCCACATCTAACTCCCTCTTGAATATATCCAACAAACTGGACTCAACAACTTTCTGTAGTAGAGAATTCCACAGGTTCACCACTCTCTGGGTGAAAAAGTTTCTCCTCATCTCGGTCCTATATGGCTTACCCCTTAACCTTAAACTGTGACCCCTGGTTCTGGACTTCTCCAACACCGGGAACATTCTTCCTGCATCTAACTTGTCCAGTCCCGTCATAATTTTATATGTTTCTATGAGATCCCCTCTCATTCTTACATAGAAACATAGAAAATAGGTGCAGGAGTAGGCCATTCGGTCCTTTGAGCCTGCACCGCCATTCAATGAGTTCATGGCTGAACATGCAACTTCAGCACCCCTTTCCTGCTTTCTTGCCATACGCCTTGATCCCCCGAGTAGTAAGGACTACATCCAACTCTTTCTAAATTCCAGTGAGTATAAGCCTAGCCGATCCAGTCTTTCTTCATACGTCAGTCCTGCCATCCCGGGAATTAGTCTAGTGAACCTTCGCTGCACTCCCTCAATAGCAAGCACGTCCTTCCTCAGATTAGGAGACCAAAACTGCATGGTCTCACCAAGGCCCTGTACAACTGCAGACCTCCCTGCTCCTATACTCAAATCCTCTTGCTATGAAGGCCAGCATGCCATTTGCTTTCTTTACTGCCTGCTGTATCTGCATGCCTACCTTCAGTGACTGATGTACCATGACACCCAGGTCTCATTGCACCTCCCCTTTTACTAATCTGTCACCATTCAGATAATAATCTGCCTTCCTGTTTTTGCCACCAAAGTGGATAACCTCACATTTATCCACATTATAATGCATCTGCCATGTATTTGCCCACTCACCTAATCTGTCCAAGTCACCCTGCAGCCTCTTAGCATCCTCCTCACAGCTCACATTGCCACCCAGCTTAGTGTCATCTGCAAACTTGGAGATATTACATTCAATTCCTTCGTCTAAATCATTAATGTATAGTGTGAATCGCTGGAGTCTCAGCACTGAACCTTGCAGCACCCCACTAGTCACTGCTTGCCATTCTGAAAATAATCCCTTTATTCCCACTCTTTGCTTACTGTCTGCCAACCAGTTCTCTATCCATGTCAATACATTACCCCCAATACCATGTGCCTTAATTTTGTACACTAATCTCTTGTGTGGGACCTTGTCAAAAGCCTTTTGAAAGTCCAAATACACCATATCCACTGGTTCTCCCTTATCTACTCTACTAGTTACATCCTCAAAAAACTCTAGAAGATTTTTCAAGCATGATTTCCCTTTCATAAATCCATGCTGACTTGGACCGATCCTGTCACGGCTTTCCAAATGCGCTATTACATCTTTAATAATTGATTCCAGCATTTTCCCCACCACTGATGTCAGGCTAACTGGTCTATGGCCCCAAGTTTCCACATGATTTGCTCCTGATTTTTAGGAGCAACTGGTGTAGAACGGAGTATCTTAGAAATCGGAATTCTCGACATTTAGTTTGCTCCAGTTCTAGTCAGTTAGAACAGTTTCACTTTGGAACAGAATTTATTTTTCAAAAGGGGGCGTGTCCGGCCACTTACGCCTGTTTTCAAAGTTTCGGCAGTGAAAACTTACTCCAAACTAACTTAGAATGGAATAAGTGAAGATTTTTGTACACTCGAAAAAACCTTGTCTACACTTTAGAAAATCAGGCGTAGGTTACAAATTAGGCGTAGGGAACGAGGTGGGGGGGGGAGGGGGGGAAGGGAAGTCATTAAATTCTACAATCAATCCTTAATTATGCTTATACAAATATTATACAAATAAATCCAACCTGAATAAAAATTTATAAGCAAAGAAAAGATTAAATAAACCATGTTCCTACCTCTGTGAAATAGCATCAGCCTTCGAGCTGCTGTGCTTCAGGCAGGCCTTTATGTTGGAGACAGGCAGGGGTGTGGTGTCAGTGTCTCAACGGCAGCGGCAGCAAGCTTCGAGCTGAGCTGCAGTGCTTGAGGCAGGCCTTCATTCTCTTCATGGCTGGCCGCGAAGAAGCAATACCGGACAGACCCGAGGCCATTCGGCCATGAGATATTAGCGGCGTCAGTGGCTGGCCGGCAGCCGAAGAATCAGCAGCGGACCGACGTGAGGCCATTCGGCCATAGGATATCAGCGGCGTCAGTGGCTGGCTGGCAGCCGAAGAATCAACACCTGACACACGCAGCTCTTTATGGTGCTTGAGGCCATTCGGCCACGCTTTAGGGGCGGCGTCAGTGGCTCGATGGCAGCCGAAGATACAGCAGCAGCCTTCGAGCTGTGAGGGGGACTGAGGCCATTTGGACAGGGAGAGGCAGCCACATCGACAGTTTTATATTTAAATTTGCAGAATGGGTGCTGCATTGTCAACACCACGTATTATGCAATGGTTTGCCATCAATTCAATGCATAGTAGAGAATTGATTAGAGCTCACCGCACCAGGAACGTCGTAGCCCGTAGGTTGATGGGCAGGAGACCTTACCCACGTCGACAATATCGAACCAGGCGCTCGTACCTGGACATGAGCGAGGCTGATTGTGTGAAAAGGCTGCGTTTTCGCAGAGAAGTTGTCACTGAGATCTGTGATATGGTGAGAGCAGATTTGCAGCCCAGAAGCAGAAGGACAACTGCCTTGTCTGTGAAGGTAACAGCTGCACTTTCTTTCTATGCCTCGGGATCGTTTCAGACTACAACTGGAGATGTGTGTGCCATCTCTCAACGTGCAATACATGCCTGCGTTTACCAGGTCACGGTTGCACTGTATGCGCGAAGGAATGACTTCATCAATTTCCCAATGACCGCACAAGCGATCCATGAGAGGACTGTGGGTTTCTTCAGGATTGCCGGCTTCCCAAAGGTACAGGGCTGCATTGATTGTACCCACATAGCCTTGCAAGCACCTGTGGAGGAATCTGAGCAGTACCAAAATAGGAAAGGTTTCCACTCTATCAATGTGCAGCTCGTGTGTGACGACAAGCAGCGCATCATGTCAGTCGATGCGAGATACCCTGGCAGCACCCACAATGCGTTCATCCAACGCGACAGCGTTCTATCTGACATGTTTGAGCAGCAGCCAGAAGGGCAGAGCTGGCTACAGGGAGACAAAGGGTACGGCCTGACCACCTGGCTCATGACGCCCATACGCGTGACACGGACAGAATCTGACCGTCAATACAACATGGCGCACATTGTGACGTGCAGCATCATTGAGAGGACCATTGGCACATTGAAACAGCGTTTCCGATGCCTGGACCATTCCGGAGGACAGTTGCTATACTCTCCTCAGATTGTCGGTCACTTCACTGTTGTGTGCTGCATGCTTCATAACTTAGCCATCATGAGGCAGCAGGAGCTGGTAGTGGAACCCGAAGACCTACGTGAGGGTCCAGTGCATGATGATAGTATTACGGAAGACCAGGATGTGGATGATAACAACAATCAGGAAAGCATGCAAGTGCCTGATGCCGAAGCACGAGGTCGGAGGAGGGCCGTCCATCGTGCCCCTTTAACGATTGCTCGAGCCTTGCGCCAGCAACTCATCCGTGAACGCTTCAACTACTGATGCCTGAATGAGGGCTCTGCGACCACTTTTGCGTATGGACATGTTTATTCTTTGCAGTTGTTCCTACGTTGTGTTGTGTTAAAGGAACATGAAACAGTTTTAATGAAAAAATATTTTATTGAAAAGTTAACGTCACTCTAATAAAATATTTGTTGTATCAAACTATACTTTTTAATATGACTCTTGAAGATCACTTAAAAACTTTAAGATCACTTATAAACTTGTAAAGTTACAAAAGTTACAAAACACTTTCTATGTGAAACATTTTACACTCTAAGATCACTTACACTTCAAGATCACTTTTTAGATGCAAAATTAAATAGTTTACAGAATGTGAGAGCATTTACACTATAAGATCACTTGAAAACCCTGAGATCACTTATATGTTGTAAAGTTACAAAACTTACAAAACAGTTTCATTGTGAAAAATCTTACACTCTGAAGAACACTTAAACTTCAGGATCACTTTTTAGGTGCAAAATTAAATAAGATACAAAAAAATGTGAGAGCATTTACACTATAAGATCACTTAAAAACCATAAGATCCCTTATAAGTTGTAAAGTTACAAAACTTACAAAACAATTTCAATTTGAAAAACGCTACTACAGTTACATCAAGAACAAGAACAAAAGCAGCAAAGAAAGGCTGCAACCATGTCTCATCCATGTCTCAGTGAATGTTCACTTCCTCATGGGGGTGTCATTTGATTGGCTGGGCTGTGTGCCCTTATTGCAGCAGCTACCTCAACCAGGCCCTCCCTGACGGCCCGTGCCGACACTTGCATGGCCTCCCTGACGGCCTGTGCCGACACTTGCATGGCCTCCCCGACGGCCTGTGCTGACACTTGCATGGCCTCCCCGACGGCCTGTGCTGACACTTGCATGGCCTCCCTGAAGGCCTGTGCCGTCAATTGAACTCCCTCGGACATTCCCTCCCTAAGTTCCCGTGTCATTACTGCTATTTCTCCCGTCAGGACCATCAACTCTTCACCTACTGCACTGACGCCACCGATGAGTGATCGGGTAAGCTCATTGGTCTCCATACCCAATGCCACAACCTGAGTCGCATCTGTTGCACGCTGCATCTCAGGAGAGCGTGTCTCCAATCTCCTTCTCCTCTGCCTGGGTCTGCCTTGTGGCACCACTACACTGGGAGGCGCGGGCACGGACGGTGGGATGCTCGGTGTTGCAAGTGGCACCACTATACCTGGAGGCGCGGGCTGGGACTGTGGGACGCTCTGTGTTCCAGACGGCAGAACTGGAGGGAGAGGCTCGGGCTGGAACGGTAGGACGCTCGGTGTTCCAGACGGCAGCACTCGAGTGCGAGTCGTGGGCTGGGATGTTGGACGAATGGGTGTAAACTGCTCCATGATGTCAGCAGCAACACGGGACCCGAAGCGTCAGAATCAAAACCATAGTAGGTGGAACCAGAACCTATGCGAGAGGGAGGCGCAGGCTCGGATGGTAGTGCACTGACTGTAGAATGCTGCATTATACCATCAGCACCACTGGGACCCGCAACATTGGAAGCAAAACCATGGAAGGTGGAACCAAGACCTGTGCTAGGGGTTGAAACTCTGATGTCCCTTGATGGGGGCTCATAAACATTAAATTAGAAGCTCTCCCCTGCAGACATTTCAGTCATCGCTGCCATCATCCAGTCTGGATCGTCCGCAGCTGGTTGTACTGGTTCTTGTTCTGTACCCTCAGGATCCTCAGGGTTGGCAGCAGCAGCGTCGTCGTCGTCGTCGTCATCGTCATCATCATCATCATCATCATCATGTTCTGCAAAATACATCAGAACAGTCAAATGCTTAACAGCAAGGGAGGGGGCCGGATGGGTGGCATGAGTACTCTCACACATAGCAGGCCAGGCAGCAGGTTGATTTAAAGGGCCATGATGCATTTTCAGGACTTACCTTCTTCCTCGCGTGCGGGCCCAGCTTGTGCTGTACTGATTGCTTTTCTCCATGTACAACTCATCATAGCAGCTACCCTTTGTTCCAAGGGTGTCAGTGGATGCAGATTGGGCACGCCTCCTCCTGTCCGAGTTGCCTCCCTTTTGTTGTGGGCCAATTTCTTCTGCAAAGAGTAAAATATAACTTTTTACAGAGTGTGTCAGTCTGCAAGGTGGGACATACAGATAGCCAGGTTACAATTACGATTAAATTAAAAATGGGAAATATTACTTACACTAACTACTTGACCAAGGTCGTGCCATTTCTTTTTACACTGACTTCCAGATCTCCTGGTATGCACCACTGCGCAGTAATCTTCTGCAACTTGGTTCCAGCGTTTCTTCATTTCTTTTGGTGGCACTTTTATGCGACCTCTGTTGCTGGTATCTAGCTCCTGCCATCTCTGCTCAATTACCTTGACTAATATCTCCACTTCCTCATGCAAGAAATTCTTTGTTCTTGGTGGACGTTGATCCATTGCAAAGTTGAATTGGCACTCTTATTTCTCCAAACACACAGTCCTTAATTTGCATGCACCAATGCAGCACCGGTTCTGCAAGTTTAGCAGTGAAAAGCTGAACTCACTGATTTCAGCAGGTGATTTATTCAGTAGTGCTGCTAAAAGCACTCCCTCACACACAGAAATATCAAAAAAAATTAAATTACAAGCCTTTGCAGGGGTCCAAGAAACAAATCTTCACTTTTTCTGCAGTCCTTTTAAAAATGGCTGAGTGCCAATGTTTGTGTGAGACTGCGCGTCGCGCACGCTCCAACGCGCACGCGCAGGGTTGCCGGCACCACGAAGGCTAATTTAAATTGTACCCACCCCCTGCTACTTAGAAAATCGGCGTGAGTGTTAGGCTCCGCCCCCTGCCGCGCCAAGCAGACATCGAACTCCAAGGAGCTCGAGAATATCAGACTTTTTTTTAGGCACAGTTTTCGGCGCGAAAAACAGGCGCCCAGCTCGGAGGTGCGCCGTTTTCGCCGTGGGACGAAACTTGGGGCCTATAGGTGGGAGGATTGGGCTTGTGGGGAAGCAAAGAGTGAGGGAAGTCAGGATGGACAGAATCTAGTGTGTATACCTGATTCAATTTATGACCTGGATCCAAATTGAAATCAGTTTAACTTGAAAATGGATGGAGATGTGCTTGTTTTTAACCAAACAAAATCGTCCAGATCTGAATTTACTGCTACATGATGATTACGCTTAAGATTACGTTTAAATCAAAGGAGCAGTTCCTTCAGACGGAGTCTAAATCACCTGTGTTCATGTGAGCCAGGTTAGCCAGTACTCCACGATACAGTGTCTAACGTGTATGCTTCACATCTTTGAAAGTGGCAGTCATTATTTGATAGAAATCTCATTTATTCAGATCGAGACCTCTGTTGGCGATCCTAAACAATTGGTTGGTAAGGAATTGTGGGGAACAGGGCCACAGTGCTGGTTGGAATAAATCCTTTTAGATTGTTTATTGCTGTCCTTTTAACCTTGAGTTAACTCAATCTTTCACTGTGCTGTTGTGATAATTGGAACAGTCAGCCGAGGAGACGCAGAAAGAGCTGAGGCAGCAGCAACCCCTTTGGTTTGCAACACATTCTTTTGCCTTATGTCTGTGCAAACTATTCAGGCTACCCTAGTTTCTTATTTTAAAATCTTATTATTATTTTATTTAAATATTACCTAGGTACACATAACATCTTCTGTGGGGGAAACTGATCCCATTGGTTTAGCTGTGTAGAAAACTCTACAGTGCAGCTACATAGCACCATGTCCTCGCTACTTGCTCAGCATGATCAATTTCACTACCTTGCACTTGACATATGAAGGGCTTTCCACCCTTTGAGTGCTGAACAGTCTTCAGCTCTCAAAATGCATGTCATCTTTTTCGTGTTTTCCCCATCATCTTCTTTTTTCAGATCTCCAGATGCCAGTCTTCACAACCTAGCCAAGAAATGAAAAAAGAAAGACTTGCATTTCTATAGCGCCTGTCACAACATCAGGACGTCCCAAAGCGCTTTACAGTCAATTAAGTACTTTTGAAGAGTAGTTACTGTTGTAGTGTAGGAAATGCAGCAGCCAATTTGCAAACAGCAAGATCCCACAAACAGTAATGAGATAAATGACCAGATAATCTGTTTAGTAATGTGGGTTGAGAGAGGAATATTGGCCAGGACGCGGGGGAGAACTCCTCTACTCTTCCTCCAAATAGGATCTTCTATGTCCACCTGAGAGAGCATATGGGGCCTTGGTTTAACATCTCATCTGAAATATGGCACTTCTGACAGTGCAACTCTCCCTTAGTCCTGCACTGGACTGTCAGCCTAGATTATGTGCTCAGGTTTTCGGCATGGGGCTTGAATCAGCAATCTTCTGACTCAGAGGCAAGAGTGCTACCACTGAACCACAAATGGAGAGTGTGTGAACTGCTCTCAGGACTTTCTCTGTGACTGACTATAACAGGCCACCAGATAAAACTTTGGGAGAGCAGTACTGAGGTGCAACGCGTTTGTCTCTCCCTGTCTGCCCTGTTCTCAAAGCAATGTCTGCCCCATCCTGCCTGCTCACCCCAAAGGTGACTCATTGCTGGAACTTGACAGCTGGCAGTTTACTTCCTCTTTACAGCCAAATATATCAGTTGAATTACATTTACACAGTCAGTAATTTTCTCAGAATTGCTCACACTCTGCTGTCATGTTGCTGGAAGTTTAGCAGAAGCTCAGTTCACACTGTAAACAGATGTTACGGCTGTGAGCGGAGCAGATCAGATAAAATTAACGGCCATGTGTCAGGGAGATGAGGTGAGTGATGGGACGGCTCTCTGGATTGCAGGAGTTTTGGATCAATTGAATTAACTTGCTGCAAATGACAAAGGAGCCACAATGATAAAGACACTGGTCCCACCATGACCAAAGCACTGGTCCCACCATGACCAAAGCACTGGTCCCACCATGACCAAGGCACATATCCCACCTGGACCTGTGCATTGACTCTCACAGTGGAATACCCATCATTTGGATGAGATGTTAAATCGGGGTCCCGTCTGCTCCCTCATGTGGACGCAAAAGATCCCATGGCACTGTTCAAAGTAAAGCAGGGGATTGCTCCCCAGTGCCCTGACCAGTATTTGTCCCTCAAACAACATCACTAAAACAGATTGGGGCCAAAATTGCCCCTCGCATTAAGGTCCATTACCATCTCTAAGGAGCAGTAATGGGGCGGTAAGGCCCATTTCTGACCGGGGCAGGTGGATGGGCCAACCCATCAGAAATTGATCCTGGGCCAGGAGCAGCGGAAACGGGTTTCCGCCCCGCCTGTGTTCCCGCTCTGTCGGGCACGCGCTGACCCCTTTCCGCCCCGTGAGGGAAATTGCCCCGCGGGAGCGGAACCGCCGCCGCATGGTGCACCCGACAGCTTTTCCCAGCGGGAAGTCGCCAGTGGCTGGGCGGCGCATCCGCCTTTAAAGGGGAGGGTGCACCACCGTGGCTGCCATTTTATTTTAATTATTGGCCAACTCTGAAGTCGGCCTGACAGTGGCGGCCACAGGTTCGGCCGAGCCAGGCAGACCAGCAACCTCTCTTGGGTACAGGACCGCTGGCCTGGTCGAAGCCCTTCCTGGTGGCCTAGTGGGCGCCACTGAAGTGGCTGCAGAGCTCACAGAGGCCCCCCATTTAACTGAAGGGGAGGGACGTTGTTACGTGTCAGCATGATGTGGCACGTCCGTGTCACGCTAACATGCTCAGTGTGGCACTGATGACACCACCCACCTTCTGCCCCACCCCCGACCCACTTCCGCCCCGCAGCTGCCCAAAACACCACCCCGACTAAATCACACAGGAAACGAGTGCAAAATCCCTCTATTCTCGGCCCCAAGAATCATCATTTAATTCGAATTATCCGCCCCGTTTGGGATGTTGGGTAATTTCGCTTCATTATCTCTTCATTATCATATTGCTATTTGTGGGGCCTTGCTGTGTCCAAATTGGTTACTGCCTTTCCTACATTACAACAGTGATTACATTTTAAAAGTTCTTCCTTGGCTGTAAAGTGATTTGGTTGTAGCAGGCATTACATAAATGCAAGTTCTTTCTTTCTTTAAGTAAGAGTAATTTCTAACGATCCCCACCTCCTACAAACCAGAAATGATATGGTGACTGGAAAGCAAGCTCAATGAGCATGGCCATCCAGGGGCATTCTGGGAAATATTCTTTGATTCGTTGCTGAGATCTGGGCGTCGCTGGCAAGGCCAGCATTTGGACATCATGACATCACTCCAGGCCAACTTTGCTGTTCTCAAAATGGTGGAACTTTGTAATTATTTAAGTATTATTGCAAATGTAGCATTTGTCATGGTAAAGATTTAAATACCTAGGAATGCATTTATGATGGACTGTTCCTTTAAGCAAACACGTGAATAAGAAAAGTATAATTTCACTGGTATAGATGGGCACTTTAGCCAGTGGGTATAATGAAGAATGGATTCTGTTGCTTGGGAATGATGAATGGTTTCCCTTTAATAAGGAACAGTCATTGATTACTTCGTGAACAGAATATTGCTTCTCCTCATAAAAGCTTGCTCTATTATTTATCATAATTTGATAAGCTATTTAGGAAATTAAATACTTCCACACGAAAACTAATGGTTGCACGCTAATAGTCTTACCGTGTGCTAATGCTTGCCAGATGAAATGCAAATAAGTAATTTACAGTTAAGTTACACACTCTTGGAAAGGCAATAGAGGTGCCAATAAATTAGATGAATGTTTCACCGCTCATGGAATCCCTTGGGCCTGTCTGTCAATACATTGTAAATTACAACAAATGCCTTATCACATATACATATTTTAACACATTAATCCAATCAGCCGGCAGTCGTGTAACACAGCTTCAGATGTTTCATTGCTAACTCGTTAACTTAATGTTTTTTAAAGAAACATTGTGATATTTGGTGAGCAAACACCGACTGGGATTAAGTTGCAAAATCAAGTCTGGTAGTAGTGGGCATGGGGCTGTTGAATTACAGGACACTGGGTGTCTGTATGTGATTCCACACGTGGAGGAATCCACTAGGGAATAACATTTGACATTGAAATCAAAAAGACCACAAGAAATTCATCAACGTCTCCTAAAACATCCATCTGTGCTTTCTAGAGAATCACCTTGAGGTCAGTGCACATTGTCCCAATATATCAAATGTGAGTGATAAAGCAAGCCAAGAACACAGAGGAGACTGGGGGTGGGCAGAGGATAAAGGATGGCACGGATTGACACCAGGATGTGGCGGGGATAAAGGAACAGGCAGTATGTCAGCTTTACAAAGTCACGAGTTGAGTTTCACTCGATGTTCATTCGATTAGCTCAGCCCTCTTTAGGTGTGGGACAACTATTCAAGTGACAGATTGATACAATCATTTTAAAATGGAACTTGCAGGAAATGTGTAAATTATACAGTACTGGAGTATTGTATGACAGGCAAGGTGACCTGTCTGAATGCAGGAAAAGAAGACTGCTGAAGATAAAGGGGCCGAAATTACTCCTTTCCCTAAGGCCTGTTACCACCGCGAATCGGCGGCCACGCTGCGGAGTGGTGAGGCCGCCGACTCTTCATGGAATGGCTGCTACTAGCCCAATTGCCCTCCCCAGTTTTCCCGGCGGTGCCCCGATCTCCCCCCAACTGCTTCGCTTACTGCCGATCCGTCTTAAGCACATCATCACCGCCGATCTAACCCCCCGACGGCAACATTCCCCTCCGGAAATCTTCGGCCCGCCCGGCGGTGCCAAAACCTGTTTTTTCCCGGTGGTCCAGTGAGGCTGTGGCCTTCTGCAGTGGTGGTGCGGCTTCCCTTAAAGGGGAGGCTGAAATGCTCCCTGGTGGCTCAGTGGGCCGAAGTTTAAAAATCGCGGATGCTCTCCCCTTTAGGTAAAGGGGAGAGCCTTGGTGATGCGGTGCCGCGATGACGTCATCGCGGTGGTGACTCCACTCTGCACTCAACTTCCGCCCCTCAGTTGCCGTCACTGCCCCGTATCTGCCACTCAGGTGTTGTCACCGCTCCCATTATGATCGAGTTCCGGATGCATGGAAAAAAAAAATAACTAAGAGTCGAATGTTGCTCAAGAGGCGACCTGAACCACAGTTGCGGTAAAAACCATCGAAACGGGGTGGGAGCGCCCCATTTCGGGCGGAGACCAATTTCTAACCCAAAGAGTATTTGTGTAATGGATCATATTGCAACAGTAATGGAACTGGACCAAATTTTGGCTCTCTACTTCACGGCCGTCCCCGATTCCTCATTCCACGGCCCCCATTCTCCATTCTCAGACCCTTGTTGTTTTACTATTTGCTCTAACCAGCTGTACACTTTGAAGCTGATGTGTAGTGTTTCTGTCTTTATTCAATTATGCTCTGATTTTGACAAAAAGAATTGCAATACCTATGGAAATAAACACTGGAAACTCTGCCCATAACAGAACTTACTCCCAACCAAAATCACAACTGCATACTGAGAACATTTGCTCTGTACATTTAGCTATCAACCTGATTGACATTATTCAGAATGTTCCTAAACAGAAAAAAACATTTGGGAGAGGCTATAATGATTCTCCCAAACCAGAAGTAATGTTTAAAGCGGGACAGCCAAAAACCAAAGTTGCATCCTGAGATTTTCACATCCAGTCCTAACAGCAGGCAATTACGGTGCAGCTCCATGCTCATTCTGACTCAGTAAGGTTTGCACGGTGATTGTTTGATCCAATTCAGTGGAGGGAATTTAACAAACAACATGCTGATATCCACTTTCTTTCTCTCTGGACTCCGTCATTCTATTTCAAGTGATAACCTTCTAAAACAAAAACTCCTGACTGGATTTTCAGTTAGAGTGGATAATTGACTAAACAGCTAGTTATCAGGACTTTCATTCTGGAACATCTTCACTTCAAGAATGTTTCAAGATATTTTGTGGAATTGTTCCAAGTACACTCGCTGCATGCTTTCGGCTCATTTCCTTTCTTTTCTTCCTTGTGCTTCTTTTCCCTTTGCTCCCGTTGGTGCTGACTCACACCAGGGTAAGGTTCCAGGGCAATTGCTGCCCGACATTATCTTGCTCAAGTGACCATTCTTTGGATTCCTGCGGATCTCGATAGTGAGTGTCCGTTGGGTACTGAAGGATGGGGATGTGGAAGTCACCATGAAGTCCGGTCTTGTCCTTGCCTCACGTGCGCTCAAATTCACCTTCTGGCATGGGTCACTGGTTGGCAATCAGGATGCGAAACCCTGGCTCATTTTTCCCTTCCCCATCTCAAGGATGCTGAGCTCCTGCTACTGATGCCCCAGCTTAGATTAGCTAACCCCGCATGGACGAGTGACCAGACCTCCATAGTTCTGTATTGCTCAGCACCGCAGCACATAATAATGTTACCCACTGGCGGAGCTTTGATTAGTTTCTAATTATTACTTTGTAAAAGAACTTGCATTTATATAGCACCTTTCACGACCTCAACCAGTGAAGTATCTTTGAAGTATAGTCACTGTTGTAGGAAATGCAGCAGCCAAATTGCGCACAGCAAGTTCCCACAATCAGTAATGATATAAATGACCAGGTCATCTGTTTTTAGTGATGTTGGTTGAGAGATAAATATTGGCCAGGACACCGGGGATTAACCCTGCTTTTCTTCAAATAGCACCATGGGATCTTTTATGGAGCCAAGGCAGGTGGATATAGATCAGTCATGATCTGATTGAATGGCAGAACAGGCTTGAGGGGCTGAATGGCCCACTCCTATTCCTATGTTCCTATGTACATCAGTCATTGAAGGTTGGCATGCAGGTGCAGCAGGCGGTGAAGAAGGCAAATGGTATGTTGGCCTTCATAGCTAGGGGATTTGAGTATAGGAGCAGGGAGGTCTTACTGCGGCTGTACAGGACCTTGGTGAGGCCTCACCCGGAATATTGTGTTCCGTTTTGGTCTCCTAATCTGAGGAAGGACGTTCTTGCTATTGAGGGAGTGCAGCGAAGGTTCACCAGACTGATTCCCGGGATAGCAGGACTGACATATGAGGAGAGACTGGATCGACTGGGCCTGTATTCACTGGAGTTTAGAAGAATGAGAGGGGATCTCTTAGAAACATATAAAATTCTGACGGGACTGGACAGGTTAGATGCAGGATGTTCCCGATGTTGGTGGAGTCCAGAACCAGGGGTCACAGTCTAAGGATAAGGGGTAGACCATTTAGGACCGAGATGAGGAGAAACGTCTTCACTCAGAGAGTTGCTAACCTGTGGAATTCTCAACCGCAGAGAGTTGTTGATGCCAGCTCGTTAGATATATTCAAGAGGGAGTTAGGTGTGGCCCTTACGGCTAAAGTGATCAAGGGGTATGGAGAGAAAGCAGGAAAGGGGTACTGAGGTGAATGATCAGCCATGATCTTATTGAATGGTGGTGCAGGCTCGAAGGGCCGAATGGCCTACTCTTGCACCTATTTTCTATGTTTCTATGTTTCCATGTTACATATACCCAAGAGGGTGGACACATCAGTTGATTGTAACAAACGCCAGAATTTAAAGTAAATAACCCTTGATCTTAGCTACACTGAGGGTATCTCAAGCCTGTCATGATCGTGGCCATACTGAATTTCACCAGAAACACAGCACAGCATTCAGTTTAAACGCAAGGAACCGGAACACAAAAGTCCTTAACTCTCTGACAGAACCTTAATAATAGACTTTGTGCGGTTGCTGTTGCCACACCATTGACAGACTTGACCTTAGTTGGCCACCTCATTGCCAGTTTGCTGTCCCATTACTCTTGACGGATAGCTCTTTGTCACTTGAGCAGATGCAAATGAACGTAGATACCTCCACACCAGTGATCCATTGACAGACAGGCTGTAAATAAGAGGTGAACACACCGCTC
This sequence comes from Pristiophorus japonicus, assembly GCF_044704955.1. Classification (NCBI taxonomy): domain Eukaryota; kingdom Metazoa; phylum Chordata; class Chondrichthyes; family Pristiophoridae; genus Pristiophorus; species Pristiophorus japonicus. Next base: position 186,315,025 of record NC_091984.1, read on the forward strand.
TTGTGAGGAGGTGTGCAGCCTTGAAAAGGCCTTCAAGGGGAAGGAAATATATTAAATTGTCAGCCAAGATATACAGTTAGACAAACATCAATGAGAGTGGACCCTATGAGGGTGTGGTGGGGGCAACGGTAACCTCACTGTAATTGTGTTTAAGCTCCAGATCTGAACAACAAATATGTCAGGTTTTCTTGGATGTTGTGCAGCACAGAGCAATAACTGCAGCCTCATAGAGGTAGTGTTCTCAAATATTGAATTTATCTTCAGTTGAATGTTTCTGGGCATCCAAGGTTAGGAGAGTTTTGGACAGTTTTACCCAACTTGTGCATAATGGTTATTTCAATCTAATCATATTCTCAGCCACAGCTTTCTTGAAATGTTTAGCCATGTAAAATCAGAGCTAAGGTCACGTTTCAGGATTGGCAATTCAGTCCGGAACTGTGCTTTCATTCAAGTGAAAATAAACATTTCAACCATCGTTTGAATACAGTTGAGCCTTGTTCGACTTGACAGCACTCGATGGAAGATGTTGTTATCTCAGGTCACATCCTAGATCCACTTGAAGTGAATTCTGCAGACCATCTGCAATTGTGGGTTGGAGAATTCACTCTGCTCCACAGGTAATCGAAGTTTTGTCAACTGTAAACTGGAGCATAGCAAAAATTGGAAGTTGAGTGCTTCCACAATAGGTCATGGAGTCAGATCAACTTCCCCTAGCCCTAAACGCTGAAATTGCCTCTCTAAATCTCTCTGCCTCTCCACCTCCTCTTTTAAGATGCTTCTTAAAACCTCACTCTTTGACCAAGCTTTGACCTTTCCTAATACCTTCTTATGCGGCTCAGTGTCAAATTTTGCTTTATTATGCCAAAGCGGTTTGGGATGATTTTACTAATTTAAAGGCGGTATGTAAATGCAGTTTGTTTTTGTAGTACAAGATTCTGATCACGGAGAAATATTCTGCAACTTTGTACTTGCATGGGGAATTTTCCTTTCATCTGTATAAACCTGTGCCTCTCGTCCTGGGGCTTTGACGATAGCGTCTTCACACTAAAGAGTTTCTTGTCGGTTTCATGACTGCATCAATCCCAGTCACTCCTCCAAACCAAGTGTGAACAGTTCACGTAATAATGTACTTATTTAATCAACAGAAACCAAAAAGGAGATAAAACTAATATATATTAATGACTTGGGTGTGGGTGTACAGGGCACAATTTCAAAATTTGCAGATGACACAAAACTTGGAAGTATATTGAACAGCAAGGAGGATAGTGATAGACTTCAAGAGGACATAGACAGGCTGGTGGAATGGGTGGACACGTGACAGATGAAATTTAACGCAGAAAAGTCTGAAGTGATACATTTTGGTAGAAAGAGTGAGGAGAGGACATATAAACTAAAGGATACAATCCTAAAGGGGTTGCATGAACAGAGAGACCTAGGGGTCCATGTGTGCAAATCATTTAAGGTGGTAGGGCAGGTTGAGAAAGCAGTAAAAAAGCTTATGGGATCTTGGGCTTCATAAGAACATGAGAACGTAAGAAATAGGAGCAGGAGTAGGCCATACGGCCCCTCGAGTCTGCTCCGCCATTTAATACGATCATGGTTGATCCGATCATGGACTCAGTTCCACTTCCCTGCCCGCTCTCCATAACCCCTTATTCCCTTATCGTTTAAGAAACTGTCTATTTCTGTCTTAAATTTATTCAATGTCTCAGCTTCTACACCTCTCTGAGGCAGCGAATTCCACAGATCCACAACCCTCTGAGAGAAGAAATTTCTCCTCATGTCAGTTTTAAATGGGCGGCCCCTTATTCTAAGATTATGCCCTCTTGTTCTAGTCTCCCCTATTAGTGGAAACATCCTCTCTGCATCCATCGTGTCAAGCCCCGTCATAATCTTATACGTTTCGATAAGACCATCTCTCATTCTTCTGACCTCCAATGAGTAGGAGCCCAACCTACTCAACCTTTCCTCATAAGTCAACCCCCTCATCTCTGGAATCAACCTAGTGAACCTTCTCTGAACTGCCTCCAAATCAAGTATATCCTTTCGTAAATATGGAAACCAAAACTGCATGCAGTATTCCAGGTGTGGCCTCACCAATACCCTGTACAACTGTAGCAAGACTTCCCTGCTTTTATACTCCATCCCCTTTGCAATAAAGGCCAAGATTCCATTGGCCTTCCTGATCACTTGCTGTACTGGCATACTAACCTTTTGTGTTTCATGCACAAGTACCCCAGGTCCCGCTGTACTGCAGCACTTAGCAATCTTTCTCCATTTAAATAATAACTTGCTCTTTGATTTTTCCTGCCAAAGTGCATGACCTCACACTTTCCAACATTATACTCCATCTGCCAAAAATTTTGCCCACTCACTTAGCCTGTCTATGTCATTTTGCAGATTTTGCATGTCCTCCTCACACATTGCTTTTCTTCTCATCTTTGTATCGTCGGCAAACTTGGCTACGTTACACTCAGTCCCTTCCTCCAAGTCGTTAATATATATTGTAAATAATTGGGGTCCCAGCACTGATCCCTGCGGCACCCCACTGGTTACTGATTGCCAACCCGAGAATGAACAATTTATCCCTACTCTCTGTTTTCTGTTCGTTAGCCAATCCTCTATCCTCTATCATATTACCCCCAACCCCTTGAACTTTTATCTTGTGCACCTTTTATGTGGCACCTTGTCAAATGCCTTTTGGAAGTCCAAATACACTACATCCACTGGTTCCCCTTTATCCACCCTGTTCGTTACATCCTCAAAGAATTCCAGCAAATTTGTCAAACGTGACTTCCCCTTCATAAATCCATGCTACCTCTGCCTGACTGAATTTTGCTTTTCCAAATGTCCTGCTACTGCTTCTTTAATAATAGAAACATAGAAACATAGAAAATAGGTGCAGGAGTAGGCCATTCGGCCCTTCTAGCCTGCACCGCCATTTAATGAGTTCATGCCTGAACATGCAACTTTAGTACCCCATTCCTGATTTCTCACCATACCCCTTGATCCCCCTAGTAGTAAGGACTTCATCTAACTCCTTTTTGAATATATTTAGTGAATTGGCCTCAACAACTTTCTGTGGTAGAGAATTCCACAGGTTCACCACTCTCTGGGTGAAGAAATTCCTCCTCATCTCAGTCCTAAATGGCTTACCCCTTATCCTTAGACTGTGTCCCCAGGTTCTGGACTTCCACAACATTGGGAACATTCTTCCTGCATCTAACCTGTCTAACCCCGTCAGAATTTTAAACGTTTCTATGAGATCCCCTCTCATTCTTTTGAACTCCAGTGAATACAAGCTCAGTTGATCCAGTCTTTCTTGATGGGTCAGTCCCGCCATCCCGGGAATCAGTCTGGTGAACCTTCGCTGCACTCCCTCAATAGCAAGAATATCCTTCCTCAGGTTAGGAGACCAAAACTGTACACAATACTCCAGGAGGGGCCTCACCAAGGCTCTGTACAACTGTAGCAACACCTCCCTGCCCCTGTACTCAAATCCCCTCGCTATGAAGGCCAACATGCCATTTGCTTTCTTAACCGCCTGCTGTACCTGCATGCCAACCTTCAATGACTGATGTACCATGACACCCAGGGCTCTTTGCACCACCCCTTTTCCTAATCTGTCACCATTCAGATAATAGTCTGTCTCTCTGTTTTTACCACCAAAGTGAATAACCTCACATTTATCCACATTATACTTCATCTGCCATGCATTTGCCCACTCACCTAACCTATCCAAGTCGCTCTGCAGCCTCATAGCATCCTCCTCGCAGCTCACACTGCCACCCAACTTAGTGTCATCCGCAAATTTGGAGATACTACATTTAATCCCCTCGTGTAAATCATTAATGTACAGTGTAAACAGCTGGGGCCCCAGCACAGAACCTTGCGGTACCCCACTAGTCACTGCCTGCCATTCTGAAAAGTCCCCATTTACTCCTGCTCTTTGCTTCCTGTCTGACAACCAGTTCTCAATCCATGTCAGCACACTACCCCCAATCCCATGTGCTTTAACTTTGCACATTAATCTCTTGTGTGGGACCTTGTCGAAAGCCTTCTGAAAGTCCAAATATACCACGTCAACTGGTTCTCCCTTGTCCACTCTACTGGAAACATCCTCAAAAAATTCCAGAAGATTTGTCAAGCATGATTTCCCTTTCACAAATCCATGCTGACTTGGACCTATCATATCACCTCTTTCCAAATGCACTGCTATTACATCCTTAATAATTGATTCCATCATTTTACCCACTACCGATGTCAGGCTGACCGGTCTATAATTCCCTGTTATCTCTCTCCCTCCTTTTTTAAAAAGTGGGGTTACATTGGCTACCCTCCACTCCATAGGAACTGATCCAGAGTCAATGGAATGTTGGAAAATGACTGTCAATGCATCCACTATTTCCAAGGCCACCTCCTTAAGTACTCTGGGATGCAGTCCATCAGGCCCTGGGGATTTATCGGCCTTCAATCCCATCAATTTCCCCAACACAATTTCCTGACTAATACGGATTTCCCTAAGTTCCTCCTCCTTACTAGACCCTCCGACCCCTTTTATATCCGGAAGGTTGTTTGTGTACTCCTTAGTGAATACCGAACCAAAGTACTTGTTCAATTGGTCCGCCATTTCTTTGTTCCCCGTTATGACTTTCCCTGATTTTGACTGCAGGGGACCTACGTTTGTCTTTACTAACCTTTTTCTCTTTACATATCTATAGAAACTTTTGCAATCCATCTTAATGTTCCCTGCAAGCTTCTTCTCGTACTCCATTTTCCCTGCCCTAATCAAACCCTTTGTCCTCCTCTGCTGAGTTCTAAATTTCTCCCAGTCCCCGGGTTCGCTGCTATTTCTGGCCAATTTGTATGCCACTTCCTTGGCTTTAATACTGTCCCTGATTTCCCTTGATAGCCATGGTTGAGCCACCTTCCCTTTTCTATTTTTACGCCAGACAGGAATGTACAATTGTTGTAGTTCATCCATGCGGTCTCTAAATGTCTGCCATTGCCCATCCACAGTCAACCCCTTCAGTATCATTCGCCAATCTATCCTAGCCAATTCACGCCTCATACCTTCAAAGTTACCCTTTTTAAAGTTCTGGACCATGGTCTCTGAATTAACTGTTTCATTCTCCATCCTAATGTAGAATTCCACCATATTATGGTCACTCTTCCCCAAGGGGCCTCGCACAACGAGATTGCTAATTAATCCTCTCTCCTAACACAACACCCAGTCTAAGATGGCCTCCCCCCTAGTTGGCTCCTCGACATATTGGTCTAAAAAACCATCCCTGATGCACTCCAGGAAATCCTCCTCCACCGTATTGCTTCCAGTTTGGTTAGCCCAATCTATGTGCATATTAAAGTCACCCATTATAACTGCTGCACCTTTATTGCACGCACCCCTAATTTCATGTTTGATGCCCTCCCCAACATCACTACTACTGTTTGGAGGTCTGTACACAACTCCCACTAACGTTTTTTGCCCTTTGGTGTTCTGCAGCTCTACCCATATAGATTCCACATCATCCAAGCTAATGTCCTTCCGAACTATTGCCTTAATTTCCTCCTTAACCAGCAATGCTACCCCACCTCCTTTTCCTTTTATTCTATCTTTCCTGAATGTTGAATACCCCTGGATGTTGAGTTCCCAGCCCTGATCATCCTGGAGCCACGTCTCCGTAATCCCAATCACATCATATTTGTTAACATCTATTTGCACAGTTAATTCATCCACCTTATTGCGGATACTCCTTGCATTAAGACACAAAGCCTTCAGGCTTGTTTTTTAACACCCTTTGTCCTTTTAGAATTTTGCTGTACAATGGACTCCAACATCTTCCCAACCACAGATGTTAGGCTAACTGGTCTATAGTTTCCTGCTTTTTGTCTGTCTCCTTTTTTAAATAGGGGCATTACATTTGCAGTTTTCCAATCTGCTAGGACCTCCCCAGAATCCAGGGAATTTTGGTAAATTACAACCAATGCATCCACTATCCTTGCCGCTACTTCTCTTAAGACCCTAGGATGCAAGCCATCAGGTCCAGGAGATTTATCTGTCTTTAGTCCCATTATCTTACTGAGTACCACCTCCTTATGATTATGATTGTGTTAAGTTCCTCTCCCCCATAACCCCTTGACTATCCACTGTTGGAATATTATTAATGTCCTCTACCGTAAAGACTGATACAAAATACTTGTTCAGAGTTTCTGCCATCTCCATGTTTCCTATTACTAATTCCCCAGTCTCGTCCTCTAAGGAACCAACATTTACTCTAGCCACTCTTTTCCTTGAATAGAGGTATAGCGAACAATAGCGTGGAAATAATGATGAACCTGTAAAACACTGGTTCGGCGTCAACTGGAATATTGTGTCCAATTCTGGGCACTGCACTTTAGGAAGGATATGAAGGCCTTAGAGAGGGTGAAGAAAAGATTTACGAGAATGATTCCAGGGATGAGGGGTTTCAGTTACGTGGATAGACTGGAGAAGCTGGGGTTGTTTTCCTTAGAGCAGAGAAGATTGAAAGGAGATTTGATAGAGATGTTAAAAATCATGAGGGGTCTGGACTGAGTAGGTAGAGAAAAACTGTTCCCATTGGCAGAAGGGTCGAGAACCAGAGGACACAGGTTTAAAGCAAAAGAACCAAAGGCGACATAAGAAAAAACAATTTTACACAGCAAGTGGTTAGGATCTGGAATGCACTGCCTGAAAGAGTGGTGGAGGCAGACTCAATCACAGCTTTCAAAAGGGAGTTGAATAAGTACCTGAAAGAAAAAACAATGCTGGGCTACAGGGAAAGGGCAGGGAGTGGGACTCGCTGAGGTGCTCTTGTAGAGAGCCGGCATGGGCTTGATGGGCCGAATGGCCTTCATCTACCCTGTAACCATTCTATGATTTTAATCACAATCACATCCAAAGGGCCATTACCTTCATGGACATTTTTTGGTCTATTAACAAATATAAGGCACAATGATCTAAAACATCATCATCATAGGCAGTCCCTTGAAATGAGGATGACTTGCTTCCACGCCAAAAAAGGATGAGTTCACAGGTGTTTCAATGAAGGACCTGAACTACATCCTCAAGGGTGGAAGATGCCTGCGCGTGGATTTTTTTAACTTGTCGTTGCACACCAGCCACCACACGGGCTTGACAGAGCTAGGTCTAGTGGCACGGATTACCCAAGATGAGTGGAGACTAGCTCTGCTAAAACAGCATAGCGACACTTTATAATTCAAATGGCATCCCTTTAAATCTATTGTTTTAAAGGGGTTAGTCTTCCCTTTAAACTAAAATCCTGTTCACCCACATCATTTATTTTAATGATAACTGCCTAATAGATAAGTAAAGTTCCTCCCTGAATGCATGATTTGTAGTTTGTACACACATACCATAATTTCGTAACAGATTAATGGGCCGCATTCTCCCCTTTCTCGTTGTTAATCAATTCATTGTTCATCTAACTGGGACAGATTAGCAGTTAATTATTCACAAACTGCAGGAGTCCAGGCAGTGGAATTGCCTCACAGAAAAAGTTTTTCTGTGATGCAATTCCACAGTGGGTGTTGCTGAAATTAATCCAGGACTCACAAAGAGGATGATAGAACTCAATCTTCACTTTTTAGGAAGAAAATGTCAAACTTGCTGAATTCAGTTGTCTCCCAATGGCGAACACACGATGCTGTGGACAAAAATCTTTCCTGCCCTGCTCCAAACAGAGCAATAAAGCAGTGATCAGTTAGGGCCAGGAAGGTAGACCTGCCACCATTTCAAATCTGGAAGACGCGGCTGAGCTACGGTTAGACCTCCTCATGGATATCATCGTCATAGGCGGTCCCTCGAAGCGAGGATGACTTGCTTCCATGCCAAAAAGGGATGAGTTCACAAGTGTTTCAATGAAGGACATAATATTCCAGCTCCCGAACTACATCCTTAAGGGTGGAAGATGCCTGTGCGTGGATTGTTTTAATGTGTGGTGGCCGTTGCACACCAGCCACCACACGGGCTTGACAGAGCTAGGTCTTGGTCCAGTGGCAAGGATTACCCAAGACTAACTGGAGACCAGTTCTGCTGCACAGACCGAGTGCGCACACATATCGCAGTGTGGGCTGGCCCGTGCTGCCCCTGGGCCCTCTCCTCTTCTAGGCCCCAGATTCACGCCTCTCCTGGGCCCTGGTCACTTCCCTCTATGGACTCTTGCCGCTCCTTCGCCCCTCCTGCTGTGCCTGCTCGCACTGCAATCAGTGACCTGGCTTCGTAGCCATCATCCTCCTGCAGCAGCACCGCTGCTCCCTGCAGTGGTATGCCGCTGCACGCTGCTCCCCCCAATGGCCCCGGCCTGCTGATGGTCTTGCAGGCCGAGACCGTGCCGATTTCCGGGCCGGGCTGCCGCATAAACACACACACATACATACACACAGAAACTCATCATCGTCATAGGCGGTCCTTCGAAGTGAGGATGACTTGCTTCCACGCCAAAAAGGAATGAGTTCACAGGTGTTTCAATGAAGGACCTAATATTCCAGATCCCGAACTACATCGTGAAGGGTGAAAGATGCCTGTGCGTGGATTGTTTTAACATGTGGTGGCCGTTGCACACCAGCCACCACACGGGCTTGACAGAGCTAGGTCTTGGTCCAGTGGCAAGGATTACCCAAGACGACTGGAGACCTGCGCTGCTGCACAGACCGGGCGCGCACACATATCACAGTGTGGGCTGGCTCATGCTGCCCCTGGGCCCTCGCTTCTCCTGGGACCCTGTCACTTCCTTCTACAAACACTGGCCGCTCCTTCGCCCCTCCTGCTGTGCCTGCCCGCACAGCAATCAGCGACCCGACTTCGCAACCGTTGCCCTCCCTGCAGTGGTATGGTGCCGCACGCTGCTCCCTCTGATGGTCCTGGCCTGCTGATGGTCTTGCAGGCCGGGACCGCGCTGATTTCCGGGCCGGGCCACCACACGCTGCTCAGTCTGATGGCCCTGGCCTGCTGATGGTCTTGCAGGCCGGGACCGCGCTGATTTCAGGGCCGGGCCACCACACGCTGCTCTCTCTGATGGCCCTGGCCTGCTGATGGTCTTGCAGGCTGGGACTGCGCTGATTTCCGGGCCGGGCCATCACACGCTGCTCCCTCTGATGGACCCGGCCTGCTGATGGTCTTGCAGGCCAGGACCGCGCCGATTTCCGGGCCGGGCCGCCGCACACTGCTCTCTCTAATGCAGCTGTTCAATCACAGTAAGTCCTCTTCAATTCACTAATGTGGCCTTTCGATGGCGGTGGATTTACACAGAAACACACATACACACATACAGAAACTCACACACACACACACACAGAAACACACACACACACTTACACAGAAACACTTACACAGAAACACACACACACACACAGACAGAAACACACACTTACACAGAAACACTTACACAGAAACACACACACACAGAAACACACACACACACTTACACAGAAATACACACACATAAACACACACACACACACAGACAGAAACACACACACACACACACTTACACAGAAACACTTACACAGAAACACACACACACAGAAACACACACACACACTTACACAGAAATACACACACATAAACACACACACACACACAGACAGAAACACACACACACACACACTTACACAGAAACACTTACACAGAAACACACACACACAGAAACACACACACACTTACACAGAAACACACACACATAAACACTTACACAGAAACACACACACACACTTACACAGAAACACACACACATAAACACACATACACACACACACACAGAAACACACACACACACACACACACACACACAAACACACACACACACACACACACACAAACACACACAGAAACAAACACACACACACACAGAAACACACACACACAGAAAAACGCACACACACAGACACACAGAGACACACACACAGAAACACACAATAATTTAAAGCATCCTCTAACCGTAAGCAGGCACCACTTGAGGTCTTGAATATTCAGTGCGGAACGTTACTCAATGGCCGGCCAGAGATTTTAATTATCCCGCCCTACTGCCCATACACACACACACACACACAGAAACACAGACATAGAAAGATGTTCACAGAACACAAAGAAAGGCAGCGAGAAATCGGAAACAAAAATGATAAAATTGCAGAAACGCACGGCAGCTGGGTTGAAGCAGTGTCACAGGCCAGTTATATTTCTGGTCACATGAATATAGTTTATTCTCGATTCAGCATAAGCCGTGAGGGTAAAGTTCAAATTATTTATCAGCTGAACCAATGAAGAAACAGTGCTTTCATCTGAAAAGCATGGATTTAAACTTTACCCCTCTATGTGTTAAACAAAAACAAAAGCATGGATACCTCGGGGCCGAAATTGCCCCTTTTCTTAAGGCCTGTTACCATCGCAAATCAGCGGCCACGCTGTGGAGTGGAGTGGCCACCGACTTTTCATGGAATGGCTGCTGCTAGTCCAATTGCCCTCCCAAGTTTTCCCGGCGGTGCCCCGATCCCCCACTTACCGCTCCTCTGCTGCCGATCGGTGTTAAGCGCGTCATCACCGTGCGCATCGCCGATCTAACGCCCCGGCGGTGCCAAAAGAACCTTATCCCCGGTGGTCCAGTGAGGCTGTCGCCTTTTGCAGCGGCTGTGCAGCTTCCCTTAAAGGGGAGGGCTCACTGCCACGGCCGACTACCATGTCAGCCGGACAATTATTCCCCCGGTTTCGGCCGGGCTGTCAACAGGCAGCCTGCCACTCCCTCTTGGGTGCTAGGTCGCTGGCCCGGTGGTAACCCTCCCTGGTGGTCCAGTGGCCTGAAGTTTAAAAACCGCAGAGGCTATCCCCTTTAGGTGAAGGGGAGAGCTGTGATGATGCGGCGCCGCGATGACATCATCGCGGCGGTGAATACGCACCGCCCCCAACTTCCGTCCCTCAGTTGTTGTCACCGTTGCATTTTTGCCCCTCAGGTGTAGTCATTACCGATATCCGGATGAAAAAAAAACAAAGTGGAATTTCCTGCAAGAGTCGAGCTGAACTGCAGCCGCCGCCACCCCCCACTCTCCCCCACCTCCCAGTCTAGACAGTAGGGGTTAGAAATTTGTTGTGGGCGACAGCGCAAAATGGGCTGTATCACATCGGCCGCCTGTTATACACACCATCCAAGATTCAGCTCCATTGCAGTCAACAGAATTAAACATCAGGCACTGCATATAACAGGCAGATGATACAATACTGCCTGTGATGCACCATCGCCCTAGGTGTCACTGTTGAATCCAATCGTAGAATTTCATAACACAAGAGGCCATTCGGCCCATCCCACTTCTGCCAGGTCTCAGAAAGAGCAGTCCACTTCGTCATATTCCTATGCACTTTTAACTTTGTCTTTTAAAAATAATTTCAAACTTCCCTTTTGATTCTGCTTCCACCACCATTTCTGGTAGTGATCTCCTGTCTCCTAACCTCTTCCTTGATGTAGTTGGTAGAAACGTATGTAGGCAGACAAAACTTCATGCAGACAAGTGTAAGGTATATAGGGTGTTTGTTTTACACTTTACCTTGATTCATAGACCTCGGGAATTACAGGAAAAAGGACGACACGTGATGCAAAGTTTAGGCTTAACCCAGTGTGAGTTTTATTACCCAAAACTAACTAAAAACTACAGGACTAGACTTCTGAAAGAATTGACTGAAGACATACAATCACCTGTCCAACTAGTAGCTGTAATCGTAGATTGTAGGTTCATGGTCGTTGGTTTCATGACCAGTTGTTCCCTCTTCTGGTCATTCTCTTCAGTTCTGTTCCTTTCCATTTGCTTCCGTACTTCGCTTCGCTTCTGTATCACACACTCTGAGCTACTTCTAGCTCGCATACTTATATCCATTTTATGAATAATCTCCCACTGAGCTGCGGTTTCCGATAATGTGTTTAGATCGATACGTTGTTTGTGGTGATCCGTTTGACTGACTGCGATGATGGACCTGGATGTTCCCAATTTGCACACGGAGTCTACAGGGCAAAAGATAACTCCTCATCTTAAGTACCCCGTACAGGGGCAGGGAGGTGTTGCTACAGTTGTACAGGGCCTTGGTGAGGCCACACCTGGAGTATTGTGTACAGTTTTGGTCTCCTAACTTGAGGAAGGACATTCTTGCTATTGAGGGAGTGCAGCGAAGGTTCACCAGACTGATTCCCGGGATGGCGGGACTGACCTATCAAGAAAGATTGGATCAATTGGGCTTGTATTCACTGGAGTTCAGAAGAATGAGAGGGGACCTCATAGAAACGTTTAAAATTCTGACGGGTTTAGACAGGTTAGATGCAGAAAGAATGTTCCCAATGTTGGGGAAGTCCAGAACCAGGGGTCACAGTCTGAGGATAAGGGGTAAGCCATTTAGGACCGAGATGAGGAGAAACTTCTTCACCCAGAGAGTGGTGAACCTGTGGAATTCTCTACCACAGAAAGTAGTTGAGGCCAATTCACTAAATATATTCAAAAGGGAGTTAGATGAAGTCCTTACTACTCGGGGGATCAAGGGTTATGGCGAGAAAGCAGGAAGGGGGTACTGAAGTTTCATGTTCAGCCATGAACTCATTGAATGGCGGTGCAGGCTAGAAGGGCTGAATGGCCTGCTCCTGCACCTATTTTCTATGTTTCTATGTTTCTATGTTCTCCAAAAATGTACACCTTGTGCAGTCCCTTTGTTGTTCTGGTTCCTTGCAGACTTGGAGTCTCCAGAGAGATTTGTTTTTCCCCCTCTGGCCAATCAGTTCAGGGCCTCTTCAGTTAGTTTATATGAAATATAACAACCCCATTGTTTCTATGCATAAAACCAGTCTGGTCCTCAATCGTAGAGATTATCCTGAATTGCTGATGAGTCACCACCTGCCCCAGGGTGATGCCTTTTTCTCCCTTTGAACAGTCAATCCCAAAAGCTTGTATTAAATCAAATTTAATCAATTTTGTGACCTCCTTCTGTGCCTTCTGAAAAAGTGTATAACCTTACTACTGATGTAAGAACGATGAAATGATACTGACTGTCATGCTACATCAATTGGGAACCAAATATGGTGGGAACCAATGAGCTAATGAGAGTGAGGAGGAAAGTAATTAATATTAGTAGAGAAAAAAATATTTGAGAAACGAATGAAACTAAATCCCCTGGCCCTGACGGCCTACATCTTAGGGTTCTAAAAGAGATGGCTGCAGAGATAGCAGATGCATTCCTAGATTCTAGAATGGTTCCAGCAGATTGGAAAGTGGAAAATGTAACCCTGCTATTCAAGAAAGGAGGGCGAGAGAAAACAGGGAACTACAGGTCAGTTAGCCTGGTATCAGTCATCGGGAAAATGTTGGAATCCATTCTTAACAAAGTGGTAACCAGGCATTTAGAAAATCATAATATGATTAGGCAGAGTCAACATGGTTTTATGAAAGGAGAATCCTGTTGAGCAAATTTATTAGAGTTTTTTGAGTTTGTAATCAGCAGAGTAGATAAAGGGAAACCAGTGGATGTGGTATATTTGGATTTCCAAAATGCATTCAATAAGGTGTCACATAAAAGGTTGCTACGCAAGATCAGAGCTCATGGGGTTGGGGTTAATATATTCGCATGGATAGATTGGTTAACAGACAGAAAACAGAGAGCAGGGATAAACGGATCATTTTCCGGTTGGCAGGCTGTAACTAATGGGGTGCTGCAAGGATCAGTGCTTGGGCCTCAGCTATTTACAATTTATTAATGACTTAGATGAAGGAACCAAGTGTAATGTATCAAAGTTTGCTGACGATAAAAAGCAAGATGGGAATGTAAGCTGTGAGGAGGACACAAAGAGCCTGCAAAGGGATATAGACAGGTTAAGTGAGTGGACAATAAGGTGGTAGATGGAGTATAATGTGGGGAAATGTGAGGTTATTCACTTAGGTAGGAGGAATAGAAAAATAGAATATTTTTTAAATGGTGAGAAACTATTAAATGTTGGTGTTCAGAGAGATTTAGATGTCCTCATACAGGAAAGACAGAAAGTTAGCATGCAGGTACAGCAAGCATAAAGGAAGGCAAATGGCATGTTGGCCTTTATTGCTGGAGGGTTGGAGTACAAAAGTAAGGAAGTCTTACTACAATTGTACAGGGCTTTGATGAGACCACACCTGGAAAACGGTGCATGGTTTTGTCTCCTTATCTGAGGAAGAACATACTTGCCTTTGAGGTGGTGTAACAAAGATTCACTAAATTGATCACTGGGATGAGAGGGTTGTCCTATGAGGAGATTGAGTAGATTGGGCCTATATTCTCTGGAGTTTAGAAGAATGAGAGGTGATCTCATTAAAATATAGAAGATCCTGAGAGGGATTGACAGGGTAGATGCTGAGAGGTTGTTTCCCTGGCTGGAAAGTCTAGAACTAACGGCATAGTCTCAGGATAAGGGATTGGCCATTTAAGACTGAGATGAGGAGGAATTTCTTCACTCAGCGGGTTGTGAATCTTTGGAATTCTCTACCCCAAAGAGTTGTGGATGCTGAGTCGTTGAGTATATTCAAGGCAGAGATAGCTGGATTTTTGGACTCTAATGGAATCAAGGGATATGGGGATTGGGCGGGAAAATGGAGTTGAAGATCAGCCATGTTCTTATTGAATGGCGGAGCAGGTTCAAGGAGCTGTATGGCCTACTCCGGTTCCTAATTCTTATGTTATTATATATTTACTTTTGGCTGTAGCTATTGTTTCTGATTTGAGCTGATTGTACATTTACTGTGGGAATGTTCTGGTACCTGCCAATCCCTATTCATCAACCAATCCTACAAATACAGGTTCTGCCTGAATGATGTTGAAATAGCCAAGAATGGCATTTTTATTGCCTATCCCTAATTGCTCTTGAGAAGATGGTGGTAAGCTGTCTTCTTGAACCACTACAGTCCATGTGGTGAAGGAACTCCCACAGTACTGTTAGGGAGGGTTTTGACCAGGATTTTGACCCAGTGACGATGAGGGAACGGCAATACATTTCCAAATTTGGGTGGTGTGTGACTTGGAGGGAAACTTGGAGGTGGTGGTGTTCTCATGCGCCTGCTGCCCTTGTTTTTCTAGGTGGTAGAGGTCATAGAATTATAGAATCATAGAATGGTTACAGCACAGAAGAAGGCCGTTTGGCCCATCGAACCCATGCCGGCTCTTTGCAAGAGTACTTCAGCTAGTCTCACTCCCCTGCCCTTTCCCCCTGGCCCTGCAAAATAAATTCTGGCGGGTACTTATCCAATTCCCTTTTGAAAGCTATGATTGAGTCTGCCTCCACCTGCCTTTCAGGCAGAGCAGTCCAGATCCTAACCACTCGCTGTGTAAAAAAGGTTTTTTCTTATGTTGCCTTTGGTTCTTTCGCCAATCACCTTAAATCTGTATCCTCTAGTTCGCGACCCTTCCGCCAATGGGAACAGTTTCTCTCTATCTACCTTGTCCAGACCCCTCATGATTTTGAACACCTCCATCAAATCTTTATCAATTTTTATCCCATCCAGTATCTTCTCTACTTCCTTCTTTACTATGTCTATGGCAGCATCTTCTTCCTTGGTAAAGATAGATGCAAAGTACTCATTTAGTACCTCAGCCATACCCTTTGCCTCCATGTTGCTAATCGGCCCCACCCCTCCTCTTACTACACATTTACTATTTAGATGCCTATAGAAAACTTTTGGATTAACTTTTATGTTAGCTGCCATTCTATTCTCATTCCCTCTCTTTGCCTCTCTTATTTTCTTTTTCACTTCTCTGATCTTTCTATATTTAGCCTGATTCTCATATGTATTCTCGACCTGACATCTGACATACGTGCTCTCTTTCTGCTTCGTCTTACTCTTTATCTCTTTCATCATCCAGGGAGCTCTGACTTTAGTTGTTCTACCTTTCCCCCTAGTGGGAATATACCTGACTGTTCCCAAACTATTTCCTCTTTAAAGGCAGTCCCCTTGACTGGATGGCCTGCATCCTAGAGTCTTAAAAGAAGTAGCTGCAGAGATAGTGGATGCATTGTATGCAATCTAACACAATTCCCTGGAGTCTGGAGAGGTCCCAGCAGATTGGAAAACTGCAAATGTAACACCCCTATTTAAAAAAGGGCGCAATTATTTGAATTAACAAAATGGCCACCGTTTCTCTGATTAGCTCTCCATTATCACATGACCTATTGCTGATTGGTCCCCTTGGAGGATAAGCCACACTCTGAATATTCTCTGGAATGTGTAAATGGAACCACCCAGCCTAAGATCTGGCTGACTTTGCAAATTGTAATATTATCCATTCTGACTTCAGAAGCCAGAGAGGACACATCTCAAACAACCCAGCAAAAGCCACCAAGTTCCAGCCAAAGTCCCGTACCCCAGCTCGAGTGTTGCCTCCCCCAGCCAAAAGTCCCTTACCCAAGCATGACCTTACCACCCCAACCCCCTCCGCCCCTCCCGCCATAGATGGGGCATTGTTATTGTTAACAGGTTGATTGGGTATGAAGTGAATAGTGACAGTTTCATGACTTCAGGATTTCATCCACTCCAACAATGTCCCTTGTAACACACGCATCGAGCTTTCCGAGAAATCGGATGTGGGTGTAAAGGGGGTTGGCAGAACGTGATCCATATTCCCTGAGTTTCTTCTCTCCCCTCCGATCCCTCCCACCCATGTCTCTCTTTTCTCTCCCCGCCCCCCCCCCCCCCCACCATATCAATCTCCTCCCCACCCTACTCCACCCCAGGTTCTCTCTCCCATCCCCAAGGCTCTCTCCAACCCCCCACCCCCCAGGCATTCACGCTCTTTCCTCCTGCCCAGGCTCTCTCTCCCTCCCCACCCTAAGCTCCCTCTTTCTCTCTCTCTCTCCCCCCCACCCCCTCCCCTCCGGGCTATCTCTCCCCCCACCCTCCCCCCCCAAGGCTCTCTCTCTTCCCTCCCCCGCCCCTGGGCTTTCTCCCCCCCCCCCCCCCCAGGCTCTCTCTCTCTCCCCCCCCGCCCCCCCACCAGGCATTCTCTCCCCCCCCACCCCCAGGCTCACTCTCTCTCTCTCCCCCCCCACCCCCCAAGCTCTTTCTCTCCCCCGCTGCACAGGCCTCTCTTTCCCCCCCCCCCGCCCCCTTCCAGGCTCTTTCTCCCCCCCACCCCCGGCTTTCTCTCTCCCCCCCCTCCCCCCAGGCTCTCTCTCTCTCTCTCTCTTCCCACCCCTCCCCCCCCCACCCCCAGGCTCTCTCTTTCTCTCTCTCTCTCTCTCTCTCTCTCTAACTCCCTCTCCCTCTGGCTCTCTCTACACCCGCCCCCCCCCGCCCCCCTAGGCTCTCTCTCTCTCTCTCTCTCTAACTCCCTCTCCCTCTGGCTCTCTCAACCCTCCCCCCCCCCCCCCCCCCCCCCCAGGCTCTCTCTCTCGTTCCTGCTGCCACTCTCCCCCTGCCGCCGCCACTGCGGCTCAGTCGGACAACGTGGTCAGTTCAGAATCAGCGCGTTCGGGGCCCCACTTCCGGTTCTATATTCGGGCGTGAGGCGTGGGGGGGGGGAGGACAGGGGCGGAGTCGGGAGGATGCAGGGGCAGAAAGCGTTCGTACAAATAGTCACTTTGTTTAAAAAAGGAGGGAGACAGAAAGTAGTAAACTATAGACCAGTTAGCCTAACATCTGTTGGGAAAATGCTGGAGTCCATTATTAAGGAAGCAGTAGCAGGACATTTGGAAAAGCATGATTCAATCGAGCAGAGTCAGCATGGTTTTATGAAAGGGAAAACATGTTTGACAAATTGGCCTTTATTGCAAGGGAGATAGAGTATAAAAGCAGGAAAGTCCTGCTGCAACTGTACAGGGCATTAGTGAGGCCACACCTAGAGTACTGCGTACAGTTTTGGTCTCTGTATTTAAGGAGGGATATACTTGCATTGGAGGCAGTTCAGAGAAGGTTCACGAGGTTGATTCCTGAGTTGAAGGGGTTGACTTATGAAGAAAGGTTGAGCAGGTTGGGCCTATACTCATTGGAGTTTAGAAGAATGAGAGGTGATCTTATTGAAACAGATAAGATACTGAGGGGGCTTGACAGGGTAGATGCAGAGGATGTTTCCACTTGTGGGGGAATCTAGAACTAGGGGGCATAGTTTAAGAATAAGGGGTCGCCCGTTTAGAACTGAGATGAGGAGGAATTTCTTCTCTCACAGGGTTGTAAATCTGTGGAATTCTCTGCCCCAGAGAGCTGTGGAGGCTGGGTCATTGAATATATTTAAGGTGGAGATGGACATATTTTTGAACAATAAGGGAGTGAAGGGTTATAGGAAGCGGCAGGCAAGTGGAGCTGAGCCCAAGATCAGATCAGTTATGATCTTATTAAATGGCGGAGCAGGCTCGAGGGGCCAAATGGCCTATGCTTGTTCCTATTTCTTGGCACAGAAATTTCGCTTTCTCCTTTGCGCGGGCGTTCGACTAGATTTTAGAGAAAAAATACGCACCTACCTGAAGCTGCTGCCCCCGCTTGACTTTCCGATGCACAGGCCTCCTCCTGCTGCGCACCGCAGCGCGTGCACGTCGGGACGTGCGCAGGCCTGGAGCTGGAGTCACATGGCTCTGGGCAGCCAATCAGGTATAGTATATTCTCATTCATAGTAATAGGAGTTTTGTAAGTCCGAAACTCCTATTACTATGAATGAGAAACCTCCCCAAACACCCAAAACACTAATAAAAAATAGAAAATATACACTACATATTTAAGATTCATTTAAATTAAAAATATTAATGTCTTATAAAAAAATATATTTTCCCAATTTTTAAAGAAGTTTTTTAAATTATGCCTTAAAATAAACTTAACGTTGTGGGAGGGCTTTTAACAATAACATTTGCTTTCATAACTTTATTTTTATATGTTTTTATGTGTTTTAAAAAACGCGTCTGTAAAAGTAGGCTATGCAACCTTTTTTTTTAGCTTAGTTCCACATCAACAGTGAGAATTTAGTTAAAGTCCTACAGGTGGTTTTAATCCATTTTGGTGGAGCCAGGTGTCACAGTTGGCACTGACCACTGTAATGCCCCCATATTTGGCATGTGGGAATTATAGGATTAATGATTGTCAAATAAGCCTAGACATGAAACGGGTCAACGGGTTTATGTTAAAATAATGTCGCCATCAGTAAAATCTAGGCTCTAATCACTGCAAATGAGTAAAGTGATAGTGGGATCAGTAACTAGTGGTTATGCTACTGGACTAGCAATCCAGAACCTGTGAGTTCAAATCTCCCCAGGACAAGTTATGAAATTGAGTTAAAAATATGGTAATCATTGGGCAAGAAATAAAAACCCAACAACCTCACTAAAACCTGTCACCCCACGACCCCCCCCCTCTCCCCCGCCTGGTCTGGTCTACTTGTGACTGTAGCACTTAACTATTAATGCCCTCAGGGGAACTGGGGATAGACAGTGTTGCCCGTATTGCAAGAAGAAATAAATAAATACAAATCCATAGTTGATTCCTGCACAAGTTTAGTAACAGACAAGTTCATGTGAAATTGCTTTTACAAGGATGCTCAACCTATTCATTTTAAATGGCACCTCTGCCAAAATAGAAGGCAGACGAATTTTACAGTGGCACATTTGTTCCTGATATGGTGCAGCCAATTTCAGCCCCTGTGTGTTCCAAGACAGTAACCCATCAATGGGTTGGTGGATATCACGAGCCACAAGACAGATCAGCGCATCAGTTGCACTGGATGTCACTGTGCAGTAAATGGCTCCCTTGAACCAGTCTCCTTCCCCAAGGTTCCCTGAAGACGGTGCCGTTTGATATATTGTATAAGGATAGGAAATATTTTTGTCTGCATCGAATCCTTTTCTGTACTGTCACCAATCTTTCTTTTCTGTAGTCTCCAATATTGACGGGAAATTGTGGAAAGGCAATTTATACATTTACCAGGTGTTCACTGCAAGGCTCCCTGTAGATTTCCAACGTGGTTTTGATGCTGGTAATACAGAACCCAGGGGAAGTTTTGACATTTTAAATACACCACTGAGATTAATAATTCTGCATTGAAATAGTAATAAATTACCGGTAATTCACCTTTGCTTATTACAAATATGGATTATGTGTTGGTTAAAACACAGCAGGGTCACCTTCAGGATGTGCTATTAACGGCTTAAATTAGCAACTGAGTGATTTGCCTGTGCAGCAACACACACTCTACAATATAAAACACAAAGACTCCGCATTGAGAAAGTTATGCTGATAACTCTTTAAGACCAGCACATTCATGAATGCGACAGTGGAGGGAATTCTCCTCTGCAATCATGGAAAATTCATGCAGAGAGGCTTACCACCACCCCACAATTCCCTGCCATCACCGCAATCATGCTCCCTGCCCCCTCCTGCCCCGTCTCTCCCTTCCTGCTCCCTCCACCCTCCCCCTCGCTCCCTCAACCCTCCCGCTCGCTCCGTCTACCCTCCTGCCCGCTCCGTCTACCCCCTCTGCTCCCTCTACCCTCCCTCCCCCGCTCCCTCTACCCTCCTCCCACTCCCTCTCTCCTCCCTCTACCCTCCCCCCATTCCCTCTCCCCTCCACTCCCTTTCTCCCTCTCTCCCCCCCTCCCTCTCTACCCCCCGCTCCCTCTTCCCCCCCACTCCCTCTCCCTGTCACTCCCTCTCCCTGTCACTCCCTCTCCCTGTCACTCCCTCTTCCCCCCCCACTCCCTCTCTCCCCCACACCCTCTCCCTGTCATTTCCTCTCCCTGTCACTCCCTCTCTCCCCCCACTCCCTCTTCCCCCCACTCCCTCTCTACCCCCCGCTCCCTCTTCCCCCCCCACTCCCTCTCCCTGTCACTCCCTCTCCCTGTCACTCCCTCTTCCCCCCCCCACTCCCTCTCCCTGTCATTTCCTCTCCCTGTCACTCCCTCTCTCCCCCCACTCCCTCTCCCCCCCACTCCCTCTCTCCACCCCCGCTCCCTCTCCCCCCCACTCCCTCTCCCTCCCCACTCCCTCTCCCCCCAACTCCCTCTCCCCCCACTCCCTCTCCCCCCACTCCCTCTCTCCCCACTCCCTCTCTCCAACCCCGCTCCCTCTCCCCCCTACTCCCTCTCCTCCCCCCATTCGCTCTTCTCCCCCCCACTCCCTCTCCCCCCCACTCCCTCTCCCCCCCTCCCTCGCTCCCTCCTCCACTCCCTCCTCCCCCCACTCACTCCCCCCCACTCCCTCTCCCCCCACTCCCTCTCCCCCCCGCTCACTCTCCCCCCCCATTCCCTCTCCTTCCCCCATTCCCTCTCCTTCCCCCATTCCCTCTCCTCCACTCCCTCTCCCTCCGACTCCCTCTCCCCCCCCACTCCCTCGCTCCCTCCCCCACTCCCTCCTTCCCCCACTCACTCCCCCCCATTCCCTCTCCCCCACCCCCCCACTCCCTCTCCCCTCCCCCACTCCCTCTTCTCCCCCGCCCCACTCCCTTCTCCTGCTTCCTGTCAGCCAGAGACTCAGTGTGTAGCACCCTCGTTGTGGGTGCAATAAAAATCTAGACTGACACTCCAGTGCAGTGCTGAGGGAGAGCTGCACTGTTGGAGGTGCCATCTTTCAGATGAAATGTTAAACCGAGGCCCCGTCTTCCCTCTTAGGTGGACGTAAAATATCCCATGGCACTATTTCGAAAAAGAGCAGGGGAGTTATCCCCGGTGTTCTGGCCAATATTTATCCCTCAATCAATATAACAAAAATACAGATTACCTGGTCATTATCATGTTGTTGTTTGTGGGAGCTTGCTGTGCGCAAGTTGGCTGCAATTTTTCCTACATTACAACAGTGACTACACTCCAAAAGTACTTCATTGGCTGTAAAGCGCTTTGAGATGTCCGGTGGTCGTGAAAGGCGCTATATAAATGCAAGTCTTTTTTCCATTCCCTCTGGGTTTGTGGTTGGACGCTCCTTGCCTGCCTGCCCGCCACATACAGATGGCATTGAGGAGAGTGAGGCAGGGTCCCAGGTGTATTTCGCTCTTGTCTACCTCACTTCCTAAGCCCACCATGGGGAAAGTGGTGATGGGCCCTGGGAAATGGTGGTGAAAGATCCGAGTTGTCCTAGTGAAGAGGGAGGACTTTCCCGCAGCCTCCTCTCCCTCCAAGCCAGGCTCAGCACTTATTTTCTTCAGGCCCCGGCCTTAGCCAATGTTATGTATGCATGTTAATGTATGTACTATAACACTAGACCACTGAATGTACCTTCACCCTGTATACACTATATCTTTACACCAGAGGGTGCTGCTGCTGGAGACCTAAGGGTCACCTGTACACTGCAGGTAACCCAGTATAAAAGGGAGCTCTTGGTGTCCTCACCTTCGGAGCTGCAATAAAGCCTTACCTCATGGAGTCATTATCAGAATGCTTGCATACACAATAACTGGCGACGAGGTTACGAATTTCCGTGCACAACATGTCTAACCCAACTTCCAACAATTCGCTGATGGGGAAGATTGGGATGCCTTTGTGGAAAGGCTAGAACACTTTTTCATCGCGAACGACCTGGCTGGGGACTCACCGATCTCGCTGGCAAACAAGCGCAGAGCCATCCTGCTCAGCAGTTGTGGGCCCACTATCCATGGCCTCGTCAGGGACCTGCTAGCCCCAGCGAAGACGATAACCAAGACCTATGCAGAGCTCATAACTTTAATACAAGAACAACTTAAACCTAAAGAGAGCATCCTCACAGCCAGGCACCGGTTCTACACCCACTAGCGGCCCGAAGGCCAAGAAATTGTTAAGTATGCTGCAGATCTGAGAAGATTGGCTGCACCATGTGATTTTGGCGACCACCTCACCGAAGCACTAAGGGACATCTTCGTTATTGGAATCGGCCACGAGGACCTCCTCCATAAACTGCTCTCTGCGGACACTACGGTCACCCTGCAGAAGGCAATCAAAGTGAGCCAGGCCTTCATGATTTCGGTCTGCGACTCCAAATGGATGATGACCCACACCCATGAGTACAGTGTACTGAATGGCGACTTTCAGAGGCAAGAATGCTGCCCCGAGTCCCGCAACCCTGAGTCCGCCACATGGGGCCAACCGGCTAGCCCCGTGCTGGCGCTGTGGAGGAAACCACAGGGCCCACCAGTGCCGATACAAAGACTATACCTGCAAAGGCTGCAACACTAAAGGTCACCTTCAGCGAATGTGCAGAAAAAGTTTTACTCACTGAGTCGCTGGAGTTGGCCGATCACCTGGGCTCCGACACTGATGAAGACGAAGCTGCTCAGCCTCTGGAAGAGGAGCACGGAATATATAACTGCTCCACCAAGAGTTCCCCGTGGAAAATGGAAGTGGAAATCAATGGGGTTCCATTCTCGATGGAGATCGACACAGGGGCGAGCCAGTCGTTGATGAATCAGACGGCCTTTGAGAAACTCTGGTACAATCCCGCCGAACAACCAAAAATGTCCCCAATCCAGACAAAGCTGCTCACCTACGCAAAAGGCACCAGCCCAGTCATTGGCAGCGTGGAGGTCCAGGTATCCCATGGCGGCGCAATGCAGAAACTCCCCTTGTGGATCATTGCTGGTGATGGTCTAACGCTGCTGGGTAGAAGATGGATGAAGCAAGTTCAAATCGGTCGGAGCGACGACGGCCTCCGGGCCCCGGCGATCAACATCTCAAACGGCCCCAAACTTGGATCCATCGCAGCACCTGGAAATCCTACCGACCAGCTCGATTGCGTGGCGATGACACAGACTGCACAACTCAGCGGCGAGATGATCCAACCTGAACGACCAGACCTCACCTTCCGGGCTCCAGTAACAGGACTCCGAGGGAAGAAGATCAGCACAGAAGGTAGATTCCCGGCGCCCGTGGCAGAACCTGAGAAGAAAAGGATCACCGCAGCCTACCTTGCGGAGAGAGAGATGACGCCCGCACCACATGGTGAAGCACCAGGATTCAAGATGGCCGTGACCAGACCACGAGGGGCAGCGTTGAGGGAGCAACACGTGTTACCGAGCGGCGAACTGGATTGGGGTAAAGATTGCAAGGCCCTCTTAAAGGAGACCGGCAACCCAAAACAGTTAAAGGGACAGTTCCACTCTAGGCACAGCGATGCCAGTGACATCAAAGATAAAAGTGTATTAAATGAATGCAGGTATACAAATGTACTGTTAAATGGTGATGCCAGTAATGCTAATGAAAGAAATGTAACGAATGCTTCAAAAAGTAACGTAAGTAACAAGTTTGTACTGTTGAACAGTGATGTCAGTAATGTTAATGTGATAAATGTAACCTTGTACAGAGATACCAATACACAAGAAAGCGTTGTAAGTGGCAAATGTGAAAGTGCAAAGAGATATAACAATGTCGAGTCGACTAGTATACTAATGATAGAATGATAAATGATACCGGGTTCTACATGTATACTGTCAATGCCAAAGGAAGCCCCCCGTGGGAAACACCCAGGTCCAGCGGACTACCTGATCATGTAGCCTGCGCTTCCGGGACCAATGTCAGGAAGGGCTCACACACACCCAGTGGGAGCATACCCACTGCAGGGACAGCGGTCAATGGGCAGCACAGCCACCACCACTGGCAACCTGCCCCAGATTGGCCCTAACACTCCTGGCCACCAGGGCCAGCACCGGGAGCAAGAGGCCAGTACCCTCCAGCTTTCCCAGTGGAACCTGGGATGACTAGACTTCCACCACCAATGGAGGACAAGGAGCCCACACCGCCCTGTGGCCCTGCCCGCCACCACACACCACCACTTACCCACTCTACAGTGTATGTACCTTATCCATAGCACGGACTCCACCACTGCAGAATCCTCCAACAGAGACACCCAGATGGTCTATGTATGGGGGGGGGGGGGGAAATGGATGAGTGCAGCCACGAGCACAGGGATCACACCTGGCATCCACACAACCCTCACCACATCCTCCCATAGCCCATTGCTGATCACCTCCCCATGTCATGGTAATAAGGACTTGGGAAAGGCTTAGGGGGGAGTGTTGTTATGTATGCATGTTAATGTATGTACTGTAACACTAGACCACTGAATGTACCGTCATCCTGTATACAATATACCCGTACACCAGAGGGTGCTGCTGCTGGAGACCTAAGGGTCACCTGTACACTGCAGGTAACCCAGTATAAAAGGGAGTTCACCTCTTGGTGTCCTCACTCTAGGAGCTGCAATAAAGGACTAAGGTCACTACAGTTCAAGTACTATAACCTTTCCTCGTGGAGTCATTATCAGAGTGCTTGCATACACAATTGCCAAGGCCTTCAGTGACACCCCTAGTGCCATCTTAGGGGTGCTTTTGGCCCCATTATGGTCCATCACTGCCTCTTCTGTTACTGCATTACTGAGAACATTGGGAGGAGAACTGAGGCACTCATTTACATCTGAAGGTGCACGATTAGGGTCTCCAACTCTGGTTGGAAGTGTTCCTGGAGGGTTCATCACATGACCTCCCGCCTCCAATGAGCCTGCACAGTCAAACAGCCTTTTTCCCCATTTCCAATATTTCTATAACTAATAAACAAATGTGTTCAAAGAAAATGGAAGAGAAACACAATTTTCTTATGCCCCAATGATTTTTTCCCAGGGTTCTCCAGGAGATTAATCATCAATTCCTGGAGACACCAGGGCAATCCTGGAGGGTTGGCAACCCAATGGATGGTTGGTAGGTTCAACAAGATAATAACAACAGTAACCCATAACAGAAGTGCCTTATAGCACAAATATTTAGGGTGGGACTCACTAAAATGATTCTTTTTTTTTTAATGCAGCTGTATACAGCCACAAGCCAGAACTGTCCCAGTACCACACCAGCCTCTTCCCACAGACCATGGTCTTCACTGACGCGAGCAACCTTAGCAGCCTGACCAGTCTTCCCATGGCAAAGCAGGTAATCAGTGACGCAATGCATCTTTCTGTCAGCTCGCATTACTTCTCTGGGGGGAGGGGCGAAAGGTTACCTTCAGAGTGGCAAAAAGTTCCAGCTATCAAAAATGTGCAAAATAACCAAAGGAAGATGTCCTGCAAATATCAGCTGATTAACCAATGCAACGATGTGGGAAAGCTGTTCGCCAGTTTCCCCAGAATGAGTATCATCTCCGAGGTATCATCAAATGAAAGACTACCCCTTAGGAACTAGTCATTTCGAAATAATAGCTGGCAAATTTCAGTGTCCGGGATAGTCATTGCCCTACCCGCCTATGAATCATTTACAGAATGCTCTGTGACTCTGCTAAACAGATTACAAAGAATACTTCAACCCATTACTTGCAGACATCCCTCGCGAATGAAGAATTGCAGTGAGAGCTGCCTGCTCATCCAGAACACACTCGGCAATGCAGATAAACTTTATGGAATTGCAGGCAGATTTCCCAGGGGAAAGCCCAGCTGTCTGCCGCTAAACAAAAACAAAATAATAATAACAGGGAACAGAGCCGAGATTCAGCGGGTGATGAATGAGTCCTAGTCAGAAATCTCCATGAGAGCAGGCTCCACGGAGCAGGCACTCATGGTCACCCCATCAATTCAAACTCCATTTAATGGCTGCACAAACCTGGTGCCGAGTGTGGAACACTGTGCCACTACTTCGTTCCTGGACAGGGAAATACTCCGTGATTTCATTCCATTCAGGAGCCAAACTATTCATTTCATGGATTGTACATTCCTGGGACACAGGGCAAAATTGCCACCTTTGTCTTTGTGCTTTTACATGTTTCTTCATTTCAGGTCGCTAACTGCTCTTGGATGAATTCCTGGAGGTTTCATCATATGGCCTCCTGTCTCAGCCCGCCCAACCCAATCAATCAGACCTTTAATTCCCACTTCCAGTACTTTTACAATCAAAAATTGAAAGTGTTCAAAGAAAGTGAATAAAACTATTTTTGAATGCCCAATTATGTTTCTCCTGTATGCTCGCGGCAGTGTCCAGGAGATTAATCTGTAATAGACAGGCTGAGTGAGTGGGCAAGAATTTGGCAGATGGAGTATAATGTTGGAAAGTGTGAGGTCATGCACTTTGGCAGAAAAAAAATCAAAGAGCAAGTTATTATTTAAATGGAGAAAGATTGCAAAGTGCCACAGTACAGCGGGACCTGGGGGTACTTGTGCATGAAACACAAAAGGTTAGTATGCAGGTACAGCAAGTGATCAGGAAGGCCAATGGAATCTTGGCCTTTATTGCAAAAGGGATGGAGTATAAAAGCAGGGAAGTCTTGCTACAGCTATATAAGGTATTGGTGAGGCCACACCTGGAATACTGCGTGCAGTTTTGGTTTCCATATTTACAAAAGGATATACTTGCTTTGGAGGCAGTTCAGAGAAGGTTCTGGAGATGAGGGGGTTGACTTATGAGGAAAGATTGAGTAGGTTGGGCCTCTACTCATTGCAGTTCAGAAGAATGAGAGGCGATCTTATCGAAAGGTATAAGATTATGAGGGGGCTTGACAAGGTGGACGCAGAGAGGATGTTTCCACTGATGGGGGAGACTAGAACTAGAGGGCATGAGTTTAGAATAAGGGGCCGCCCATTTAAAACAGGGATGAGGAGAAATTTCTTCTCTCAGAAGGTTGTAAATCTGTGGAATTCGCTGCCTCAGAGAGCTGTGGAAGCTGAGACATTGAATAAATTTAAGACAGAAATAGACAGTTTCTTAAACGATAAGGGGATAAGGGGTTATGGTGAGCGGGCAGGGAAGTGGAGCTGAGTCTATGATCAGATCAGCCATGATCGTATTGATTGGTGGAGCAGGCTCGAGGGGCCGTATGACCTACTCCTGTACCTATTTCTTATGTTCTTATGTAATTGCTGGAGACTTCAGGGCAAACCTGGAGGGTTGACGACCCTAAATGGGGGATAGGTAATGATGCTTTCCTGAATTTTCTGGAATTGCCTCCCGAAACCTCTCCGCCTCTATCTTCTCCTTTAAGACCCTCCTTAAAAGCTTGCTTTTTGTGGTACACATCGATGATCTAGATTTGAATATGGGGGTATGATTTAAAAGTTTGCAGGTGACACTAAGATTGGCTGTGTGATTGATAATGAAGAGGAACGTCATGGACTGCAGAAGAATAGAATACAAGGGCAAGGAGGTGATGCTTAAATTGTATAATACTTTGGTTAGGCCACAGCTGGAATACTGCGTGCAGTTCTGGTCGGCGTATTATAGGAAGGACATGATTGCACTGGAGAGGGCGCAGAGGTGATTTATGAAGATTCTGCCTGGAATGGAGAATTTTAGCTATGAAGACAGATTGGTTAGGTTGGGTTTGTTCTCCTAGGAACAGAGGAGGCTGAGGGGAGACCTCATTGAGGTGTATAAAATTTTGAGGGGCCTGGATATAGTGAATACCAAGGGCCTATTTCCCTTGGTTTGAGGGGTCAATTATGAGGGAGCATAGGTTTAAGGTGGTTGGTGTAAGGTTTAGAAGGGATTTGAGAGGAAGCTTTTTCACGCAGAAGGTTGTGGGGGTCTGGAACTCGCTGCCTGGAAGGGTGGTGGAGGCAGAAACCCTCACCACATTTAAAAGGTGCTTGGATGGGCACTTGAAGTGCCGTAACCTGCAGGGTTACAGACCTAGAGCTGATAAGTGGGATTAGACTGGATAACCTCTTGGTGGCTGGCGCAGACACGATGGTAAGTACATCATGGAATCTAATACGGCCAGAGTGATCTCCTGGACTAGTTTCAATCGGCTGGATGGGTCGGAGAGGAATTTTCCCAGATTTTTTTCCCCAATTGGACTGCGTTTTTATCTGGTTTCTTGCCTCTCCCAGATCGCATGGGTGGGGTGGAGTGTAAAATGTTGCGATACATGGGGTATCGCGGTTGTGTGGGGCGGACTGGTTGGGCTGGTTGCTCTTTACCTGTCCGCCATTGTTATAGGTTTATATGTAACCTTCAGGGCTGCTGACCGAAGCCCGTGTGGCTCTTTGTCCGCCGGCACGGACACGATGGGCTGAAATGACCTCCTTCTGCGCTGTAAATTTCTAAGTTTCTATGTTTTTAACTAAGCTTACGCAGGGAGCTTTGTGAACCATAGCTTACAAAACACTCTCAGGGCAGGCACCGTAAAGCAGCTGTAGCCTTAGTTCATTCATTTTGTATTCATTTCCATACATTTCAGTTCCTATTATGGTCCAGGATAGCTTACACTAGCATAATCGTTTCCATAGTTACAGGATTTGCCATCCAAAGAGCGTATTGTCACTGAGCCTGGGTATCAATACACTGGCCCAATACTTCCTTTTTATTATTCAACAGAAGCCAGCTAACTGGAACACAGATATGTGGGATGTTCGCTCTATAGTAAAACTGGGGACACATTTCCTTTAATACCTTCCTATGGATCAAACAAGAGCTAAATCCTCTATATCTGGTCAGACAGGACAACTGCTCTTGACCAGCAGTATGTTAGATTTGAACTAAGAACCTCTCTCTGGGATCCAACAATGTGTGACCAACTGGAGCCACAGGAAGTGCCTCGGTTATATGTTTTGTTGATGTTTTATATGATATTTAAGAATAATGACTCCACAAAGATAAACCGTGGTAATTCCTCCCATCAAATGGAGAAGAAAAAAAATCCCAAATTCTTAAAATTTTTAGAAATGTGAAGTCCACTAAGTCTCTCGGAAGAACATAGGAATTGCTGGACGAATAAAGGCCAAGACCCATCTAATTTGCCTTCTACCATCTTGGTAGTCACATGATATAACGATAATGGAGTTGTTGTTGCTCAATCTCTATCAATTAGTCTAGATTCAGAATTGACACAAGGAAAATCCCAGTGGTGGAGAGCTTTAAGAACCATAGATCCAAGATCACCTGTTCCTCCCAAACATGCTACATGCCGTGTCTCAAATTATGCACATACTGTATCCCACAATGTTATTTTCTGAAAGAAATCAAACTAATTTGCACCTTAATTAATCAATACTAACTGCTTCCATCATCTCCCTCGGGAGACTATTCCATAGATTGATCACAACTCTCTGAAATATTGTTTCCGCAGATTAGTTTTGATGGATCTGTCCATTTTCGTAGATCAATTCCATTCATTTGCTTCTCGTCTTTCTCAATCCCTTCTCTCTCCAGAGGTACATCCAATGTCTGTTGATCCTATTTGTACTTGTACAGGTATTTACACTTCAAAAGCCTCCCCTGGCAACTTTTTTCACAACTCTAATACCCTTTGTATGAAAACTTCATCAACCTGAAACGTTAACTGTTTCTCTCTCCGCAGATGCCGCCTAACCTACTGAATATTTCCAGCATTTTCTGTTTTTGTTTCAGATTTCCAGCATCCGCAGTATTTTGTTTTTGTATGAAAACTTCTGCCTGACTGTCCTTCTTATTCCTAACTTCCTTATTCTTAACTTGTGTCTCCTGGTATTTGAGATCTTCATGATCGTGAATTGATTAGTCTCGGTAATAAGAGTCACTGGTCATTGTGTGCTGGTCTTATTATTTATTTCTTCAAACCCTTTTCTAAGTGCACTTTACAAAAACATGCAATATCTGTTTCATTTTTAACTGAAAAATTTAAATGTGAGTTTTTCCATGAAAGAAACACCCTCCTCCCACACAAATTTAATATATTGTGCTTCTCTTTAGGTCCCTCAACTTAATGCTCTAGCATCCATCTCTGAGGCAAAGTGCCTGACCCTCAGCCTCTTCTGCTCTCAACCTGGATGTGCAGTGCTAGATGGGGGCAGTCCAGGTTGGCCCCTTCCTATCACTTTCCTGTCCTTCCTCTGGAGAAATTATCACAAGAAAGGTTGTGATAAGAGACCTTTCAACCTCATTAATCTCAAACATCTTTCCTCATCTTTTTACTTCTTGTCCCCAGTCCAGCCAAGACGAGGCACTGGCCATGGGGAAAGATTTCCTCTGATCATTATATGTTAGTGACATGGTGAACATAGTGTGAGACACCCTGATGTGCTGCAGCACCACCCATTGGATAATACATTACCAATAACGGAAGGACACTATTGTCTGCAAGCTCATATTTTATTGGTGTACTTTTGTGACGCGGATCGAGAGGACCAAGATCAGAGTATTTTCATAGAATTATAGAAATTTACAGCACAGCAGGAGACCATTCGGTCCATCGTGTCTGTGCTGGGAAAGGTACAGGTATCAGAACAGGTATACTGGAAGCACCGCCGACCAGGGAAATTCCTGGCCAGTGACTTCGGCTTATCTCAGCCAGGAAAAATGGAAGAGACTACACAATTAGTCTCAGCAATTAAGGGCTGTGGTGAGGGTTCTCGCCTCTGAGACTATCCAGTGACGCACCCCCTCCCCCACCCACCTCCAACTAGAAAATGCATCTGGCGAGACCACGATTGGGCTAGGCTATGACACCCTTCATGGTCAAAGAGCCTCCTGACATACATTGCCTAAGCTTATATATAAAGGATGGCCACATGAGTGAAGTGCTAAAGGGCAATTGACTCTTACGGACCAGTCTGAGTGAGCAGCTTCAGGAGCTAATTGGTGACAACACAAGTCGCATGGAGGGCTGCCTCATTTAACTTCTTTTTTTGACCCAACTACCTTTATTTTACATCCCAAAATATAATTGTTTTTTTGAACCCTGAAATTTCTTTCACAGTTCAGTGGGGACGAGATTGTCCACGTTGACGCTTTACTGTTATTCATGTTGGCTGGAGGTGTAATTGAGTTACAGAGAGTTGTAATTGCCGCTCACAGTTTCACAGCCATTCTTGTTCAGTAACAGCTCTTTAGTCGCACAGCTTTCCCACCGCCCACTTTTTGAAATCAGACTTGTTAATAAAACATTCTGCAATGCTTTCTATTTTTCATCACTTTTTTTCAGCACGTTCACATAGAGCTGTATTATTACCCAATGTGAAGGTAGTGCGCAGGAAGTCAAGCCGAGTCACATAATTACAATCACACAAGACACACTAGCCTGTCCATGAACATCCATGTCAACTCTGAGTTTTTAACAAATGCAGCTCAATACTGATAGATATCGAAAAGTAAGAAAAGCAGTAAGTGCTGGAAAAGAAAATAGTCAGGAACCTAAACATGCAAAATCTATCATTGCAGTTCATCTGACATGTTTAGTGTCAGTTGTGACTCGAAGGGTAGCACTCTTGCCTCTGAGTCAGAAGGTTGTGGGTTCAAGCCCCCCCCCCCTCCAGATATTTGAGCACAAAATCTAAGCTGACACTCCAGTACAGTACTGAGGGGTGCTGTCTTTTGGATGAGATGTTAAACCGAGGCCCCGTCTGTCCTTTCGGGTGGATGTAAAAGATCCCATGGCACTATTCAAAAAAGAGCAGGGAAGTTCTCCCTGGTGTCCTGGCAAATATTTATCCTTCAACCAACATCACTATCACATTAATGACTGCGGGCTGTGTGCAAATTGGCTGCCATGGTTCCTACATTACAACAGTGACTACACCTCTAAACTACTGTAAAGCATTTGGGACGTCCTGAGGTTGTGAATGGTGCTATACAAATTCAAGTCGTTCTTTTCTCTTTTTTAGTCCCAAAATTTGAAAAATAGAGGGGGCAAAATTGGCCCTTTTTATAGCCTCGTTAGCGCCTCCGGGGGGCAAGACGGTTTTCGCCCGGGGGAGGAGGGCGCTACCGCCTCCCGCGAAATTGTCCGGGAGTTTGAGGAACCCCAGGCCACCGCGCAACCAGCGATCACGTTATTTAACTGGTCAGAGATTGGGAAATGTTGGTGTTCAGAGGGACCTGGGTGTCCTTGTACACGAATCACTGAAAGTTAACATGCAGGTACAGCACACAATTAAGAAAGCAAATGGTAGCTTGGCCTTTATTACAAGAGGATTTGAATATAAGATTAAAGGGGGCCGAAATTACCCCCCAGCCGGAAACGCGGCGCACCTACTCTGTTTCAGATGTTTTTACCAGCGCGGTGGATGTGGTGGCCTTTTGAGCGAAATTCCGCTCTATGACTTTTTTTTCCCAGCGACCCGGAAGTTGGTCATAATGGGGGCGGAAGTGCAGCGTGAGTGGAAGTTCGCAGTCTAGAGGGGCGGAAATGGGGGGTGGGTGGAGTGTCCTCCGCTGTCAGTCATCAGTGTAGCGTTGATGATGTAATTGCGCTGGCACGTCACCACATTTCTCCCCTTCACTTAAAGGGGAGCGCCTGTGCGATTCTTGAAGTTCAGTCCACTGGGTCACCTGGGAGGGTTTTGGCCAGGCCAGCCAAGAGTGGCCGAACCCAGGGGGCATAATTGTTGGGCCGACATGGCAGTCGGCCGACAATGAAAATTAAGATGGCGGCCGCGGCAGTAGGCCCTCCCCTTCAATGGCAGCGCCATTTTAGTAGCACTCCAAGCACAGTGCACCGGCAGAAAAAGCTGCTCATGGCACCGAACAGAGGCAGCAAGATTTTCTCAGCGTAATTTCGCCAACGGGGGTGGGGGGGGGGGAACATCGGCGATGTGCGCTCTGATGACGCACTTAGGACAGATCGGCAGCAGCGGAGTGGTAGTGGGGGGAGCGGGTCACCGCTGGGATACCGCAAGTGCAGAATTTTCAAAATAACGGCCATTCCATGAAAAATCGGCGGTCATTCCACTCCACAGCGTAGCCACCGATTTCCAGCGGTAACAGGCCTTAAGAGAAGGGGCAATTTCGGCCTCAGGATTTCTTACAGCAATGATATAGGACCCTGGTGAGACCACACCTGGAGTATTGTGTACAGTTTTGGTCTCCTTAGCTAAGGAAGGATATATCTGTCATAGAGGAAGTGCAACAATGGTTCACCAGACAGATTCCTGGGATGGGGGGATTGTCCTATGAGGAGAGATTGAGTAGACTTGCCCTATATTCTTTGGAGTTCAGAAGAATGAGAGGTGATCTCATTGAAACATACAAAATTCTTAAAGAGCTTGACAGGGTAGATGCAGGAAGGATGTTTCCCCTGGCTGGGGAGTCTAGAACCGGGGGTCACAGTCTCAGAATAAGGGGTCGGCCATTTAGGACTGAGTTGAGGAGACGCTTCTTCACTCAGAGGGTGGTGAATCTTTGGAATTCTCTCCCCAGAGGGCTGTGGAAGCTCAGTCGTTGAGTATATTCAAGACAGAGATCGATAGACTTTTGAATATTAAGGGAATCAAGGGATATGGGGACAGTGCAGGAAAGTGGAGTTGAAGTAGAAGATCAGCCATGATCTCACTGAATGGTAGAGCAGGCTCGAGGGGCCGAATGGCCTATTCCTGCTCCTAATTCTTATGTTCTTAACCTTCCCTGCTCTTAAGGGAGCAATCCCAGCCAATGAAGGGGATAAAAGTGGAGATAGATAGTATATGTACTAATGTTCTCTTTTTGTTCCAATTCAGGTTTTGACACTTAATTCGGAAATCCAGTCAGAAAACCAGATCCATGCATCCGTGCAGCAGCTACCTTTGCAGAATCTGGATGGTTCCATTCATCATATCCATCGAGTTTCCTCAAACCCAGCCATTACCACAGGTAGCGTCTAATATTTGGTTAGATTTGTAACAGAAGTGGCTTAGGTGGTGCTCTCCGCATAACACCATCATTCTGCACTAACACCCCACCGATCGGGACCCATGTTACAAGCTGCAACAACCTTTTAATAACACTAACGTACTATTCAGTGATTTAAAAATGGTCAGAACTTTAAGAGACTGGGTACATCAAACAGAAGGAATTTTGTTTATGTAAAGGTTCAAAAACAAAAAATGAACATTTAGGCAGGAAGATTGTTCGTTACGGCAAAGGGTTCAAACATCAGGAAACATAAGTCAAAAACCGGGAAGTTTGGTAAAAGTCAGTCTGAACTATTTCACTCAGAGAGTGACCATTGAATTAAAAACTAAATCTGCTCCTTAACCCATTATATCCGGAGTGTCCAAGCTTATTGTTTTTGCGGGTCGTTTAGTTTTTGTACAATGTAAATCCATGTTCTCATTAACTTGCATTTATCACAAGCAGTGATTACTAACAGATTTAGGATTTATCCACTAATGAGACAACAGCGCTAAGAACAGCCCTTTACAAACTTGCAAGCCCACAAGTGAATAAGACAGACCAGCACAAAGAGCTTCCGCGCTCGTCCAGATTGCTAGGGCTCGAGTGCCTGAAATGGGCAACAGATTTAGTTTTTTATATCATAGAAACATAGAAACATAGAAAGTAGGTGCAGGAGTAGGCCATTTGGCCCTTCGAGCCTGCACCACCATTCAATATGATCATAGCTGATCATGCAACTTCAGTACCCCATTCCTGCTTTCTCTCCATAAAGCTTGATCCCTATATCCAACTCTGGCCTCTTGTGTATCCTTGATTTCCTACTCCCCACCATTGGCAGCCGTAGCTTCAGCTGTCTCGGTCCTAATTTGTGGAATTCCCTCCTTAAACCTCTCTTCCACGCTCTCCTTCTTTAAAACGCTCATTAAAACCTACTTCTTTGAACAAGCTTTTGGTCAACTGTCCTAATATCTCCACAGATGCTGCCTGACCTGCATTTTCTGTTTTTATTTCAGATTTGCAACATCAGCAGTATTTTTTGTCCACGCTCCTGTGAAGTGCCTTGGGACATTGTGCTACGTTAAAGGGCGCTATATAAATGCAAGTTGTTGTTGTTTTAATGCAAATCTCCGATGTGGCAGTGATTGATTGGTCCAGATGTTTTTGATGGCTGTTTTATGAGACAGCCCAGATGTTCTGTACTGGGAGATATTTTTCAGACTTGGTGATTTCCTGTAATCTGGTTCTTTGGCTTCACCTTGTATTTCTGCATTAAAAAATTTACATTGCATCCATCACACACTTGAGAGAAATGGCAACATGCCACGAGGATATGGTTCTAAGGCTGCCGGCAGCTCACCCTTACCTCGCCCAAGTGGTATCAGTGACTGTATAACAGGAAGGGCCATTTTTTGTGGTCAAAAATAAAAGCAACTCAGTATTTTCCCATCCCCTGAAATAAAATGGTCATTTTAATAGATGGGCAGAATGTCAAAATGAACTGTGGCATGATTAGACGTAAATCCCCTTGTGCCTTTATCGATTTTTAAGAATCGAGGTGATTTTCTAAGGCGCATTGGATGCAAAAATACAAATTTGCAGTTCCCCCCCACCCCATCTCCATCAATTGCATTATTGTAACGGTATGGTTGACGTCTGTAGGGTACTAGAAAATAACACTGATGTAGTTTGTCTGTCTATGCTGCCACCAGTGTTCCTTCTAAAATGTCTTTGTTGAGCGTGGCCTGTTTATTTCAATGCGTGGTCCCTTTAAATTTCTGCGCATGCGTGGTATTTCAAATGGGTAAGCTTGTGAGCGGTCTGCGTGGTACCTTACAGATCACGTCCCTCTACAATCTCTCGCCGCTTCTTCGCCCTGACCTCGCCGCTCCTGCTGTATCAGCCCACGCTCCAATCATCGACCTGGACTGGGACCCAGGAGAGGCAAGGGCCCAGGGGCAGCTCGGGCCAGCCCACACTGTGATATGTGTGCGCACTAGGTCCGTGCAGCAGAGCTGGTCTTCAGTCGTCTTGGGTAATCCTTACCACTGGATCAAGACCTAGCTCTGTCAAGCCCATGTGGTGGCTGATGTGCAACGGCCACCACACGTTAAAAAAAATCCAAGCACAGGCATCTTCCACCCTTCAAGATTTAGTTTGGAATTTTAGGACCATCACCTGTGTACTTTTTGACGTGGAAGCAAGTCATACTCGATTCGAGGGACTGCCGATGATGATGACCTTACAGATTATTGCTTAGAAAGAACATTGGCTGCACCCCCCCCACCCCAGTCCCCTGGTGGTTCTGCGGCGGTGTCACTTTTGAGAGCGTTTTGTGTACGTCGCTAAATAGCACTACTGGCACAGTAAGATTCAACCCAGGGTCGCTCCAATTCTAGACCTTAGCTTTGAGTATCCCGCTGTGCACTGCTGGCTGAGGTGCCAGAGTCTCTGACGGGGGAATCAGGCATATTCTCTCAGTCAAAGTGCACACTGCAATATTACAACAGTACTAGAGTAGTGCCAGCACTCCGGTGCAGAGCTTAGGTGAAAAAAATACCACCCTTTTCAGTGCACTGCTCATTTTAACCGTTTATTTCAGTGTGGACCCATTCTGAGTCCTGCATTCTATAGTGGTCAGCCATATGTTATCCTAAAAATCACAGAACGGGCAGGTTTAACAATTGTTTTATTTCATTTTTTCCCTCCCACTATGTGCCACTCAGGCTTGGAATCCTTCAATAATAACAGAAAATGCTGGCAAACTCATCGGTCAGGCAGCATCTGTGGAGTTAACGTTTCTGACCCGCTGAGATTTCCAGCATTTTCTGTTATTTCAGATTCCAGCATCCGCAGTATTTTGCTTTTGTGTTGGAATCTTTGAAGCCAGCCCAAAACCCAAATAGTAAAACACTTGGCTGGTCAAATATTTATGGTGAAATAGTCACTACCTTATGTTAGTGATAGGCACATATTGCTCACGATGCGCAAATCCATGGCTCTTGTAGCCTAACTGCTTCATTGTAGAAGGGTTCCTACTATAACTATATGCTAATGAAACATGTGTGCAGTCAGTCCTGTGATATTGGGTCACTGGGAGAATCTGTAACCTTTCTTTAATTACGAGCCGAGTTTGCAGTCAGTGTTCTGCCTATGTGGAACATTCAGTCAGACATGTTGTGGCATAATCTGCATCACCTTCTGACACGCTCAAGGGTAATTCTGCTTCGGGAACTGTGCAATGATTTATTTATTTTTGAATCTGATCCTGCCCTCAATCACTTCGCCTGGTTTAAAAACTCAGGCTAAGCATAAATTCAGCTGTGAGTTGCACTAATGTGACAGGTACCAAGACCTCAGGGAAACACTAACTGCATCACTGGAATATCCTATGATAAATCCCGAGTCTTTCCTGGCTGGGGAGGGGGGAGAGGAGAGCCAGTGCATGTGGGCCCCTGTTAATTGCATCACTGTTTAAGAATGGAAAAAGTACAACATTATTTTCAAATCAAAGTGGGTACATTTACTACAACAACAACAACTTGCATTTATAGAGGGCCTTTAACATAGTAACATGTCCCAAGGCTCTTCACAGGAGTATTATCGGATAAAAATTGACACTGGGCCAAAGAAGGAGATATTGGGATGAATGTCGAAAAGCTTGGACAAAGGAATAGGTTCTAAGGAGTGTGTGAAAGGAGGAGAGAGTGGTGGTGAGGCTTTGAAAAGAATCGGGTAGAGTAGGACACTTCGTGTTGAATTTTGATTGAAGCACACTGAGGACGCAGAGAGGAGAAGAGAGTGCAGGATGGCATATTTGGATCTTTGGAGGAACAGAGAGGAAAGTTCAGAGGAGCACTGACTGCAGTAGTATTGATAATTTATAGTACGATAAGAAATGGTGGATGCTAGGAGGTGAGTGAAAGATTGTTATGGGATGATAAACTGTTTTGTGTGTGTGATATATTCAATACGACATCACAAACACACAGACTACAAGATCGCTCTACAGGAACTTGTCATGTGACCTTGTCACATGATCCTTTTATTGTATTTACATCAGTAGTTGCATTACCACAGTAGTCCTAGGTGGAGCTCCATATTACTGTGTGACATATTATTTTACTTCATAATATTCCACACAATTTTATCTGATGAACAAAATGCATTTTCTCCTACAAAAAAGGACAATATGATCCTTTTAAAAAGTGCTGTACTCTTGAAAATTAGTTCATTCTGGTGGAGTTGATGCAGTGGGGTACCATGAATTATTAAAACATGCTCAGGACCCTCAATCACATGTGCACACTGCCATTGGGGGTTATAGAATAGCCACCAAGAGTGGAAGATCTTTCCCTTCCTGACCTGGAGGTGCTGAGGTTAATTGTAACCCTCCTTCCACTGCCTCAGCTGAGATCATCTAACTCAGGCAACTAATGGGAGATGGCTTTCTGAACATTCCCATCCTCAGCCATGGTGGAGTGTAAGAGGTAAGAATGAAATGTTTGTAAGTGTCTTCAGCCAAAAGTGTTAAGTGGGTGATCCTACTCAGCTTCATCCTCACCACCACAAATGCCAAGTGTCCAGCAAATTCGCTTCACTCCACGTGACATTAAGAAGCATCTGAGAAAACTGGAGACAGCGAAGGCAATGGGGGTGAAATTGCGTAGCACCCATTTGGGGCGATGACTTTTGAGGCAGCGCAAAATGATCACTGGGCGCTACACGAGGGACTCCGACACGAACTTCTGGTTTAGCACTCCAGGAAGGAAGTGGAGCGTTAACTCAAACACTACGACTTCCCTTGGAGTGCTAAAGCTGGCAAGAGGGGTGGTAGCGGTGCAGTACTGCCTAATGTCAAGGGCAGCGCTGCCGATAACGGATGCTCCTTCCCTCCCTTAAAGGGAAGGGCCATAGCTGCAGGCTCTGCATCACAACAATATACCTCATCGCCCACAGCAGCCACGATTCCCAACAATCAGCCCCAAGGACTCGAGCAGAGTGCAAGGCTGATCAATCGTGGCAGATGAAGGTTTAGAAAAGACAACCTAAGGTATAAAAAAACATTTTTTATGGACACAAGTGGCCTTACCTTTAATTCCCACTCCCTAAGCGGCCGGCCTCCCCAACAACGCCTCCTGCAACTGCCGGTGTTGAGGTCCGGTGATGCTGCAGGGGGCGGAACCAAAGTTCAGGTCCGGGGCGCTACTGGGGCAATGCACAGCACGATGATGTCATGATCTCCAGGTGCAGGAAATCGTGGCGCTAGAGGTTACCGCCAACCTCCAGGGGAGTTTAGTGGGCATCGGTACTCTCGCCACACCCGGTCACAGAGCTGTTATTGTCCCATTATCTCCCCCCCCCCCCCCGGAGGCGCTAACGGGCGGCGCAAATGAGAACAATTTCTAGCCCTAAGAGTCCTGACAACCCATTGTAGCGCTGAAGATGTGTGCACCGGAACTCGTTAATCCTCTAGCCAAGCTATTTCAGTGCAGCTATGACATCCACCCAACAATGTGGAAAATTACCCAGATATGTCCTATGCACAAAGAACAGGACAAATCTAACCTAGATAATTACTCCTATTAGCCTTCCCCCAATCAACAGCAAAGTGATGGAGGAAGTTGTCAATAGTACCATCAAGTGACACCTGCTCACCAATACAGAACATCAGTTTGGGTTCCACCGAGCACATCGCAGAATAGATCCAGACATAGACAGAAGAGCTAAATACTAGAGGAGAAACAAGAGTGACTGCCCTTGACATCAGGATAAAATTCAACCAAGTATGGCACCAAGGCACCTGAACAAGACTGAAATCAAAATGAAAGCCCCTCCACTGGCTGGAGCCATACTTGACCCCCGAGATGGTTGTGGTTGTCGGCGACCAATGTTCGTAGTCCCAGGTCATCACTGTAGGAGTTCCTCAGGGCATCACCTTCAGCCAAACCATCTTCGGCTGCTTCATCAATGACTTTCCCTCTGTCATACGGTCTGGAGACACGTTGTTCACTGACAACGTGACAGTGTTCAGCTCCATTCACAACTACAGCAGGATGTAACAACATGCAGGCTTGGGCTGAAAAGTAGCAGGTAACATTTGTGCCATGTAAGGACCATCTGCAAGAAGAGAAGACCCAACCACTCCTCCCTAACCTTCAATGGCATCACCATTCATGAGTCGCCCACCGTCAACATCCTGGGAATCACGTAACCAGGCCAGGCGTATCAACACTGATGCTACAAGAGCAGGTAAGAGCCTCTGCAGCGAGTGGCTTACCTCTTAACCAACGTTCCCTCTAAGCTGCACGGCCACGCAGTTCTCCACCGGTCACGCGCAGCCCGGATTAGTGCAGCTGCAACAACACTCAAGGAGCTCGACACCATCGAGGACAGTCGGCTTGTTCAACGCCCCTGGCACAGTGGCTGTCGTACACACAATCTTCAGGATCCACCACAGAAACTCCAAGACTGCAGCAGTTGAAGGAGATGGTCCATCACTTTCTCAGGGCAACTAGGGATGGGCAATAAATGGACCTTGCCAGCTCAGCACAGATTAGGTTTTGAATCTGGTTGATATGACTCAGCTACGAGTTGAATAAATTTGTGGAGCCATCAGGGGAAGTTCCGCACTCAAAGTTAAGTGCACTGTGTCAGGCCACTTCCAGACATTTACTCTGGCTAGACTCCAGTAGTTAGTGAATAATGAGGAACTAAGCTGATCCACTTGGAGAAAATGAGCGGTTCATATTTACAAAGGATAGAGTGGTGTATGAACCTTACAATTACATGCTCAATTGAACAAGGGCTTCTGTAGCAATAAAATGGGCTTAAGGCTTTTTAAATAAAAACTGTGGCTCTCCATGGGATCAGTATAGCTCTCACAGGTTTACAATTAAAAGGTTTCAAATCGCTAATTTTCACTCTACCTGAATATTCTGTTACTTTGCTATTTACTTACACAACTTTGTTTCAAAAACTTGACCTCTGTATAACACTGGGGTACAGTACTGGTGGGTACAGGATCGTCACTGTATAAAACTGACCTCTCTCTAACATTGACAGGCCCTCTATTCTAGGATCTGGGCTTCATTGCCTTTGGTGAGACACTGGTGCAAAACTCTTTTGTGTAATATTTTAACACCGTCTTTAACCTGTTTAAGATAAACGGTTTAATGAAGTTACACACAAAGTGATTAACACAAAGGCATTAACTAATGTGTTACAGGATTAGAAACATAGAAACATAGAAACATAGAAAATAGGTGCAGGAGTAGGCCATTCGGCCCTTCGAGCCTGCACTGCCATTCAACAAGATCATGGCTGATCACCCACCCCAGCACCTCCCCCCCACGCTCCCTCCACACCCCCCAACCCCCCCAGCCGCAAGGTCCACATCCAACTCCCTCCCGAACACATCCAATGAACTGGCATCAACAACTCTCGGCGGCAGGGAACCCCACAGGCCAACAACTCCCCGAGTGAAGAAGTCTCTCCCAATCCCAGCCCCAAACAGCCCACCCCCCATCCCAAGAGCGTTCCCCCCCCACCCGGCTCCGGACCCACCCAACACCGGGAACACTCCCCCCGCACCCAACCCGCCCCATCCCGTCAGAATCCTTCCCAAATGCCGAACATCCCTGGATGTCGAGCCCCCAGCCCCAGCCACCCCAGAGCCACGCCCCCGCGACGCCAACCACACCACATCCACCAACCACCATCTGCGCAGTCAACCCGTCCACCCCACTATGAACACTCCCCGCACCGAGGCACAGAGCCCCCAGGCCCGCCCCTCCAACACACTTCGCCCTCCCAGACCTCCGCTGCAATGTGGCCCCTCCTGTCCCCGGCCTTGGGTTTCTCCGCCCCCACCTCCACCATTCTCCCCTCCACCCCCCGCCCCCGTCTCCCCTCAACTTCCCTCTGTCTCCCCGCACAGGCTCCCATGTTGGGGGTGGTAACCTTCTTGGGCAGGGAATTTTAGCCCACAGCATGGAAGTCCTGCTCCCGCCGCATAATTGCGCTTACCACCCCTCAATGGAAGCGGAGCGCAATTTCCCACACTCCACTTCTTTTGGGGGCAGTTACCGGGGCACGACTGGATGCTCCTGCGACAGTTGGAACTGGTGCTCTCCACTCTTCCACCCTGTGACAGTTGGAACTGGTGCTCTCCACTCTCTGTCCTGTGACAGTGGGAACTGGTGCTCTCCACTCTCTCTCCTGCGACAGTTTGAACTGGTGCTCTCCACTCTCTCTCCTGCGACAGTTGGAGCTGGTGCTCTCCACTCTCTCTCCTGCGACAGTGGGAACTGGTGCTCTCCACTCTCTGTCCTGTGACAGTGGGAACTGGTGCTCTCCACTCTCTGTCCTGCGA
The DNA here is from genome assembly GCF_044704955.1 of Pristiophorus japonicus. NCBI lineage: Eukaryota > Metazoa > Chordata > Chondrichthyes > Pristiophoridae > Pristiophorus > Pristiophorus japonicus. Next base: position 186,357,891 of record NC_091984.1, read on the forward strand.
CAGTTGGAACTGGTGCTCTCCACTCTCTCTATAACACTGGGGTATAGTACTGGTGGGTAGAGGTCAGTCAATGTGTACCATTGGGGTACAGTACTGGTGGGCAAACCTCTTTCACTGTATAAAACTGGGGTACATTACTGTTGGGTACAGGTCTGTCACTGTATAACACTGGGGTACAGGGTACAGTACTGCTGGGTACAGGTCTGTCACTGTATAACACTGGGGTACAGTACTGGCAGCTACAGGTCTGTCACTGTATCACACTGGGGTACAGTACTGACAGCTACAGGTATATCACTGTATTACACTGGGATACAGTGACTGGTGGCTATTGGTCTGTCACTATAGAGCACTGGGATACAGTACTAGGAGGTACAGCTCTATCACTGTATAACACTGGGGTACAGTGCTGGTGGGTCCAGGTCTGTCACTGTCCAACACTGAGGTGCAGTACTGGTGGGTCCAGGTCTGTCACTGTATAACACAGGGTTACAGTACTAGTGGGTACAGCTCTATCACTGTATAACACTGGGTTACACTACTGGTGGGTCCAGGTCTGTCACTGTATAACACTGGGGTACATCACCATCATCATCATAGGCAGTCCCTCAGAATCAAGACTTGCTTCCACTCTAAAAATGAGTCCTTAGGTGGCTGAACAGTCCAATACAAAAGCCTCACCTCTTTCATCTGGAGGGAGGAGAGCATGCCAGGATGTCTCGGAGATGCAGTGATCGTGACCATCTTTTAAAAAGGGGACAAGTCCAACTGCAGCAACTACAGAGGAATCTCCCTGCTATCAACCACTGGGAAAGTCGTCGCTAGAGTCTTCGTCAACCGTCTTCTCCCTGTGGCTGAGGAGCTCCTCCCGGATTCACAGTGCGGATTTCGTCCCCTACGGGGCACAACAAACATTATTTTTAGGGTACAATACTGGTAGTGGTAGATATTTGTCTGTCACTGTACAACATTGGGGTACAGTGCTGGTGGGTACAGCTCATGCACTGTCTGACACGGCGACAATACTGGTGGGTACAGGTCTGTCAATGTATAACACTGGGGTACAATACTGATGGGAACAGGTTAAGATCATAAGAACATAAGAAATAGGAGCAGGAGTAGGCCACCTGGCCCCTCGAGCCTGCCCCGCTATTTAATAAGAACATGGCTGATCTGATCATGGACTCAGCTCCACTTCACTGCCCGCTCCCCATAACCCTTTATTCCCTTATCACTCAAAAATCTTCTATCTCTGCCTTAAATATATTCAATGACCCAGCTTGCACAGCTCCCTGGGGCAGAGAATTCCATAGATTTACAACCCTCTGAGAAGAAATTCCTCCTCATCTCAGTTTTAAATGGGCAGCCCTTATTCTGAGACTATGTCCCCTAGTTTTAGTTTCCCCTATGAGTGGAAATATCCTCTCTGCATCCACCTTGTCGAGCCTCCTCATTATCTTATATGTTTCGATAAGATCACCTCTCATTCTTCTGAACTCCAATGAGTATAGGCCCAAACTACTCAACCTATTTTCATAAATCAACTCCCTCATCTCTAGAATCAACCTAGTGAACTTTCTGAACAGCCTCCAATGCAAGTATATCCTTCCTTAAATACGGAGACCAAAACTGTACAAGTACTCCAGGTGTGGCCTCACCAATACCAAGTACAGTTGTAGCAGGACTTCTCTGCTTTTATACTCTATCCCCCTTGCAATAAAGGCCAGCATTCCATTTGCCTTCCTGATTATTTGCTGTACCTGCATACTAACTTTTTGTGTTTCATGCACAAGGACCCCCAGGTCCCTCTGTACTGCAGCACTTTGCTGCAATTTTTCTTCATTTAAAAAATAATTTGCTTTCTGATTTTTCTGCCAAAGTGGATAACCTCACATTTTCCCACATTATACTCCATCTGCCAAATTTTTGCCCACTCACTTAGCCAGTCTATATCCCTTTGCAGATCTTTTGTGTCCTCCTCACAATTGGTTTTCCCACCCATCTTTGTATCATCAGAAAACTTGGCTACATTACACACGGTCCCTTCATCCAAATCATTAATATAGATTGTAAATAGTTGAGGCCCCAGCACCAATCCCTGCGGCACCCCACTAGTTACTGTTTGCCAACCGGAAAATGACCCATTTTTCCCGACTCTCTGTTTTGTGTTAGTCAGCCAATCCTCTATCCATGCTAATATACTACCCCCAAACCCGTGAACTTTTATCTTGTGCAGTAACCTTTTATGTGGCACCTTATCGAATGCCTTCTGGAAATCCAAATACACCACAATCACTGGTTCCCCCGCATCTACCCTACTCGTTACATCATCAAAGAACTCCAGCAAAATTGTCAAACATGATTTCCGTTTCATAAAACCTTGCTGACTCTGCTTGATTGAATTATGCTTTTCCAAATGTCCCGCTACTGGTTCCTTAATAATGGATTCCAGCATTTTCCCAATGATAGATGTTAGGCTAACTGGTCTATAGTTTTCTGCTTTTTGTCTACCTCCTTTGATAAATAGGTGCATTACATTTGCGGTTTCCAATCTACTGGGACCACCCCAGAATCTAGGGAATTTTGGTAGATTACAACCAATGCATCCGCTAGCTCTGCAGCCACTTCTTTTAAAACCCAAGGATATAAGCCATCAGGCCCCGGGGACTTGTCTGCCTTTAGTCCCATTATTTTACTGAGTACTACTAACACTGGGGCGCAGTACTGGTGGGTACAGCTCTGTCACTGTATAACACTGGGGTGCAGTACTGGTGGGCACAGGATTGTCACTGTATAACACTGGGGTACAGTACTGGTGGGTACAGGTCTGTCACTGTATAACAATGGGGTACAGTACTGGTGGGTAGAGGTCTGTCACTGTCTAACACTGGGGTACAGTACTGGTGGGTAGAGGTCTGTCACTGTCTAACATTGGGGTACAGTACTGGTGGGTACAGGTCTGTCACTGTATAACAATGGGGTACAGTACTGGTGGGTAGAGGTCTGTCACTGTCTAACACTGGGGTATAGTACTGGTGGGTAGAGGTCTGTCACTGTCTAACATTGGGGTACAGTACTGGTGGGTACAGGTCTGTCACTGTATAACAATGGGGTACAATACTGGTGGGTACAGGTCTGTCACTGTATAACAATGGGGTACAGTACTGGTGGGTAGAGGTATGTCACTGTCTAACACTGGGGTGCAGTACTGGTGGGCACAGGATTGTCACTGTATAACACTGGGATACAGTACTGGTGGGTACAGGTCTGTCACTGTATAACAATGGGGTACAGTGCTGGTGGGTACAGGTCTGTCACTGTATAACACTGGGGTGCAGTACTGATGGGTACAGGATTGTCACTATCTAACACTGGGGTACAGTACTGGTGGGTACAGGATTGTCACTGTCTAACACTGGGGTGCAGTACTGGTGGGCACAGGATTGTCACTGTATAAGACTGGGGTACAGTACTGGTGGGTACAGGGTCTCCCTCTCCCCTCTCTGGCTGTGCCCTGTACTCACGTGCTCTTCTCTGCCCCATGTCTGGCCCCCTCTCCCCATCCCCCCTACCCCCGCCATCTATTTTGCATAAACGCCCTTGAGACAGTGAAAATGTTGGTTCTGTGTGATAACAAGCCCTTAGTCATCCGATCTCCCTCAAAGTAAGAAATGGTGAGCGGGAGAAAAATAAATTTAACAATGGGGAAAGTTTTCATTAAATGAGTAAATAATCCCCTGTCTCAGATCCTCGATTAAACAGACAGGCGACGTTACCTTGAAGGGAATAGCCTTGACATGCTGGTATGGAGACAGAATTTTCAGCATATCACAACCATATCTGGGAGCTCTTTGGACAGGACAAGTTTCTGTTCGTATCATCAGGACGTTCTTGATATACACGTAGTGTGTGAAGCCTTTGTGTTGAAACAGGAGTTGAGGAGCTAATTGAACCAAAGGCAAAAGCCAAATGCTTCCCTGAATTCAAGGAGCCTGATTCGAGAGTAAGAGCCCCATAATCTAGCCCTGTAGTCAGCAGTTGGACAACAACAACTTGCATTTATGTAGCCCTTCACAGGAGCTGTGGCACACAAAATTTGACACTGAGCCACATAAGGAGATATTGGAACAGGTGACCAAAAGCTTGCTCAAAGAGGTAGGCTTTAAGGAATGTCTTACAGGAAGAGGGTGTGGTAGGCTGAGGGGTTTAGGGAGGGAATTCCAGAGCTCTGAGCCTAGACAGCTGAAGACACGGCCACCAATGGTGGATGAAGGAAGTCGGGATTGCGCAATTACTTTTAAAGATCTATGCCGTGAGTCTTTTGATTACTTAAACTAACTCGTTAAAATGAGTGACTCAGTGGCAGGTTAATGTGCTCCCCATAGCCAATTGGAGTTTATATCATTTTATTGAAATGTTTCTGTGAGGTTGATGAACGCTGTTGCAAATTTCCTTCCTGCTAACTAGATTAGCAGAACATCCCAACACAAAAACAGCGCTGAATCTCAAGTACTTCCTCATGCTGAAGGTTATCCACAGAAAGCTTGAGTGGGCAAGAACATAGCAATTGGAATACAATTGGAGAAGTGTGAAGTTAGCCATTTTGGTAGGAAAAACAAAAAAGCAGAATATTTGTTGAATGGTGAGAGACTGGGAAATGTCTGCATTCAGAGGGACCTGGGTGACCTTGTACATGACTCACAGAAAGCTAACATTCAGGTACAGCAAATGGTATGTTCGCTTTTCTTACAAAGGGATTAGCGTATGAGTAAAGGGGGCTGAAATTGCCCCTTTCCTTAAGGCCTGTTACCATCCGCAAATCGGCGGCCACACGCTACGGAGTGGGGTGACCGCCGATATTTGGTGGAGTGGCCGCTGATAGTCCAATTGCCCTCCCGAGTCTTCCCAGCGGTGCCCCAATCACCCCCCACCGTTCCTCTGCTGCCGATCGGTGTTAAGCACGCCATCACCGTGCGCACCGCCGATCTAATGCCCTGACGGCGACATTCCCCTTGGAAAATCTTCGGTCCGCCCGGCAGTGCCAAAACAAGCTTTTTCCAGTGAGGCTGTGGCCTTTTGCAATGACGGTGCGGCTGCCATGTCGGCCCGACAATTATGCCCCCGGATTCGGCCGGGCCACCAACTTGGTATCCCCTCTTGGGTGCCAGGCCGTTGGCCCGGCAGAAATCCTCCAAGGTGGCCCGGTGGCCCGAAATTTAAAAAGTGCGAAGACTCTCCCCTTTAAGTGAAGGGGAGAGCCATGGTGGCATGGTGCCGTGCGATTACGTCATCGCAGCAGTGAATACGCCCCTCAGTTGTTGCCACCACCACGTTTTTGCCCCTCAGGTGTAGTCAACGCCCCCCATTATCATCGATGTCTGGATGAAAAAAAACACAAAGAGCAGAATTTCCCGAAGGAGTCGACTTGAACCTTTGGAATCTTAGGAATTCTCTACCCCTGAGAGCAGTGGAAGTTCAGTCATTGAGTATTTTCAAGATAGAGGTCGATACATTTTTGGGAACCATGGGAATTAAGGAATATGGGGATAGTGTGGGAAGGTACATTTGAGGTAGAAGATCAACCATGATCTTGTTGAATGGCAGAGCAGGCTCGAAGGGCCAAATGGCCTACTCCATCTCTTATTATGTTCTTATGTAACCAGACCTTTTAGCCCGTTAAGTTGTAATTTTCCCCACACGAGCCACCTGGTCTAATTCCACTGTCCTACTCACACCTCATATCCTTTAATATTCATCTTCTTCAAGCGACAATTTTATTGCTTTGAAAAGACTCCATTAATCAAAATCAATGGAGGTGAAAATTGGGCCCTTTCTATGACGGATTGCTGATCCATAATGCCAGTTTTACACCAGGGCGGCAAGTTGAAAATCTACCCCATTGTAAATGTACTTGCGAAGAACTTGGTATTTCGAGTGAAATTATTAATGTGCCGTAAACGAAGACCTTTACAATTTTGCTACAATTAGTGAGCAAGCAAAATCTTCGCAAACCCAGTAGCAAAATGCTTACACATGGAAGAGAAGATTTTTCTGTGTGCTGTATGTAAACCTAAGCACATCTACTCTCTTCATAATCACAGGAACTGAAGGATGAACGTATAGTATTGACGTGCAATATATACCACTATTAGTATAGTCAAGGGTCACTAAATCATAAATTATGTAATCTGCCAATAATTCTCTATTTTTCAAGTCGTGCATCTTCATGTGCAGAGTGTAATGCTGCTCCCTCCTGGTACAAGGCTGTCATCCCCCTCGGTAACCCAGACTATTAATGTACAGGCTGTGGTATTTATTCCCAGTAACATGTAGTGAACTTCAGTTCAAATCAGAAGATTTAATCTTGGGAGCCTGCTGTCTGATGTGATGCACTAGCCACAATAACTGCCCTGAATGAAATCAGAATAAAAAATATCGGCACTAACTCTATTATTATTAATTAGGGCAATTTTCTGAATGCACTGAATTTTCTGATGGTCATAAAATGGACAGAAAATCATGTGCCTCATGTAGTGTCCCGATACTTGCTCCCAGCGGGCGGTGCTCAGGAGCAGGAATGTGTGATTGGAAAATTTACTGTGTCAAATTACTCAGGTTGGAATCTGTCTAAAGGGCTGGGTTCAGACACAAACAAACCCTTGGGCTCCACTCCTGTAATTTATCAGGATCATTCATCCTCTTGATATACCATCTTGCCACAGAATGGCAGGCTTACACATGGGTTTGCGCTTGTGATCTCACACCTTGTTGATGATAGGTCCTTACTATACAGTATAAATGCACATGAGGCCCATGCTTGAGAGAAGGTCAGTCTATGACGTGTCCTTTATTCCTTAGCACTCAAGTGCAGGAAGTGGGTAGAGCTTCTCCTTTTATATCTGAAGGTCCAGGTTAGGAGTGTCTCACCAGCTAGTGGTCATTGTTCTCACAGTGTACAACTTAGGTCAGATTATACATGGGTTACATTGCTGGTTAAATACATGACATCACCTCCCCCCCCAAAGTCTTATTGGGATCACAGGTTGAGTCTCTCTGGTGGTTTACGCTCTCTTGTAGAGCGCCTGAGTTGGGGCTCCGGTTGTTGGGCGCTGGCCTGAGTGTCTGCTGTTTGCGGTGCCTCAGGCCTATCCAGACTGCCCACAGTGACTGGGCTCTCCTCGCTTTGGGCCCTGTGTTCGGTCACCTGAGGAGGAGTGAACTCTATATTGTGTTCTTCCTCTGCTTCTTCTATGGGGTTACTGAACCTCCTTTTTGTTTGATCCACATGTTTGCGGCAGATTTGTCCATTGGTAAGTTTAACTACCGAATCCTATTTCCCTCTTTGGCAATCACAGTGCCATCAATACATCGCGCCCTCGCATTCCTGTCATGGTAGTCATATTGTGACTGGCGCCTGCTCTTGACAATTTCTTTCATGGTGGGGTGTATAAAGGATAACCGGGTTTTGAGTGTCCTTTTCATTAGGAGCTCTGCGGGTGGAATCCCTGTGAGCGAGTGTGATCGGGATCTGTAGGCCAACAGGAAGTGTGATAAGCGGCTTTGTAGGGAACCCCCTTGGATTCTGAGCATCCCCTGTTTGTTTATCTGCACTGCTCGTTCTGCCTGGCCGTTTGAGGCCGGCTTGAACGGTGCCGTTCTGACATGGTTAATTCCATTGCCTGCCATGAAGTCCTGGAATTCAGTGCTTGTGAAGCACGGGCCATTGTCGCTGACCAAGATGTCCGGTAGACTGTGGGCGGCGAACATTGCCCGTAGACTTTCTACCGTGGCAGAGGATGTGCTTGAATTTAAAATGTCACACTCGATCCATTTGGAGTAGGCGTCTACTACAACCAAAAACATTTTTCCCATGAAAGGACCTGCATAGTCCACATGGATGCGTGACCAAGGCTTGGCGGGCCATGGCCAAGGGCTAAGGGGGGCTTCCCTGGGCGCATGGCCCAGCTGGGCACACGTGTTGCACCTGCGAACACAAAGTTCCAGATCTGTGTCTATCCCTGGCCACCAAACGTGTGACCTGGCAATTGCCTTCATCGTGACAATGCCTGGGTGCCCATTGTGGAGTTCTCTGATGAACACCTCTCTGCCCATCTGGGGCATGACTACACGGTTTCCCCACAGTATTCAATCGGCGAATCGAGAGTTCATCCCTGCGCCTGTGAAATGGTTTAAATTCCTCAGGGCATGCCCTGTACGTGGCTGCCCAGTCCCCATTCAGGACACATTTCTTGACTAGAGGCAATAGCGGGTCTCTATTTGTCCAGACTTTAATCTGACGGGCTGTCACGTGTGAGCCTTCGCTTCCGAAAGCTTCAACAGCCATGACCATCTTGGTAGCCCCCTCAGTGGTGGCTAGTGGGAGCCTGCTGAGTGCATCGGCGCAGATTTCGGTGCCGAATTGTGTAGTCATAGGCGGCTAACGTGAGTGCCCACCTCTGTATGCGGGCTGATGTGTTTGCATTTATGGCCTTGTTGTCGGCCAAAAGGGACATTAGGGGTTTGTGATCTGTCCCCAGCTCAAATTTCCTGCCAAACAGGTACTGGTGCATTTTCTTTACCGCATATACACATGCGAACGCCTCCTTTTCTACCATCCCGTAGCCCCTTTCTGCCTGGGACAGACTCCTGGAGGCATAAGCTACTGGCTGTAACTGACCCTTGGCATTGACAAGCTGCAACACACACCGACACCATAGGACGACGCATCGCACGTTAACACAAGTTTCTTACATGGGTCATATAGCGTTAACAGATTGCTAGCACATAACAAATTGCGTGCTCTATTAAAAGCCCTTTCCTGGCTGTCCCCCCCCAGACCCATTCGTGACCTTTGCGTAGGAGCACATGTAGCGGCTCTAGCAGCATGCTCAATTTGGGAAGAAAGTTACCAAAATAGTTCAGGAGCCCCAGGAACGAACGCAGCTCCGTCGTGTTATGGGGTCTGGGTGCTCTCTGGATCGCTTCCGTCTTGGACGCAGTAGGGCTGATCCCGTCTGCTGCTACCCTCATCCCCAGGAATTCTACCTCTGGAGCTAGGAAGACGCACTTCGCCTTTTTCAGTCGCAGCGCTATCCAGTCCAGTCTGCTTAGCAGCTCCTCCAGGTTGTGGAGGTATTCTTCAGTATCATAACCTGTGATAAGGATGTCGTCCTGAAAAACCACCGTCCCTGGAATCGACTTGAGGACGCTTTCCATATTTCATTGGAAAATCGCGGCGGCCGAGCGAATCCCGAACGGACATCTGTTGTACTCAAACAACCCCTTGTGTGCCGTGATGGTGGCCAGCTTCTTCAACTCACTCGCCAGCTCCTGGGTCATGTAAGCTGAGGTCAGGTCCAATTTTGAAAAAAGTTTGCCACCGGATAGCGTCGCAAAGAGGTCCTCCGCTCTCGGTAGCGGGTACTGGTCTTGGAGTGACACCCGATTGATGGTGGCCTTGTAATCGTCACATATCCTGACCGACCCATCCGCCTTGAGCACCGGCACAATCGGGCTCGCCCAGTCACTGAATTCGACTGGCGAGGTGATGCCTTCCCTCAGCAGGCGGTCCAATTCGCCTTCTATCTTTTCCCGCATCACGTTCGGCACCGCTCTGGCCTTGTGGTGTACTGGCCTGGCGTCCGGGTTTATGTGAATCACTACCTTGGCCCCCATGAAAGTGTCAATGCCGGGTTGAAATAATTAGTCAAATTTGTCCAGGATCTGTGAGCATGATACTCACTCCACAGAGGAAATTGCATTGACATCGCCCCATTTCCAGTTCATGACAGCAAGCCAACTCCTCCCCAGTAGTGCGGGACCGTCCCCTGGGACAACCCAGAGTGGCAACCTGTTCTCCGAATCTTTGCGAGTCACAACTACCGTGGCACTGCCTAGCACCGGAATGATCTCCTTTGTGTATGTCTGTAGCTGTGCGTCAATCGGCGATAATTTTGGCCTCCTGGCCTTGGACGCCCACAACTTTTCGAACTGTTTGATACCCATCAGGGACTGGCTGGCCCCCATGTCTAGCTCCATTGATATGGGATGCCATTGAGGAGCACTTTCATCATTATCGGTGGCATCCTGGTGTATGAACTGTATACGTGCTCCACATGAACTCGCTGAACTTCAGCTTCCAGCGATTTCCCCCAGCGTTCATTTCTGCAATTTCTGCAGGTATTTTGCTCATCTCTGCAAACTCCGGCTGAGTGTGTGCCTCCACGCCTCCAACATCAGCTGCTGTTGGAAACAAAAGGTCCCTTGCCAGTCAATCGTCCCTGACTGCCCCTGTTATTGTCTTTGAGTGCGCCATTAACAGGTGTTGATGGCCCCATTACTGGCCGCATTGTCCCTTGCAATGGCGTGAATCGCCGTTCAGCTTGCCATTGTCTCTGTCGAACTCCCCCTCTGGGTTCGACTACATGTTGGGGCATGACCGATTGCCCTTGACTGCCTGGAGAACTGTGTGCTGCTTTAACAATGTTGAATCTCTGTCCCAACCATTCCTTAACACAGTACCTCTCGTCTGTTCTGCTAGTGGCCATGCTCGTGTGGTTTAAATCCCAGTTTCTCGTCGCCATTGATAGATCCTTACTATACAGTATAAATGCACACGAGTCCCATGCTTGAGAGAAGGTCAGTCTGTGACCTGTCCTTTATTCCTTAGCACTCAAGTGCAGGAAGTGGGTGGAGCTTCCCCTTTTATATCTGAAGGTCCAGGTTAGGAGTGTCTCGCAAAAGTTCACCACCTAGTGGTCGTTGTTCTCACAGTGTACAACTTAGGTCAGATTATACATGGGTTACATTGCTGGTTGAATACATGACAGGTGAGGTCTTGGCTGCAGCTGTGTTGCTGCGTGGAAATGCTGAGTGTACCCCATGTACCTCCCCACAGGGGGAGAGAGGAAATCATAGAGAGTCATCCTGGGCCGCTCCCACCCCAGCCCACTACTATTTCAGAACAATACTAGCAACACCTTACCAACAGGTCAGCCAGATGTAGCATAGACAGACCAGGAGAGGGAAGAGAAATAAATGGAAAAATAAACTATATTTAATATTAAAAGAAAAGAAAGACTTGCATTTATATAGCGCCTTTCACGACCACCGGACATCTCAAAGCACTGTACAGGCAATTAAGTACTTTTTGAAGTGTGGTCACTGTTGTAATGTAGGAAATGCAGCAGCCAATTTGCACACAGCAAGCTCCCACAAATAGCAATGTGCAATCTGTTTTTGTTATGCTGATTGAGGGATAAATATTGACCAGGACACCGGGGATAACTCCCTTGCTCTTCTTTGAAATAGTGCCATGGGATCTTTTACGTCCACCTGAGAGGGCAGATGGGGCCTTGGTTTAACGTCTCATCCAAAATACAGCACCTCCAACAGTGCAGCACTCCCTCAGTACTGTACTGGAATGTCAGCCTAGATTTTGTGCTCTGGAGTGGAACTTGAACCCACAACCTTCTGACTCAGAGGCAAGAGTGCTATCACTGAGCAATGGCTGAAACCTAAATTAAGTATATAGCTGTGGATTATATCCTCTATATTTTCTGTAACCTAGAAATGACTGGTGATATTAGCGGACAAATGATGTACACATGATATACTTTGCTTTTGCTATTTTAAAGCAGCTGTGCTTTGTTAAACCCAATTCTCAATTTAACAGTGCAGCTGCTGAATGCTATATGACTGAATGATCTTAACCAGGTCATATTTCTTCTCCCAGTTCCTGCTCAGCATTCATTATAACCACAAATTGTTGTCCGTGCTAAAATTAGCAACAAAAGGTAAAATATAGCCCAAAGAGTAAAAGCTTTGGTTGGGCCTCATATAACAGGTCCTTGCATACTTTTCTCTCTTCCTTTTTAAAAAAAATCAGTAAAATGTTCTTCCTTCGTGCCCTGAAGTTCTAACTCATCCTAAAGTAGGCTTCCATCGACACCAGGTGCCCTTCACCCGCTTGTCCATTTTTCACATCTGAGCCGAGATGTTGGGTGCCAGAAGGTTATTTATCTTGGAGAGTATCCTGTCTGAATCACACCCTGTTCCCATCCAATGTCCACCCACCAGCACACTTTCCAGCCCAGGTCAGCACTTGGTGGGAGCAGTAGGAAGGCTGGATGATTAGCCATGGCTCAGTTGGCTAGCATTGTCAACACAGAGTCAGAAGGTTGTGGGTTCAAAGTCCCACTCCAGAGAGAGCACAAAAATCGATGCCGACACTCCGGTGCAGTACTGAGGGAGTGCTGCACTGTCGGAGGTGTCGTCTTTCAGATGAGACATTAAACCGAGGCCCCGTCTGCTCTCTCAGGTGGGCATAAAAGATTCTGTGAAAAGGTCGTGAAAGGCGCTATTTAAACGCAAGTCTTTCTTTTCAACTCAAGACAAACTGGCAATCAAATCTGCAGCCTTCCAGCCATATATCTTAGCCTTAAAATGAGTGGTGCCCTTATCCACTAGGCTTTTGGGAAACTTTCTTTTTTTGTTAACGGTGTTAGTTAACCGCTGTGCCTAACTGAGGATGTGTATATTAATTATAAGAGTTAATGAACATTACAACTTCTGACACTTACTCCTGACACTTTTGACCTTTTTGAGATATAGTATATCTCCCCACTTTATAGTTTATAGCGGAGAAATTCGGCTGCTTTGTGCCTCCCGTTAGTGCCTGCAGGGAGTGGTAACGGGGCGTTAAGAGATTACCGACCCAATGTGACGAATTCCCCGACACCCGCAAACTTCCCTGGCAGTTTTGCGCTGGGGCTAACACTTATTGCCACGGTCTCTAGCGCCCCGTAGATCATGAGATCATCAGGTGCGCAGCGCCCCGTTACCGCCCCGGATATGAAATCCGCTCCCGCCCCCTGCTGTATCGCCGGGCATCAACAAAGACAGCAACAGGAGGTGTTGTCACCTCGGCTGGCCATTTGGGGAGTGCTAATTAAAGGCAGTGGTGGTCAGGTAGGCTAAACATTATTCTTCGCACCAGTCTGGTGCCTGCTGAATGGTTTTGACGCCCCATTGCTGCGCGATGTCTCAGCCCTCCATTCTCTGAGAATGATTGGGGCTGTAACAGCAGTCGCGCAGGTCCCCTGGCCACACAGAAATAAGAAGAATGCTGCAATCCATCATTGGCCCTTCCCTTTACACAAGGGAAGGAGCCTCTGATGCCCGGAGTACTGCACTGAACATTCTTCAGTGCTCTGCCACTACCGCCTCTCACACACTTTAGCATCCTAAGAGAAATGGTAATGCTTGATTTAGCGCTCCACTTCCCTCTTGGAGCGCTAAAGCTGAAGTTCCTCACGATCAAAAAAGGATTATCGCCTGGCGATACTTGTTTCTGATTTCAAAAGTTATCGCCCCAAATGGGGTGCAACGGAATTTCTAGCTCTGTATTTGACTTTTTTTCTACTCAACCTTTATTGCACCATTGTGCATTCGCGAACAATAATTACAAATCCTGCAGTAATGTTCAAACTATTCAGTGCTTCAACAGTATTATGCCAACCATAAGGCAAGACTGATCAGATGAAAATGTTGGTCCCTTAGAGGACGAGACCGGGAATTAGTAAAGGGGAACGTGGAGATGGCAGAAACTCTGAACAAATATTTTGTATCAGTCTTTATGCTAGAGGACACCACCAATATTCCAACAGTGGATAGTCAATGGGCTATGCGGGGGAGGAACTTAACACAATCACAATCACCAAGGAGGTGGTACTCAGTAAGATAATGGGACTAAAGGCAGATAAATCCCCTGGACCTGATGGCTTGCATCCTATGATCTTAATAAAAGTAACGGCAGGGATTGTGGATGCATTGGTTGTATTTACCAAAATTCCCAGGATTCTGGGGAGGTCCCAGCAGATTGGAAAACTGCAAATGTAATGCCCCTATTTAAAAAAGGAGACAGACAAAAATCCGGAAACTATAGACCAGTTAGTCTAACATCTGTGGTTGGGAAACTGTTGGAGTCCATTATTAAAGAAGCAGCAGCAGGACATTTGGAAAAGCAAAATTCGGTCAGGCAGATTCAGCATGGATTTATGAAGGGGAAGTCATGTTTGATAAATTTGCTGCAATTCTTTGAGAATGTAACTGACAGGGTGGATAAAGGGGAACCAGTGGATGTGGTGTATTTGGACTTCCAGAAGGCATTTGACAAGGTGCCACATAAAAGGGTACTGCACAAGTTAAAAGTTCACAGGGTTCACAAACAGAAAATGGAGAGTCGGGATAAATGGTTCATTCTCGGTTGGCAATCAGTTACTAGTGGGGTGCCACAGTGATCATTGCTGGGACCCCAACTATTTACAATCTATATTAACGACTTGAAGGAAGGGACTGAGTGTAACGTAGCCAAGTTTGCCAACAATACAAATATGGGAGGAAAAGCAATGTGTGAGGAGGACACACAAAATCTGCAAAAGGACATAGACAGGCTAAGTGAGTGGGCAAAAATTTTGCAGATGGAGTATAATGTTGGAAATTGTGAGGTCATGCACTTTGGCAGAAAAAAATCAAAGAGCAAGTTATTATTAAAATGGAGAAAGATTGCAAAGTGCTGCAGTACAGCGGGACCTGGGGGTACTTGTGCATGAAACACAAAAGGTTAGTATGGAATCTTGGCATTTATTACAAAGGGGATGGACTATAAAAGCAGGGAAGTCTTGCTACAGTTGTACAGAGTATTGGTGAGGCCATACTTGGAATACTACATGCAGTTTTGGTTTCCATATTTACGAAAGGATATACTTGCTTTGGAGGCAGTTTAGAGAAGGTTCACAAGGTTGATTCTGGAGATGAGGGGGTTGACTTATGAGGAAAGGTTGAGTAGATTGGGCCTCAACGCATTGGAATTCAGAAGAATGAGAGGTGATCTTATCGAAACGTATAAGATTATGAGGGGGCTTGTTAACGGATATGATATAATTGGCATCACAGAGACATGGCTCCAGAGTGACCAAGGCTGGGAACTCAACATCCAGGTGTATTCAACATTTAGAAAGGATAGGCAGAGAGGAAAAGGGGGTGGGGTGGCATTGCTGGTTAGAGAGGAAATTAATACAATAGTAAGGAGGGACATTAGTCTGGATGGTGTGGAATCGGTGTGGGTGGAGCTGCGGAAGGCAGAAAACGTTAGTGGGAGTTGTGTACAGACCACCAAACAGTAGTAGTGAGGTTGGGGACAGCATCAAACAAGAAATAAGGGATGTGTGCAATAAAGGTACAGCAGTTATCATGGACGACTTTAATCTACATATTGATTGGGCTAACCAAACTGGTAGCAATGCGGTGGAGGAGGATTTCCTAGAGTGTATTAGGGATGGTTTTCTAGACCAATATGTCAAGGAACCAACTAGAGAGCTGGCCATCCTAGACTGGGTGATGTCTAATGAGAAGGGACTAATTAGCAATCTTGTTGTGCGAGGCCCCTTGGGGAAGAGTAATCATAACATGGTAGAATTCTTTATTAAGATGGAGAGTGACACAGTTAATTCGGAAACTAGGGTCCTGAACTTGAGGAAAGGAAACTTCGATGCTATGAGGCATGAATTGGTTAGAATAGACTGGCAAAGGATACTTAAAGGGTTGACGGTGGATAAGCAATGGCAAACATTTAAAGATCACATGGATGAACTTCAGCAATTCTACATCCCTGTCTGGAGTAAAAATAAAACGGGGAAGGTGGCTCAACCGTGGCTAACAAGGGAAATTAAACATCGTGTTAAAACAAAGGAAGAGGCATAAAATTGGGTGGAAAAAGCAACAAACCTGAGGACTGGGAGAAATTTAGAATTCAACAGAGGAGGACTAAGGGTTTAATTAAGAGGGGGAAAATAGAGTAAGAGAGGAAGCTTGCAGGGAACATAAAAACTGACTGCAAAAGCTTCCATAAATATGTGTGAAAAGAAAAAGATTAGTGAAGATAAACGTAGGTTCCTTGCAGTCAGATTCAGGTGAATTTATAATGGGGAACAAAGAAATGGCAGACCAATTGAACAAATACTTCAGTTCTGTCTTCACGAAGGAAGACACAAATAATCTTCCGAATGTACTAGGGGACAATGGGTCTAGTGAGAAGGAGGAACTGAAGGATATCCTTATTAGGCGGGAAATTGTGTTAGGAAAATTGATGGGATTGAAGGCTGATAAATCCTTGGGGCCTGTTAGTCTGCATCCCAGAGTACTTAAGGAAGTGGCCCTAGAAATAGTGGATGCATTGGTGATCATTTTCCAACAGTCTATCAACTCTGGATCAGTTCCTGGAGGGTAGCTAATGTAACACTACCTTTTAAAAAAGGAGAGAGAGAGAAAACGGGTAATTATAGACCGGTTAGCCTGACATCAGTAGTGAGGAAAATGTTGGAATCAATCATTAAGGATGAAATAGCAGCGCATTTGGAAAGCAGTGACAGGATCGGACCAAGTCAGCATGGATTTATGAAAGGGAAATCATGCTTGACGAATCTTCTGGAATTTTTTGAGGATGTAACTAGCAGAGTGGACAAGGGAGAACCAGTGGATGTGGTGTATTTGGACTTTCAAAAGGCTTTTGACAAGGTCCCGCACAGGAGATTGGTGTGCAAAATCAAAGCGCATGGTATTGGGGGTAATGTTCTGACGTGAATAGAGAACTGGTTGGCAGACAGGAAGCAGAGAGCCAGGATAAACGGGTCCTTTTCAGAATGGCAGGCAGTGACTAGTGGAGTGCCACAGGGCTCAGTGCTGGGACCCCAGCTCTTTACAATATATATTAACGATTTAGATGAAGGAATTGAGTGTAATATCTCCAAGTTTGCGGATGACACTAATCTGGGTGGCGTTGTGAGCTGTGAGGAGGACGCTAATAGGTTGCAAGGTGACTTGGACAGGTTAGGTGAGTGGGCAAATGCATCGCAGATGCAGTATAATGTGGATAAATATGAGGTTATACATTTTGGGGGCAAAAACACAAAGGCAGAATATTATCTGAATGGCGGCAGATTAGGAAAAGGGGAGGTGCAACGAGACCTGGGTGTCATGGTTCATCAGTCACTGAAAGTGGGCATGCAGGTACAGCAGGCGGTGAAGAAGGCAAATGGTATGTTGGCCTTCATAGCTAGGGGATTTGTGTATCGGAGCAGGGAGGTCTTACTGCAGTTGTACAGGGCCTTAGTGAGGCCTGACCTGGAATATTGTGTTCAGTTTTGGTCTCCTAATCTGAGAAAGGACGTTCTTGCTATTGAGGGAGTGCAGCGAAGGTTCACCAGACTGATTCCAGGGATGGCTGGGCTGTCATATGAGGAGAGACTGGATCAACTGGGCCTTTATTCACTGGAGTTTAGAAGGATGAGAGGGGATCTCATAGAAACGTATAAGATTCTGACGGGACTGGACAGGTTAGATGCGGGAAGAATGTTCCCGATGTTGGGGAAGTCCAGAACCAGGGGACATAGTCTTAGGATAAGGGGTAGGTCATTTAGGACTGAGATGAGGAGAAACTTCTTCACTCAGAGAGTTGTTAACCTATGGAATTCCCTGCCGCAGAGAGTTGTTGATGCCAGTTCATTGGATATATTCAAGAGGTAGTTAGATATGGCCCTTACGGCTAGGGGGATCAAGGGGTATGGAGAGAAAGCAGGAAAGGGGTACTAAGGGAATGATCAGCCATGATCTTATTGAATAGCAGTGCAGGCTCGAAGGGCCGAATGGCCTACTCCTGCACCTATTTTCTATGTTTCTATGTTTCTATGAGAAGGTAGATGCAGAGAGGATGTTTCCACTGATGGGGGAGACTAGAACTAGAGGGCATAATCTTAGAATAAGGGGCCGCCCATTTAAAACTGAGATGAGGAGAAATTTCTTCTCTCAGAAGGTTGTAGATCTGTGGAATTCGCTGCCTCAGAGAACTGTGGAAGCTGAGACATTGAATAAATTTAAGACAGTTTCTTAAACGATAAGGGAATAAGGGATTATGGAGAGCAGGCAGGGAAGTGGACCTGAGTCCATGATCGGATCAGCCATGATCGTATTAAATGGCGGAGCAGGCTCGAGGGGCGGTATGGCTATTCCTGCTCCTATTTCTTATGTTCTTAACAGAATTACATTTTAATTTACAGGTTCATAAGGGAAGCTTTAGGCCTTACTAAATTGAATATATTCCCGAGTGCGATACCATAATGAATTGCAAATCATGTAATCATTAGCACCACATGACTTACACCTGCAAAATCCTGCCAAGTGCTAATTGAACTTGAAAACAAAATATACAAAAAAGCTTTCTTTTCTCCAATGTTCATCCAGCCCCATCTCTCCTGAAGCTGTTAATTCCTTTGACGCGTTTGATGGACACCAGTCCAGGTTCACTACCTCACCCATGTGGCCTTATTGATGCGTGAGGGTAGATGGTATTGGCTGGCTATTCTGTTGTCGAAGACATGTCAGCCAAACCCAATCCTATGATGACCTTATGTTCACACATGGACAGTTCCAGCTGGGCAGGAGGTGTGGGGTGTTGCAGGAAATTGTTCAGGAGTAGAAACCCTACTGTTCTAACTGACATCAAAGAATTCAGCACAGGCCAGGAATCCAAGAGATTCCTTGTCTGTATGGTTTAGAAATGGTGGGGCTAGATTTTTGTCTTCATTGCCTGGGCAGTAATCTGGCAGGAGTGAGGGGATGGGGTGGGGTTGGGGGTCGCTCGTGCTTTATAGAACCCGCCTGCTTTTCTTTCCACTGAAATTAATGGATCGTGTATCAGGCAGGGTTTATAAAAAGAGAAAATGCTGGAAATCTCAGCAGGTCAGGCAGCATCTGTGGAGAGAAAGCAGAGTTAATGTTTCTGGTCGAGGGTCATCGACCCGAAAACGTTCACTCTGCTTCCTCTCCACAGATGCTGCCTGACCCGTTGAGATTTCCAGCATTTTCTGGTTTTGTTCCAGATTCCAGCATCCGCAGGACTTTTTTGCTTTTGTATTAGGGTTTATAAAAAGCTGGGTAGCCGCTTCGGCAGATCGCCACTCCGGCAGTGAAGACCAACATCTTCCCTGGGGTCTTTACCTTGAAGCCATTGAGTGGTGGTTATAAAAAAAAATTTCAAATGAATGTCAATGTTATGACGATTCTCTTTCCTTTCTTCATTCGCAGTCTCTTCAGGCAGTCTGGTCATGTATCAAAACACACAGTCGGCAGACAGTCACAGCCACCTGCTGTCGCCCAGTCACAACAGCATCGAGACCTTCATCCCACAGCAGATGGCCTCCACCGCACCGTAACCATGCCAACCCAAACAGACTCTCTTAGGCCTCGAGCAAGCCATTCAGGAAAAAAAAGACGAGAGGCGTTAAATAATTTTCTAACGCCCTCAATTATACTTGGGACAGATAGTCTGCGACAAAACCCATGAACATTCTGTGAAGCTGGTACTTATTTGCATATTTTTAACTCAAAAATTACTTTATTATAGGGGGCTGTTTTGAGAGATGCCAATGTGCAATAGGTTTAATGAAAATCCTCAAATTATATGTCTAATTCAAGAGCTACATAAGTGGAAGTGTTTGCGGCGGTGGGGGGGGCAGAATTACAGGCCAAGCGCTGATAATTATGCAGACCCCTGCCCTAAATATTCCCAGTAATGGGTGATACTCGAGAGATGTTTAGCAGTGTCAAACCTGCATTTTGTGCTGCCGTTTTGTCCACAGAAATTAAATTCACATTATAAAATTTAAGCTCTGATTTTGAAGTACTTTATCCTCACTCTAAATATGTATTTACTTTTTCCCCCATTGGCTTGTTGATTGTAAAATTGGACCAAAGTATTTAACTAACCAAATTGTTAAATGTCATTGCAGCTCACTTTGTAAACTTTGTAGGTTCACTTAAAATTTACGACACATACAGTATTAAAGTACATTCAGTTTGTATTGTTGCCTAAAGCTGTGAATTTCTTTTTCTTTGATTGTACACCCTGTTGTAAAATGTTGGTGTTTTTACTTGAATTCTTGAAGCCTGAGTATCTCTGTCCTGATTGTGTCAAATTAGTAGTTCGGCCTACAATATTCCTTTGCCTGTTATTTTAATGGAAGTGTTACCTCATTTGTAATGAACAGATTAACGCGACCATTAAAACAGCAGATAGGGGAATGACCACTTCTATTGAGGTTTTAAGCTTATTAGTGAGGGCAAAGGGTAAATAATTCGCATCTGGAAATGTCCAGGCAGTGATAGTGATATTAAAAAAGCCAGGGGAATATATTTAAAATCTTACAGTCCACTTTGGATTAACCAGCTGTTCCAAACTCATTGAAAACTATGGTGCAGTGTGTTGAGTATACTATGGGCTCTGAGATTGACATTTCAGATCCACCCTGATTACAGATATCTGCATCATCTTCTGTGTTCCCCGAACCATTGCTCTCGTTGCTTCCTGAGATCCACGTTCAACGCTATGTGTCACCACAGGCTCGCTCTCGACCTCTCCAGAAACACCAACTCGAATTTCCTTCCCCCAGTGCAAGTACATCCCTCCCCCAAACAAAGCTCCTTATCCCAGCACAAGTGCATCCTTCGCCCACCTCCCCCACCCCCACCCCCAACCCCACCATAGATGGGGCAGGCATTGTGTGCGGATTGTTAACAGGTTTATTGGATATGAAGTGAATAGTGACAGTGTCGTGACTTCTGGATATTATCCACTCCAACGATGTCCCTTATAGGGGGTTGGAAGAACGTGATCCATCGTCCCCCCACCCCTGTCTCTCCGTGTCTCTCTTTCCCGCCCAGCCTCTCTCTCCCATCCAGCCTCTCTCTCTAGCCCAGTCTCTCTCTCCCCGTATCTCTCTCTCTCAACCACCCCCCCCCCCTCAGCTTCTCTCTCCCCCCCAGCCTCTCTCTCCCACCCAGCCTCTCGCTCCCACCCAGCCTCTCTCTCCTCCCCCAGCCGCTCTCTCCCAACCTCTCTCTCTCCCCGTATCTCTCTTTCTCTAGCCCAGCCTCTCTCTCTCCCCCCAGCCATTCTCTCCCCCCGCAGCCTCTCTCTCCCCGTATCTCTTTCCACCCCGCCAGCCTCTCGCTCCCACCCAGCCTCTCTCTCCTCCCCCAGCCGCTCTCTCCCAACCTCTCTCTCTCCCCCCAGCCTCCCTCTCTCCGCAGCCATTCTCTCCCCCCCGTATCTCTGCCCCCCTCAGCCTCTCTCTCCCACCCAGCCTCTCTCTCCCCTCCCCCAGCCTTTCTCTAGCCCCCAGCCTCTCTCTCCCTCTGAGTCTCTCTCCCCAGCCTCTCTCTCTCCCCCTTCTCTCTCTCCCCCAGCCTCTTTCTCCCTCCCAGCTTCTCTCTCTTCCCCCAGCCTCTCTCTCCCCCCCAGCTTCTCTCTCTCCCCCCAAGCCCCCAGCCTCTCTCTCCCCCCCAGCTTCTCTCTCTCCCCCCCAGCCCCCAGCCTCTCTCTCTCCCCTCCAGCCTCTCTCTCCCCCACAGCCTCTCTCTCCCCCCAAGCCTCTCTCCCACCCAGCCTCTCTCTATAGCCCAGCCTCTCTCCACGTCCCTCACCCCACCCCCCAGCCTCTCTCCCCACCCCCCGACCTCTCTCTCTCTCTCCAGCCTTTGTCTCTCCCCAGCCTCTCTCTCGCTATCGGGCCCAGGAGGAGGGCGGGGCTTGACAGACACCTGTCTGTCAAAAAAGTGCAGTACAAATAGTTACATCGATCTTATATTGATGGCCTCTAGTTATGCTCTTCCCCACAAGCGGAAACATTCTCTCTATATCCACTCTATCAAAACCTATTTTAACGACTTGGAAGAGGGGACTGAGTGTAACGTAGCCAAGTTTGCTGACGATACAAAGATCGGAGGAAGGGCAATGTGTGAGAAGGACATAAAGAGGCTGCAGGAGGACATAGACAGGCTAAGTGAGTGGGCAAGAATTTGGCAGATAGAGTATAATGTTGGAAAGTGTGAGGTCATGCAGTTTGGCAGAAAAAATCAAAGAGCAAGTTATTATTTAAATAGAGAAAGATTGCAAAGTGACGCAGTACAGCGGGACCTGGGGATACTTGTGCATGAAACACAAAAGGTTAGTATGCAGGTACAGCAAGTGATCAGGAAGGCCAATGGAATCTTGGCCTTTATTGCAAAGGGGATGGAGTATAAAAGCAGGGAAGTCTTGTTACAGCTGTACAGGGTATTGGTGAGGCCACACCTGGAATACTGCATGCAGTTTTGGTTTCCATATTTACGAAAGGATATATTTGGTTTGGAGGCAGTTCAGAGAAGGTTCACTAGGTTAATTCCGGAGATGAGGGGATTGACTTATGAGGAAAGGTTGAGTAGGTTGGGCCTCTACTCATTGCATTTCAGAAGAATGAGAGGTGATCGCATCGAAACGTATAAGATTATGAGGGGGCTTGACAAGGTGGATGCAGAGAGGATGTTTCCACTGGTGGGGGAGACTAGAACTAGAAGGGGTGATCTTAGAATAAGGGGCCGCCCATTTAGAAGTGAGATGAGGAGAAATTTCTTCTCTCAGAGGGTTGTGAATCTGTGGAATTCGCTGCCTCAGAGAACTGTGGAAGCTGGGATATTAAATAAATTTAAGACCGAAATAGACAGTTTCATGAGCGATGGGGGATTGAGGGATTATGGGGAGCAGGCAGGGAAGGGGAGCTGAGTCCATGATCAGATCAGCCATGATCTTATTGAATGGCGGAGCAGGCTCGAGGGACCTTATGGCCTACTCCTGCTCCTATTTTTTATGTTCTTATGTTTATGTTCTTTCAGAATTTTAAAGACCTCTATTAGGTCACCCTTTAGCCTTCTTTTTTCAAGAGAAAGGAGACCCAGTCTGTTCATCCTTTCCTGATGTGTATACCCTCGCCTTTCTGGTGTTATCCTTGTAAATCTTCTCTGCACCCTCTCCAGTGCCTCAATCCATTTTATAATATGGCGACCAGAACTGTACGCACTACTCTAAGTGTGGTCTAACCAAGTTTCGATACAGGTTTAGTATAACTTCCCTACTTTTCAATTTTAAACCTCTAGAAATATACCCTAGTGTGGGGTTTGCTTTTTTATGACCTTCCTAATCTGTCTCGCACTTTTAGCGATTTGTGTATTTGTACTCTGAGATCTCTTTGTTTCTCTACCCCACGTACATTCTCACCCTCCAAGTTATGTGACCTCCCTATTCTTCCTACCAAGATGTAATACCTCACATTTATCTGTGCTGAACTTAATTTGCCAATTATATGCCCATCTGCAAATTTAGAAATTGTGGTTTTGATTCCAAAGTCTAAATCGTTAATATAAATTGTGAACAAGAGTAATGCCAGCATTGATCCTTGTGGAACACCACTACCCACCTTCTGCCACTGTGAATCTTTTACCTCTACACTTTGCTTTCGGTCTAGAAGCCAGCTAGTTATCCATTCTGCTACTTGTCCCCTGACTCTGCATTCTCTGACCTTGTTCATCTGTCTATTATGGGGTACCTTATCGATGGCTTTTTGAAAATCTAGATAAATTACATCTACTGAATAATTATTGTTTACTCTCCATGATACCTCTTTTGAAATCTATGCTGAAACTATATTTTTGGTTTCTAGATGTTCTTCTATTTTCTCCTTTAGTAGGGATTCCATTATTTTTCCAAGCGCCGATGTTAAGCTGACTGGTCTATAATTCCCTGGACATGTTCTATCCCCCTTCTTAAATATATGTATTATGTTAGCTATCTGCCAGACCTCTGGCATTACATCTTTTTCCAATGAATTATTAAATATGTGTAGTAAAGCCTCTGCTGTCTCTTCCCTAAATTCTTTTAAAATGTGTGGATGCAATCCATCCGGACCAGGGGTTTTATTTTCTTTGAGTTTGATTAGTTTATTTAATAGATCCCCTCTTTTTATTTTAAATGGATCCAATTGACCCTACTCTTTAGTTTCTTCCCAAGGTTCTGGAGATGTTGTCTATATGATGGTGCGGTCAAGCGTGACTCCTAAATAGGGATTTTTGGCATGGCTTACCTCTGCGCCACAAAAGGAGACTTTCAAAGCTTGGGTTGGGTGTTGAGGTGGAATGTCGTTCCAAATGAAACAGCGATTTACTTCTACTTCTTGCAATTCAGCAAACTGTATTCGCTGGTCACGATGCGGTCTCCTCTATATTGGTGATACCAAATGCAGATTGGGTGATTGCTTTGCTGAACACCTCCGCTCAGTCCACAGCATGACCTTCAGCTTCCCCTTGCTTGCCATTTTAATTCTCTGCCTCACTCCCACTCTGATCTCTCTGTCCTTGGCTTCTTACACTGTTCCCAATAAACTCCACTTAAGCTCGACGAACAGCAACTCATCTTTCGATTAGGCATTTTACAATCTTCTGGACTCAACATCGAGTTCAACAATTTTAGACCATAACCTCTGCCCCTATTCTTTTGGACAGCAGGTGCTGATAATGATTCTGCTGTTGACATTCACACCTCCTCTAGACCCATCTTTTGTTTCTTTACTTGTCCCACTACCACTCCCTTTTGCCTTGCACCATCATCCCTTTCGTCATTTAAATCACTCCTGCCTTCCACACTTCCCTCTGGTTCTCTCCGCCCCTCCCCTCACTTTCCCTGTCTCTGTGTTTGCTTAAAACGTGTTATATCGCTAACATTTTCCAGTTCTGACGAAACATCACAGACCTGAAACGTTAACTCTGTTTCTCTCTCCACAGACGCAGCCTGACCCGCTGAGTATTTTCCAGCATTTTCTGTTTATTTTTCAGATTTCCAGCATCCGCAGTATTTTGCCTTTTTTCTATGTGAGATGAATTTGGCCAGTTTAAATCCAGTTCCTTATAGGCCACAACATAAATGTACCCCCGGATTGGAAATCGCAATCAGCAGTGTCTCAAGAAGGCCAGTGCAGCAAGAGGCGGAGGTGCATTTTTGCGGTAAAGCAGGGAGAGTTTGATTCTTCACCAAATCCATACTCTCACCTTGGAGTGCGCCTGAAAAAGGCAGGTTTTCCATTTCCCATTGCTAACATCACTTGCTTTGAAGAGCATAAAAATGTACTAAAAAAAACCCTACAGTTTACAGCGAGGCCTAAGATGATGATGTCAAAAGATCACCCACTGTTCCTTTTCTTATGATGTTATGAAGATCCCTCAATGCATTTTCACTGCTGTTGCATTATTAATTTCCAGTGCACTGATTAACATGTTTGAGTCAGTTCCTGTCGCTGCGGTTTCAGCACAGCCACTGAGCATTTGTTTGTAAAGGTTAAAGTCTGTGTTAAACATTTACAGACAGGTGTTTATATAAATAAGTTAAAATAGTACAAGGAGGAACCTAAACCCATTGGTGTTAAAATGGCCAGAATATATCGGTGGATATCATTTCAAAAATTAACATTCCAGAAGACAGAATCCTTTGAAATTCAGTCTTGCTGTGGCTCTTCCGATGACAGAACCATTTCATCGGGTGAGCAGCTGGTCTCAGCTGGAGCCCAGTGATGTGCTAGAATTGGCCTCAGTGCCTCAGACTAGCGAGGACAAAAATCAGCCAGGATCCCCATTCCTGATCATTATCCAGTGACTCCTCCAACACCAACAACTTGTATTTATATTGCGTAGTAAAACATCCCAAGACGCTTCACAGGAGTATTATAAGACAAAAAATTTGACACCGAACCACATAAGGAGAAATTAGGGCAGGTGACCAAAAGCTTGGTCAAAAAGATAAGTTTTAAGGAGGTTCATAAAGGAGAAAACAGAGGTAGAGAGGTGGGGAGATTTAGGCAGGGAGTTTGAGAGCTTAGGGCCCAGGAAGCTGAAGACACGGCCACTGATGTTTGAGCAATTATAATCAGGGATGCTTAAGAGGGCAGAATTAGAAGAGCGCAGATATCTCAGAGGGCTGAGGAGATTACAGAGATAGGAAGGGGTGAGGCCATAGAGGGATTTGAAAATAAGGATGAGAATTTTAAAATCGAGGCGTTGCTTAACCGAGAGCCTACCAGAAGTGCACTAGAAGCATGGTCACTTAGACAAGGTACTGGAAAATGAGCAGTGTCCATGAAGCTGTACCTCAGCAATCACTCAGTACCTTGTAAAAGCAGGGGGAAAAAAATCAGAGAAAACTTAATGAGAAAATGTTAATCAATCTTACCTTTGTAGAGGATGCTAACATTTTACCTAATTGTTTGAGGTTACCTCGCCTACAATGAAACAACACACACACACAGGCAAGGACACAGTGTCATTGAGAATTGCAGACCTTAGAGAGGACTGAGTGACAGTGTGTCTGAATACAATCCTTTCACTTCTGCAACCTAGGTTCAAATCCAACACTGATAGGTGGGAGAGGGGTCTCCTCACTCTGACAGCTGTTGCAGGCACTGAGAGAAAATAATTTGAGAGTTTCCATTCAGGACCCCAAGGGCACAAGCCAATGACAGGAGCTGTCTCTCTCAGGGTTAGAAGTAAGTCACAAGGGTACCGAGTATCAGAAATAAAATATTAACAGGTGGCGTAGTTAAGATTCAATTTAATTTTGGAGCTGAGGTACGTGTAACTTAGAGGGGAAGAAGTTTAATTCCTTGATCTTTCGGATGACATTACTAACAGCTGGCATTTTCTCTCATACTATGTCACACTTCCTTCAATACTTGGGCTCCAAATGCTCTATGATTTAAATGTAAAACTTCTAGTGAGAAATGCGAACCAAAGCAAATTTCTGTTTTCACTTCATTGGATTAAAAAATAATTCCCCTGTCAAGTGTACCCTCGCATTTTTATCAGGAAAGGATGAACAGGCTGGATCTCTTTTCTCTTGAAAAGAAAAGACTGAGGGGTGACCTAATAGAGACCTTTAAAATTATAAAAGATTTTGATAGAGTGGATACAGATAGAGGGGTAGAAATTCACCCCCGCCGGAAACCTGGCGCACCTATCGTTTTCAAAGTGTTTTTACCATCGCATCAGACGAGGTGGACTCTTGATCGATTTTCAGCTCTTTGGCAATTTTTTTGGAGAGGACATAATGGGGGCGGAAATGCGGCGGTAAGTACTCTAGAGAGGCAGAGGTGGGAGCGGGATGGAGTAGGTGCATGTGTGCGTCACCACGTCTCTCCCCTCATTTAAAGGGGAGAGAAGCAGTGAGTATTTAGCTTCGGTCCCCTGGGTCACCAGGGAGGGTCTCGGCCGGGCCAGTGGCCTTACACTCAAGGGGTGGTGCCAGGCTGCCTGTTGGCGGCCCGGTCGAACCCAGGCCATAATTGTCTGGCTGATCGGGAAATCGGCCGAGCAAAAAAAAACATGGCGGCCACGGCAGTGCACCCTCCCCTTGAAGTGCCGCCGTGCTACCATGGCTCACACAGTGAAAGGAAGGTGCACCGACAGAAAAAGCTGTCGTGGGCACCGCGTGGCGGATCTATGATTTTTCCAACTAAATTTTGCGGGGGATTCCATGGAGGTGCGGGAGATGGGCAGTGCACCTTTTGATGACGCACTTAGGACGGTCGGCAGCAGTGGGGCGGAAGTGGGGACCGTCAGGAAAATCCCCGAGGTGAATTTCGATCGTGGCGGCCATTGGACTGGAATTCAGCGGCAGCTCAACTCTGCAGTCTGCTCGCCGCTTTCTGGCGGTAAGTGGCCTGTTTGGGAGGCTGAATTTCGGCCCCAAAATGTTTCCACTTGTGGAGAAAAGCAAAACTAAAGGCCATCAATACAAGATAGTGACCAAGAAATCAATAGGGAATTCCAAAGAAACATCTTTAACCAGAGAGTGGTGAGGATGTGGAACTCACTACCACAGGGAGTGGTTGAAGCGAATAGTATAGATGCATTTAAGGGGAGGCTAGACAAGCAAATAAGGGAGAAAGGAATTGAGGTTTATATTGATAGTCAGATGAGGAAGGATGGGTGAAGCTCGAATGGAGCATAAATGCCAGCATGGACTGGTTGGGCCGAATGGCCTGTTTCTGCACTAAATGTTCTGTGTAATCCTATGTCCTTTCCTGAAGTTGCCAACTCACTTTTGGGTATGTTTCCAGAAGCACTGTGCACCCTACAATATGTCACATAATTAGCTATTCTTATGTACGCTACCATGTGTCAGCCATGGCTTAGTGGTAGCACTCTCACCTCTGACTCAGAAGTTTGTGGATTTAAGTCCCAGTTCAGAGACTTGAGCACATAATCTAGGTTTACACTTCAGTGCAGTACTGTAGGAGCGCTGCACTGTCGGAGGTTCCAAATTTCGGATGAAACATTAAACCGAGGCCCCATCTATTCTCTTAGGTGCTCATAAAAGACATAGCTGTGCTTAATCATGTTGTTGTCTCGTGTCCACACACAAGCACTTTAAGCCAGGCACAGGTTACCCAATTGCAACACCACTGACAGATTGCTTCGACTGGTTGGCAAGGCAGTAACGGGTGGGAATTTTAAAAAAATCACAAAAAGAATGAAAGGTTAGAAAAAAATCTTTACACAGAGGATGGGTAGAATGTGGGATTCTCTGTCAAACACATGTTGAAACAGAATCCCTCATTGATTTTTAAAAGGGAGTTCATAATTCATTTTAAAAAGGTAATTAGATAATTGTTTGAAACAGAGGAATATTAAAGGATATGGGGAATGAGCGGGAGGGAAGGATTGGATTGGACGGCTCATGTGAAGGAAGACAACTGCAAAGACTTTATGGACCAATTGTTTAATGTAGCGTCTATGACTAAGAACACAATCACACATGACAAGAGTTAAAGAGGCCAATCTGTCATAGCAAAGTCAATTGTAAGACACTTTACCATGTTTACAATTAGATAAAGCTGGGATCGCATCATCACATTGCGACTGTCTGGCGCTACAATTTTTTTTAAACGTTAGCTTTAAATGAGCATTGACGTCTGGGTAAAATGACTGCGGTTTGGACCAAACAACAGAAATACATGACATGATTGTTGAAATCAAGGAATTGTTGACTGTATCCATGTTAAAAAAATGCAGTTTTAACAGGATCTTGAAAGAAAAGTTCACTATTCTCTGTGAAAGTCAGATCGCAATAGTTCACTTTGTTGCTTGACCCTTTAGGAGGGACTTTCCTAGTGCTGACAAAGAGACACGGCAAAGGAATTATTAAAAGAAGCAATTTCAAGCAACTAGCCCTGTCCCAACATTCCCGTTGAGGGCAATAAAGTTAAGGGCAATAAAACACATCTTTAATGTGACACACATTGGTCACATCATATATCAATCAGACACACAGACAATTTATCAAAACCGATAGACTTGGAAAGCAATCGTTAGCTATCACTGGTACTAAGCACTTATATTAAAGGCACCAGTAATCAGTGCTCACTGAAACGATGCCCGTTTGATCATCACAGGAGACTGGGAGAAAGCTCATCAATATTAACTTGCCAGTTCTGGCTTCACACATGATCAGACACCAAAGTCAGAGGGTTCAAGAGGGAAAGGTTGGCTTGTCCTTTGCGCTTGTTTAATCCATCGTCTGACTGAAACACCTTGAATTTCCCCTCCCCCCCCCTTTCATTTCCTGGCTTTCTTCCTTGTCTATTGAAGTTGTTGGCTCGTGCTAGACTGCGGGTTGGTCTCCGGAACACCACTCAACTGATTATCTTCATGTGCGAGCCTAGATTGTGAGTGTCAATGGAGAGGCTATTTGGTTATGGGGGGCATCACTTGGAGACCAAATGTCGTGTCCTCAACCAACATCAACAGTTGCTTCATTTGTTTTCCTACTGTAGAGGTGCTCAGGCCAATATATATACATATATATATATATACATATAAAATATATATAATATATATATATAATATATATGTAGTTTTATATCCAGCATAAAAACCGAACGGAGGAGTTGAAATCCCAGACCTTGATCTGTACCCTGACCTCATCTTATTAAGTACTTCTGTGACTTCTCCCAGCTCCATGTATAGGATTGCTCAGTCAAGAGGAACAGACACAGTCCTCCTCCTCTCAGCTGCCAACAGAATCCAGACACAATCGATTTTGAGGGCAGCTGTAAATATCGGATGTGATGGAATTGCTGGGTTGTGTTTAAAAATCAAGAGGATGGCAGCAGGCATCGAGCATTTTGAAAGTCTCAGAGAATCTCTGTGCAATGCGTGTCCCTCAGCCCTTTGAAGTTGCCCCTAGGGTCTCACTATATCCAAAGCTAATTCATAGATGTGATTTTCTGTTTCCTTTCGACTGTCCTTGAAATAAATGCCTGACTTCATGAGCACATTTTAGAGTCTTAGGGCCCGAACTTGGTGAAGGCCTCCGTCCGCCAAAGGAGCGCCAATGGCCGCCGAGATCCCTGATGGTTCTTTGGGTGGGATTTTCATCATCCAGGTCCCTCGAAGGTTGGCGGGCGGCGACTTTGCGATTTACACCACCAATCTGGGCGGCAGCGGACGGGAGTTCTCATTCTCAGCGGCAGAGGCGCTTGCCGCCCAAGTGCCGCTGAGGACGGAGTCGGGCCCACGGAGGATCGAAGAACTAAAAATAAAAAGCATCAAAAACAAAAAAAAACATCTGACGACCTTCAGGAGACCCCATCCAGGGAAAGAAATAATTTAAATAACCTTCACTAACCTTTTTTACAGCATCTTCACACTTACCATTGAGGACAGAGCTGCCTGCATGCAGCGGTCCACCGCCGTCCTGCCGACTCCTGCCCGTACCAATCTGGCATCTCGGCGGGCGGGAGTGTACTTACGCTCATCGGCCGTCCGCCGACGGCGGCGGGCACTCCCTGGCGGCTCTCCCCTCCTGCCCGCTCCAGGCCACGATGAAAGTGGCACTGGGCGGTTCGAGCAGAGGAATGTTGGCGGCAGTGGGCGGTAAGTTCTCCAATTTCAGCCCCTTAGAGTTAATTGTTTCCTTTTTTTACACTTATAAATAAATAGTTATTATTATCGTCCAAAAGGTTCAAAACCGTGAATCTATATACTATAAAAAAATGATAGAATCATAGTATCATAGAAATTTACAACAGGGAAGAAGTCATTCAGTCCATCGTGTCCATGCCGGCTGACAGAGCTATCCAGCCTAATCTCACTTTCCAGCTCTTGGTCCGTAGCCTTGTAGGTTACAGCAATCCAAGTGCATATCCAAGTACTTTTTAAATGTGGTGAAGGGTTTCTGCCTCTACCACCCTTTCAGACAGTGAGTTCCAGACCCCCACCACCACCCTCTGGGTGAAAATATGTCTCCTCAAATCCCCTCTAAACCTCCTACCAATTACTTTAAATCTATGTCCCTTGGTTGTTGACCCCTCTGCTAAGGGAAATAGGTCCTTCCTATCCACTCTATCTAGGCCCCTCATAATTTTCATATATATCTTCTCTCAGCCTCCTCCGTTGCAAAGAAAACAAGCCCAGCCTATCCAATCCGCCCTCATAGCCAGTCCAGGCAACATCCTTGTAAATCTCCTCTGTGCCCTCTCTACTGCAATCATGTCTTTCCTGTAATCTGGTGACCAGAACTGCAAGTAGGACTTCAGCTGTGGCCTAACTAGTGTTTTATACAGTTCAAGCATAACCTCCCCCTTGCTCTTGTATTCTATGCCTCGGCTAATAAAGTGCCACGAGGTTATAACAATGAAAATATATGGGATGCACATCATATATTTCTGATCTTTCTGATAGCCAGAAAACACGACTTTGACAGATTGGCTAAACTACTGAATCAAGTTTATTGTAAAATGTAAATTTATACAGAAGTGAAAATTAATCAATAGTTAGAAATATCAATACCGTACTTAACTTTAACTGATATATTCAAACTAGTCCAAAATAACAAGTATTTTGATGCTTTCTTTGGACAAGAGCCCCTCTATGTTCATGGAGGTCTAACTTGCCACAGTGACCTGGAAGTACAGGTGATTCTTGTGAACTCTCAAACCAACCAATGGCTACGGTATTATCTCATTTAGAATGCCTCTAAAATTTGAGGAGCTAATCAAAAAGTGCCTTTCCATGCTCTTGCACCAGACTGATTGAATATTAATCAACCCTCATCCTCAGTCTTGCATGTCAAAGTATGGCCGTGACATGATCGCATCTGATTATACTTGGAGACAGCTAACTGACCTGCAGATCAAAGCATCTGGTCTGCGTACTGTAGACTTTCACAGACCTAACATCATATAGTAAACAAGGACATAAGAAATAGTAGCAGGAGCAGGCCATTCAGCCCCTCGAGCCCGCTCTGCCATTCAATAAGATCATGGCTGATCTTCTACCTCAACTCCACTTTTTTGCACAATCCCCATATCCCTTGATTCCCTTAATATTCAAAAATCTATCGATCTCTGTCTTGAATATATTCAACGATGGAGCCTACACAGCCCTCTGGTGTAGAGAATTCCAAATATTCACAACGCTTTGAATGAAGAAATTTCTCCTCCTCTCAGTCCTAAATGGCCAACCCTTTATTCTAAGACTTGGCCCCTGGTTCTAGACTCCCCAGCCAGGGGAAACACCCTCTCAGCATCTACCCTGTCAAGTCCTGTAAGAATTTTGTATGTTTCAGTAAGATCACCTCCCATTCTTCTAAACTCTAGAGAATATAGGCCTAGTCTACTCAATCTCTCCTTATAGGACAATCGCCCTAGGAATCAGTATGGCGAACCTCTGTTGCACTCCCACAGTTAGTTCAATGTCATTCACATTTCCTCAAATAGAATTAAAACCACCAGAGAAAAAAAGAAAGAAGGAAACAAGGAAGAAAAGAAGGAAAAAAGAAAGCATTTATATAGTTCCATTGATGACCTCAAGGAGTCCCAAAGCACTTTGCAGCCAATTAAGTACTTTTGGAGTGTAGTCTCTGTTGTAATATCGGAAACACGGCAACCAATTTGCACACAGCAAGCTCCCACAAATAGCAATGTCGTAATGACCAGTCAATCCGATTTAGGGATAAATATTGGCAAGGGCATCAGGAATAACTCCCTTGCTCTTCTTCAAAATAGTGTCATGGGATTCTTTTACGTCCATCTGAGGGCAGAGGTGGCCTCAGTTTAACGTCTCATCCAAAAGATGGCTCCTCTGACAGTGCAGCACTCCCTCAATACTGGAGTGTCAGCCTAGATTTTGTGCTCAAGTCTCTGGAGTGGGTCATGAATCCACAACCTTCAGACTTAACTCTTATAATTTGATTAACTCAAGGATTACTGGAGTCCTAAACCAATGTGCGCATTTACTGAAACTCAGAGACAAAGACAACAGAAATCTCTTCCAGAAACAGTCAGCAGAAACCATTTCAAAATTGCAGGACTATGGGAAAAGAATGGGAGAATGGGACTAATTGGATATCTCATGTAAAGAGTCGGCACAGGCACGATGGACCAAATGGTATCTTTCTGTGCTGTATGATTCTATGATTCTATCATTTGAAATTGTTGCAATACGAGACATAGCGACAAATTGAATGGAAATATTTGTAAAATTTCCAGTAAATTGAAACAGGACAGATCACTATATTGATACAATCTCCAGAGTCCAGTTGTGGTCAACACCTTTTTAATTCTTGAAACTTAATTCCGAAGACTTGAAAATTAAAAAAAAATGCCGAGTATAGATAACTACGGTGATCTGCATTGTCAGCTTATAAAGGTGTGAAACTGCTTAATTAAAAAGTCTGTTCTAATGAGTTTCATTAAGCTAGGTATATCTTTGGATCTGACTGCTGCAAGAAGACACATTGATGTTAGTTTAAAGAACTTACATCACTGTGAAATCAAGCAGAAAAGTATGCTGACATCTAATTTTAGAGTGGATGGTGGCTTTACACTGAATTTTAATGTAGGCATCTGGTGCAAGATGCCAACAGCTGTCAGCATGACAAAAGGGTAAGTTAATAAATTAAGCAAGTCTTTCTAGTTTGTCCTTTAAAGATTATATCCATTGATGGTTTTAATTCTAATACTTGACAAATAAATGTCAGAGTTGCCACTGGTGCCAAGCATCATCTTGGTGACTGTACTGGGTTCGTTAGAAACCACAAATCATTTTTATTTCGATCTAAACAGCTAATAAGATTTTCATCAAAGAAGAGCACAATCACAGATACCCTGGCTAGTCCAGCAGCCAAGAGGAGGCAATGAACCAAAGCAAAGAAACCATCTGCAATGCTGCTACATGCCCATTTTGGACTGTGTAATACCGAGTTATATAACATAGTTGTTCCACCTATGCGAAGCGAGTTCACATCGGTTCGGAGCAACGGAACAGGGAGGGGGAGAGTTACCTGGACACTTTGTTCCAGGAGGCAGTCACATTCTTAGGTTAAGCAGTAGTTTAGAGTTTGTCAGAGAGGGACAGGAGGGTGTGACTGTGAGTCAGGAAGGTATGGGGACCCAGGATATAGTGATGGGGAAGCCTCAGCCTTGTTGAACAGATATGAGGTACTTGCTGCCTGTATGGATGAGAACAAGGACTACAGAGAGAATGGGTAAACTGACCATGGCTCCGTGGTACAGGAGGCCATTCAACTGGGGGCAATGTGGAAAGGAAAGTGGTTGTGGTAGGTGACAGTATAGCCAGGGGGATAGATACTGTTCTCTGCAGCTGCGACAGGGAGTTCAGAAGGTTGTGTTGCCTGCTCGGTGCCAGGGTTAAGGATATCTCCTCGCGGCTGGAGAAGAACTTGGAGTGGGAGGGGAGGATCCAGTTGCCATGGTCCACGTAGGAAACAACGACATAGGTAGAACTAGGAATGAGGTTCTGCTGAGAGAGTTTGAGGATTTGGGATCCAAATTAAAAAGCATAACCTAAAAGGTAATAATCTCTGGATTGTTACCTGAGCCACGCACAAATTGGCATAGGGCCAAGGTTTAAACGCGTAGCTCAAAGAGTGGTGTGGGAGGAAGGGGTTTCAGCTCATGGGGCACTGGCATCAGTACTGGGGAGAGAGGGAGCTGTTCCATTGGGACGGGCTCCACTTAAAGCTCACTAAGACTGTGTCCTGGAGAACCAAATAACTAGAGCAGTAGACAGGGCTTTAAAATAATGAATGGGGGGGAAGGAGGGGGGGTGTGGTGGGGTGGGGGTAGGATTCAAGAAAGAGTGAATTTTAAAGCAGCAAGAGAAATTTCAAGCTCTAGAGCAGAGTAGAGTATTGGGTAAAAATAAGCAGAGTGAGTCAGGTAGGGAGAGAGAGAGTAACAAAGGTCATAAGGCATCAGTGACTAAAGGGACATCAGAGAAAAATAGAAATAAGTCAAAGCTAAAGGCACCATACGCTGATAGAAATTAATAGGTTTGATCTAATAGCCATTACAGAGACGTGGTTGCAAAGTGGCCAATGTTGGGGAACTAAATATTGCAGGATACTTAACTTTTAGAGAAATAGGCAAAATGGAAAAGGAGGAGGGGTAGCCCTGATAATAAAGGATGGAATAAAGACAGTAGAGAGAAAGGATCTTAACTCCGAAAAACAAGAAGTAGAATCAGTTTGGGTGGAGCTAAGAAATAGCAAGGAGCAGAAAACATTGGTGGGAGTTGTTTATAGACCCTCAAACAGTAGTTGTAATGTATGGCAGAGTATAAATCAGAAAATTTAAGGCACATGGAATAAAGTAATTCAATCTACATATAGACCGGGCAAACCAAACTTGCAGTAATAGTGTGGAGGACGGATTCATGGAATGTTTTCTCGATCAGTATGATGAGGAACCAACTAGGGAAAGGCTAATTTAGATCTAGCAGTGTGCAATGAGAAAGGGTTAATTGATAACCTTGTAGCAAACCTTAGGGAAGAGTGACCATAATACGATAGAATTTTATATTGAGTTTGAAAGTGATTTAGTTAAATACAAAACTAGGGTCTTAAATCTAAACAAAGCAAACTATGTCGGTATGAGGGGTTAGTTGGCTAAGATAGATTGGGAAACGACATTAAAAGGTAGGATGGCAGACAAGCAATGGCTATCATTTAATTAATTAGTACATAATTTACAACAAACATACATTCCTTTAAGGCAAAAAAACCCACAGGAAAAGTGGTCCAACCGTGGCTAACATGAGAAGCTAAAGGTAGTATTAGATCAAAGGAAGAGGCTTATAATGTTGCCAGAAAGAGTAGTAAGCCTGAGGATTGGGAGGGTTTTATAATTCAGCAAAGGAGGACCAAGAAATTGATTAAGAAAGGGAAAACAGAATATGAGAGTAAACTAGCAAGAGACATAAAAGCAGACTGTAAAAGCTTCTATAGGTATGTAAAAAGGAAAAGATTAGCAAAAGTAAATGCAGGTCCCTTACAGGCTTTGACAGGAGAAATTATAATGGGGAATAAGGAAATGGCAGTGAAATTAAACAAATGCTTTGTCTGTCTTCACAGAAGATGTAAAAAACCTTCCAGAAATAGTGGAGAACCATTAGCCTAGCAAGAATGAGGAGCTGAAAAAAATTTGTATTATTAAAAATTTAGTTCTTGAGAAATTAATGGGACAGAAAGTCGATAAATCCCCTGGACCCGATGGTCTGCACCCTAGGGTTTTGAAAGAGGTGGCTATAGAGATAATGGATGCATTGATTGTCATCTTCCAAAATTCCATAGATTCTAGAACTGATCCCACGGATTGGAAGGTAGCAAATGTAACCCCACGATTTAAGAAAGGAGGGAGAGAGAAAATGGGGAACTACAGACCGGTTAGCCTGACATCAGTATTAGGGGAAATGCTAGAATCTATTATTAAGGACGTGGTAACAGGACACTTAGAAAATAATAATAGGATTGGGCAGAGTCAACACGGATTTACGAAATGGAAATCATGTTTGACAAATCTGTTATTTGAGTTTGTAACTGGCAGAATAGATAAGGGGGAACCAGTGGATGAGGATTATTTCGAGTTTCAGAAGGCATTCAATAAGGTGCCACAAAAGAGGTTATTAAACAAAATTAGAGCTCATGGGATTGGGGTAATATACTAGCATGGATTAAGGATTGGTTAACAAACAGAAAACAGAGAGTAGGAATAAACGGGTCATTTTTGGGTTGGCAACCAGTGGGGTACCGCAAGGATCAGTGCTTGGGCCTCAGCTAGTCACAATCTATATCAATGATTTGGATGAGGGGACCAATTGTAATATATCAAAGTTTGCTGATGAAACAAACCTATGTAAGTTGTGAGGAGGATGCAAAGCGGCTTCGAGGGGATATAGGCAGGCTAAGTGAGTGGGCAAGAACATGGCAAATGGAATTTAATGTGGAGATGTGAAGTTATCCATTTTGGTAGGAAAAATAGAGAAGCAGAGTATTTTTAAATGGTGTGAGATTGGGAAATGTTGGTGTTCAGAGGGACCTGGATGTCCTTGTACACAAATCACTGAAAGTTAACATGCAGGTACAGCAAGCAATTAAGAAAGCAAATGGTATGTCGGCCTTTATTACAAGACAATTTGAGTATAAGAGTAAAGACGTTTTCCTGTAATTATTTCTTATGTTCTTATTGGTAATAAACGCTTCCTTTCGTCAAGGGGTGTTTAAATTCACTGAGCTTGGACAGGCTCAGCGGAGTTCACAAATGGACACAATCTACAGCACAGAAATGGTGAGATCGCACCTGGAGTATTGTGTACAGTTCTGGTCTCCTTACCTAAGGAAGGATATACTTGCCTTGGAGGGAGTGCAACAAAGGTTCACCAGACTGATTCCTGGGATGGGGGGATTGTCCTATGAGGAGAGATTGGGTAGGGTAGGCCTATATTCTCTAGAGTTTAGAAGAACTAGAGGTGATCACATTGAAACATACAAAATTCTTACAGGGCTTGACAGGTCAGATGTAGGGAAGATGTTTCCTCTGGCTTGGGAGTCTAAAATCAGGGGTCACAGTCTCAGAATAAGGGGTCGGTCATTTAGGACTGAATGGTGAATCTTTGGAATTCTCTACCCCAGAGGGCTTTGGATGTTCAGTCATTGAGTATATTCAAGACAGAGATCGATAGGTTTTTGGATACTAAGGGAATCAGGGATATGGGGACAGTGCAGGAAAGTGGAGTTGAGGTAGAAGATCAGCCATTATCTTGTTGAATGGCGGAGCAGGCTTGAGGGTCCGAATGGCCTACTCCTGCTCCTATTTCTTATGTTCTTATCAGTAACAAAAGCTTCCTTTCGTCAAGGGGTGTTTAAATTCACTGAGCTTGGACAGGCTCAGCGGAGTTCACAAATGGACGCAATCTACAGCACAGAAATGGAAATGAACTCAATGTCTGTGTTGTTCAAGGACATCTTTCTGCATACATTAAAAATCAGATCATCAGCTATCCGTCACAATGTTGCTGGGATGAACAAATCAACTTAAATGCAAGAAACCTCCAGAAATCAGCACTTTAATTGAATTCAATCAATTGGCCATTTTATACTAGGGTCGGCCAACTTGAACTGGTTAATACCCTTTACTGTTTATTTATGTTCCTCTTTTTCTTTGGCTTTTTTCTCCTGAAGAGCTTGTACTGAGGTCCAATGTACCCTGTAATTTATTTTTCTGTGCGCGGGCCCTTTAACTGGCTGTGGAGCCCATTCAAATCTTCGTGGAAGTGACGTTATTCCCATTGAAAATCCTCCGGGCTGCACAGGCCACCCAGCTTAGAGGGAACATTGCTGGAGTCCCATACTAACTCATCCCAAGTGATTATTCTTTATATATGAAGCAAGACAGCAGAGTCAGCAGGCTGCTCGACGATGGAAATCATAATGGCTGAATCTGTTTCTTGTTCACAATCCAGCAGGGATTGCTGTTGAGTGATCAGAAGCAGGAACCCTGGCTGATTTCCCCTTAACTTGCCCAGGGCACTGAGACCAATTATAACTAATCAAGTGCCACCCTGAATTAACTCAGCAGAAATCTGGGGCTTTCCTGATCTTATAGACACACACACACACACACACACACATATATATATATACAAATCTAGGACATTCTAAATATCAATAGAAATCCGACTAACGTTCTTGGTTATTAAATAACATACCTGCAGTTAATATTCTGCATCAAATCAAACAAATTGCATCAAAAATATTTAAAATTCCCAAACTTGCGTTAGTTATATGTCTATTAATTTTAATTAAGCATAGTACGGTCCACATCAGATCCTCTATACCACAAAGCTTTTCAAGTGCTTAGAATGAAGTATTAAAGACTTTGGAATAGATGTGGTTCCATTTTACGAATTGTACAGATGTTCTGAAAGTTCATGAATCAAGAGATGTTGAGGTTCGGTTCAGATTAAAAATAAAATCTTGCTGTGTCATTGGTTTAGGGATAAAGCTTCCATCTCTGAGCCATACAGATCAGGATGGTCCAAGGTACAGTCTGTGCAGGAGGTTGACTACAGCACCTCTGGGTTAAAGAGTAAAAATCAGCCAAGTATCTTGCTCATGATTGCTATGTTATGGGAAGTCTGTGCACGTGCCGGGCAGGATCAGGTTTGGCTGTGTAGTTCTTCACCGTTAGATAGCTAGCTGTCAAGGCTCACACATGAATAGAGCACTGGAACATAGCCACTGCTCATGGAACCGTACTCCTGTGAGGGAGCCAATGCCTTCGGGAGAGAAGAAAGGTAAATTGTACTACTGAAGCTCCAATATCCCAGAGCTTTACTAATCCCTGGGAAAAGAACTGGCAGGTCTCACTTGGCCAACGCAAGGAGAGGCAGCTTTGGTTAATTTGTCACTAATTTTATCATCTTTAATGGAAGTCACCATGACATATTGTGTTATCCGAGTGATTCCACTTCTAAATAAACAAAACGTGTAGTACAAATGAGAAGCCTTTGATATATAATTACTGTGACCGATGCAGAGTTAGCTCCAAGTGGTCTTATCCTGAGGCAGTTATATTCAAACAAGTTGTCGAACTTTTCAGCACCTGTATTAAGGTTCTTCGCTGCAACGAGGAGAATAACTCCATTTCCCATGTAGTTAATTGCACTACAGCGCTATAATTTCACCAAAAAGACAACTACATCCAGTTCTTATATGTATGACTAGATGTTATGAGGTGGTTGGTCTTATTGCAAGTATGTATCCAATTTTAATTACGTACGTAGTTAAATGCAAAGTTCTTGTAAGCGGTCGGGTAATTACTATTGCTTGCTGTGCATGAGTTAGTCATACAAGCTGTACCACAACTGTGTTTGACCCATGATCTCTCATTTTAGATGGAACTGTGATGCAACAGGGTGAGAGATTATTTTGGAAGGAAGACATGAAAGGAAACTTGCTATGGACTTTCCCAAAGGGAAAGGCACTTTCCCGTGAGGTACGGACCAGAAAGGCACTAGGTCTGATCCTGTTCTCATCATCATCATAGGGAGTCCCTTGAAATCGAGGAAGACTTGCTTCCACTCTAAAAGTGTACCGTCCAATACGGGAATTACAGTCTCTGTCACAGGTGGGGCAGACAGTCGTTGAAGGAAATGGTGAGTGGGGAGTCTAGTTTGCCGCACGCTCTTTCCGCTGCCTGCGCTTGCTTTCTGCATGCTCTCAACGATGAGACTCGAGGTGCTCAGCGTCCTCCCGGATGCTCTTTCTCCACTTAGGGCGGTCTTTGGCCAGGGATTCCCAGGTGTCGGTGGGGATGTTGCACTTTATCAAGGAGGCTTTGAGGGTGTCCTAGAAACGTTTCTTGTTCTCAGCCAGGGTAGTGACAGATGTACTACAACTGGTCTCAGCATCCTTTGACTTAGGGGGAATAAATGAACCAGGGTACCTGATCGTGATCCAGTGCCTCCTGCCATAAAGTGTGCCCATTAAGTGCAGACAGGACCAGATTCGCTGGGCTGCCCAACCGCACCCACTCTCCCACCTCCCATAATTGAAGATCCTCTATCTCTACACCACAAAACTTTTCAAGTGCTCATTTTTTAATTTCTCACATTTGAAGAATAACCAATTGTGCACTGAAGCATGATCAGCAGCTGTGAGTGCATTGTGCTGCACGAGTCAGCATCTTTCAGCGAGGAGGGAAGAAAACTGCAGGCACACATAAAGGAATCTTGCTTAGCCAGGGAGAGTTATTTTTGCAGCTTTTAAGATGCGTATGGGCAAGCGTGCAAGTATAACTGATAGCTAGTGGTAGCTAGAGCTGATATTGCATCTCTCACTCTGTCCCATGCTGTGACCCTCTTCCTCAATTTACCAAGAAAAGCTGGAGGCAAGATTAGGGGTTAATAATCCACGAGGGATTTTTTTTTAAAAAGCAAATTTATTTTGGTGTATCTGCTCCAAGCTTAATTGCTGCCGCCAGCATTCCAGCAATTGCACTCTAACTGGCTGCCGAATAATACAGGAGCAGCACAGGAGCTTGTACTAATCAGGCCACGGGACTGGGAAGATGGGGATGGGTTGCTTCCATGCAACAAGAGGGATAGGGAGTTATTTTTTTTAAACTGTAAATGATGAAAATCTGAAAGAGAGAGTTAACGTTTCAGGTCGATGACCTCCGACGAAAGGTCACCGACCTGAAACATTAACTTGGTTTCTCTCTTCACAGATGCTGCCTGACCTGCTGGGTAGTTCCAGCATTTTCTGTTTTTATTTTAGAAGAGGAAAGGTAGGTTGTAGGCCCTCAGTTCTGATTAAGTGCCCACTCAAATGTTAATTCCTCAGTTGTGCTGCTGATGGCCTGCTGTGTATTTCTGCTTCTATTCGAGAGAGCTGATGGATGGATTCACACATACCAGCAGAACAGACAGCATTTAATATGAAATTTAAAGATGAAATAACTTGTCATTGTCCATTTTGTCAAAAATGGTGTGCACATGAACTATCATCTGCCAAGGCATCTGAAAATGCACTAGCATAGACAGCTATCTGTCTACAGCAGATCAGGGGTTAAAGGGCAATGAATCTGCCCTTTCACCTCAGGATTCACATCTAACCCACACCAGGGGGATTGTTTTTTAGATGAGCTGAATTCGTTCAGACAGCTTCAAACTATTTCCCTTAGGAAATTTGTGCAGAACATAAAAGCAATGGGGGAGGGGTCTTCAAGGCATGCTGTCAGAACACTGGATCTAATCCATGTCGTGTGTGACCTTGGAGTGTTCGATTCTCCCAGTAGATGCAAAATAAATGAAAATTCTGCATCACTATCTGTCACCTCAATACACATATACACCAATACAAAGGATTTTGGATAGCTTTGAAACACAGTACA
Source organism: Pristiophorus japonicus (assembly GCF_044704955.1). Classification (NCBI taxonomy): domain Eukaryota; kingdom Metazoa; phylum Chordata; class Chondrichthyes; family Pristiophoridae; genus Pristiophorus; species Pristiophorus japonicus. The sequence goes on from NC_091984.1 coordinate 186,400,058, forward strand.
AGATGATGCACAGATCCTGCTCTCTACCAAAATACTGTTGGCATTAAAATAAAAATGTGCGGTAGTAATGAAAAGAATGACAAGAATCACAAAAATCCAGCAAAAGGAAGCATACTAGATTTTCCCCATCAGGCTATCTGTCAGATTGAAAACCTAATGTGTCGTATTGCAGGTTCCTGTATGTAAGCATTACGATAAGGGGCCTCACTTAAAGAAGCATTTCAACATTTATTTTCTCAGCCACCTCTGCCTTCAAAAAAAAATTCCAGTAGACAACCACAACTTTATATAGAAAGACTTGAAATTATATAGCACCTTCCATGAACTCAGGACGTTCCAATGTGCTTTACAGCCAATGAAGTTATTTTGAAGTGTAGTCACTGTTGCAATGTGGAAACGTGGCAGCCAATTTGTGAATACAAACAGCAATATGATAGTGACCAGATATTCTGTTTTTTAGTGATATTGGTTGAGGGATAAATATATTGGCCAGGACACCGGGGAGAACACCCTTGCTTTTACCTCCACCTTTATGGAGGGAATTCCAGAGCTTAGGGCCTAGCTGGCTGGCTGAAAACACAACTGCCAATAGAAACATAGAAATTTACAGCGCAGAAGGAGGCCATTTTGGCCCATCATGTCCACGCCGGAAAATGGTGAGGCGAAGGAAGTGGGGGATGCACAGAAGACGAATGTAGAGTTCTCAGAGGGCTTTAGTGCTGGAGGAGGTTACAGAGCTAGGGCTGGCCATGGCCATGGCCATGGAGGAATTTGAATATGAGGATGAGAATTTTAGAATCGAGGTGTTTTTGGACCAGGGGCATGGGGATGATTTGTGAATGGAACATGGTGAGAGTTAGGACACGAGCAAGAGAGTTTTAGATTAGTACGTTTTATGGAGGGTGGTAGGTGGGAGGCAGGCATGGAGAGCTTTGGAATAGTCAAGACTAGATGTAATAAAGGCATGGATGGAGACTACCAGCTGTTTACAATTCCCATACTGCACTTAGGGGACATCTCAAAAGTTCTCCTCTTACCTTAAAGTTTTACTAGGATTATGGATGGTGGAACCTTAATTTATTTCGTTGAGCCTACTCCAATTATTCTTTTATAGCATCACATACAGAAAACACAGGTTTTGTAAAAACATTTTGTACTGATGTCATCAGACGACTTGCTGGTAAGTGTAAACTAGTCTGCAATCAGGATTGTTTGACTAGGTACAATCTTCCTTTCTCTCCATGCTTCTCCCGCTCATTCCAATTTTGATCTTTGATTATTTGCTCAGGGAGTGCCTTACACTGTGATACGGTGTTTAGCGCTATTCTTTAGCATGGGCGAGGCAGCTTTACACCAGTAAATACAAGAACACAAGAAATAGGAGCAGGAGTAGGTCATTTGACCCCTCGAACCTGCTCCGCCATTTAATAAGATCATGGCTGATCTGATCATGGACTCAGTTCCACTTCCCTGCCCGCTCCCCATAACCCTTTATTCCCTTATTGCTCAAACATCTGTCTATCTCCACCTTAAATATATTCAATGACCCAGCCTCCACAGCTCTCTGGGGCAGAGAATCCCACAGATTTACAACCCTCAGAGAAGAAATTCCTTCTCATCTCAGTTTTAAATGGGCGGCCCCTTATTCTGAGACTATACCCCCTAGTTTTAGTTTCCCCTTTTCCCCTGAGTGGAAATATACTCTCTGCATTCAATTTGTTGAGCTCTCTCATTATCTTATATGTTTCGATAAGATCACCTCTCATTCTTCTGAACTCCAATGAGTACAGTCCTAACTTATTCAACCCTATCTTCCTAAGTCAACCCCCTCATCTCCGGAATCAACCTAGTGAACCTTCTCTGAACAATCTCCAATGCAAGTATATCCTTCCTTAAATACGGAGACCAAAACTGCACATAGTACTCCAGGTGTGGCCTGGACAGTTGTAGCAGGACTTCCCTGCTTTTATACTCTATCCCCCTTGCAATAAAGGCCAACATTCCATTTGCCTTCCTGATTACTTGCTGTACCTGTGTACTAACTTTTTATGTTTCATGCACAAGGATTCCCAGGTTCCTCTACACTGAAGCACTTTGCAATTTCTCTTTATTTAAATTATAATTTGCTTTTCTATTTTTTCTGCCATAGTGGATAACCTCACATTTTTCAACATTATACTCCATCTGCCAAATGTTTGCCCACTCACTTAGCCTGTCTATGTCCCTTTGCAGATTTTTTTGTGTCCTCCTCACAATTTGCTTTCCCACCCATCTTTGTGACATCAGCAAACTTGGCTACATTACACTCGGGTCCCTTCATCCAAGTCAATATAGATTGTAAATAGTTGAGGCCCCCCAGCACCGATCCCTGCAGCACCCCACTAATTACTGTTTGACAACCAGAAAATGACCCGTTTATCCCGACTCTCTGTTTTCTGTTAGTTAGCCAATCCTCAATCCATGCTAATATATTACCCCAACCCCGTGAACTTTTATCTTGTGCCGTAACCTTTTATGTGGCGCCTTATTGAATGCCTTCTGGAAATCCAAATACACCACATCCATTGGTTCTCCCTTATCTACCCTGCTCGTTACATCCTCAAAGAACTCCAGTAAATTTGTCAAACATGATTTCCCTTTCATAAAACCATGCTGACTCTGCTTGATTGAATCATGCTTTTCCAAATGTCCTGCTACTGCTTCCTTAATAATGGACTCCAACATTTTCTCAACGACAGATATTAGGCTAACTGGTCTATTGTTTCCTGCTTTTTGTCTGCGTGAGGCTTCCAGTGCGTACCTGACTCCATCTGTAGGGATAAAGTGAGGACACAAGAGTGTGCAAGAAGCCAGGAAAATGTGGAAAAGCCAAAGAAACTGGAAACAGCTTGTTAAATTGAACGAGTTACTGTAGTTTAAAATATCAATGCTAAAAACAACTGCACTGAGTGGGAAGGCAGGTGGTAAAGAACTATATTAAACGTTATGTTTGTTAAGAATGCAGTTACATTGCCACTTTTGAACTGATGTGAAGTGGTTTTGTGTAACCTCCTCCAACCCTACAACCATCCAAAAACTCTGCGTTTATCCAACTCTGAACTCATGTGCATCCCCCACTCTTTCCCGCCCCCTACTCCCACCGGCGGCCATGCATTCAGCCGTCTAGGCCCTGAGCTCTGGAATTCCCTCCCTAAATTGCTCCACCTCTCTCTTCCTTGAAGATTCTAAAAACTTACCTCTCGGACCAAGCGTTTTATCACCTATTCTATTAACTCCTCCTTTGGCTTGCTGTCAATTTTTGTCTTATACGCTCCTGTGAAGCACCTTGGGATTTTGCCAACATTAAAGGCGCTATATATGTGGTGGTTGTTGTTTCTGTATACTGCTGAAGTGACAAATTAATTTCAGAGTCAGGTCCCAATTTTTGGAACACATAAATCCAAGTGATACAAGGTCTCCTCAGGAAGCCTGGCTCACACTGCATGGGCTCGACACCACATTGGGTAAAATAGCGTGACGGGAAGCTGGGTTTAAAAAGTACTTTGGCAGTCTTTGGGCCGACATCTTTGTAATGTTATTAGAATGCAGACATTTTTGCCTATTCTCTCAAACCGTTAACCTTCTCTTCTTCGGCAGTCCCTTGGAGTCGAGGATGACTTGCATCCACAATAATGAGTTCTCAGGTGACTGATGAGTCCAATGCGGGACCTACATTCTGTCACAGATGAGGCAGATGGTGGTTAGAGCGACAGGTGGGTGGGATGCCTGGGTTATCGTACACTACTTCCGCTTGGCTTCTATGTGCTCCCGGTGAAGAAACGCGAGGTGTTCGGTGAACTGTCTTTCCCCTGCTCGCCGAGTCTCGCTTAGGGAGGCGATGTCTATGTCTAGTCGTCTGCGTACCCAGACAACGATAGCAGTCCAGCGTTGGGGTTGTCCATGAGGATCCTGACGTTCCAGGTCCTGAACTTCATTTTAAAGTATGGAAGATACCTGTGCGTAAATTCTTTTAACATGACTTCTTTTAACCAGGTAGCTGATTGGCTTTGTATGTTGGAGCGAAGTCGGGAGGAGCAGCGAGGTTGGGACGCAGTTGTGAGGTCGGGACCCAGCAGTGAGGTCAAGGCCCAGGAGTGGTGCAGCATGAACCAGCGCAGGGGGTCGGGGCCCAGGGAAAGCGCAACACAGGCCAACAGCAAGGTTGGAAGGCCCACACTGTGTCCTATGAAACCCAGTGAGAGAGGACCTGTGGAAAGGAGAAAGGAGGACAGTAGGAGTATGTGTGCGTGTGTACTAGGCCCATGCAGCAGAGCCTGGTCTCCAATCATCCCCTCGCAATTGGACCAAGACCATGCTTTGCCAAGCCCGTGTGGTAGCTGGTGTGCAACGGCCACCCCATGTTAAAAGAAGTCACGCACAGGCATCTTGGTAAAATAGCAGTGCGTTGTAAAGTTGGGTTTAAAAAGTACTTTGGCAGTCTTTGGGCCAATGTCTTAAACTTACTGGAGTCTTCTTAATGTTATTAGAATGCAGACATTTCTGCTTACTCTCTCAAATGATTAACAACTACTGCCTGGAAGCAGAGCTCTGCCCATACATGTAGGCATGGACGTGCAGAGCTATCTGCTATCGGACAGAGAGCAATTTGCAGCCCACAGCATATCATGGATGTTAAATAAAACCAGAAAATGCTGTCCAAATGTAACTGGATGCTTAAAGTTAAGAGTACTATAGAGGGCTGACCTACAATGTGCTGAATGGTCTTTTCTTACATCTGTCCAACTTTGGCATGGATATGAAAATGGCCCGTTTAGTCACACTGACTAGTAAGGAAAACAAAAACTAAAGTAAAATACTGCATTTGTTGGAAATCTGAATAAAAAACAGAAATTGCTGGAAACACTCAGCAAGTCAGGCAGCATCTGTGGAGAAAAAAAAATTATGTTTCAGGTCAATGACCTTCCATCAGGACTGGCAGTTAGAGATTTAACAGTTTACAAGCAAGTACAGATCTAGGGGAAAAGGGGTGAGAAGGAACGAACAAAAGGGAAGATACGTGATAGGGTGGAGGGCAAGAGTGATTAAATGGGAAAAGGGATGATGGTGCGGGTATTGGGGGTGCCTGCTCCCCTTCCCACGGCAGCTTCCCGTGCAAGCGCAGCAGATGCAACACCTGCCCTTTCACCCCCTCCCTTCTCACTGTCCAGAGCCCCAAACGCTCATTCCAGGTGAAAGAGGGATTTACTCGTATTTTTAATTTAATGTACTATATCCACTGCTCATGATGCGGTCTCCTCTACATTGGGGAGGCCAAACACAGATTGGGTGAATATCTCAGTTCAGTCCGCAAGCATGAATGTGAGCTTCTGGTCGCTTACCATTTTAATTCTCCATCCCACTCCCACTGTGACCTCAGTCTCTTACACTGTCCCAATGAAGCTTAATGGAAGCTCGAGGAACAGCATCTCATCTTTTGATTAGGCACTTTACAAACTTCTGGACTCAACATCACTTCCTCCCCTTTATATTCTAACCCTCTAGTTCTAAAGGCCAACAAACATTCCATTAGCTGATTTGATTATTTTTTTGTACCTGACTACTAGATTTTAGTGATCTGTCTATATGGACCCTAAGTCTCTTTAGACCTCCATTGTTCCTAGCTTTTCACCAGTAAAATAATACTTGGATCTATCCCTTTTTTGGTCCGAAATGTGTGACCTCACACTTGCCTGCGTTGAAATCCATCTGCGACAGTTTTTCCCACCAACTTAATCTACTAATGTCTCTTTGTAATTTTATGCTTTCGTCTACATTATTTACTATACCACCAATCTTGTGTCATCGGCAAATTTACATATATAGCTCTCTATTGTGCTATCCAACTCATTAATAGTTGAGGTCCCAGCACAGATCATTGTGGGAAACCACTAGTCACTTCCTTCCATTTCACATTATCCCTACTCTTCTACTGCCTAACCAATCTCCTAACCAGGTCAATAATTTGTCATCAATTCCATGAGCTTTAATTTAACTAACAATCTCTTATGTGGAACCTTATCAAATGCCTTTGGAAGGCCACATACACTGTATCTCCTGTCTACTACTTTAGTTACTTCCTCAAAAAATTGAATTAGGTTTGTTAGACATGACCTACCCTTTACAAATCCATGTTGACGCTCTCGAATCAGCTCAACTTTCTCTAAGTGCTCAGTTACTCTGTCCTTAATCTTAGATTCCAATAACTTCTCCACAACAGATGTTAAAAAAAAGAGGGGAAAAAGATGTTAAATTAACAGGTCTATAATTTCCTGATTTCTCTCTCTCACCTTTCTTAAATAATGGAGATATATTTTCACTTGTCCAATCTAAAAGGGACAATTTCCGAATCAAGAGAGCTTTAGAAGATTATGGCTAAAGCATTTGTAGTTTCCTCACCTACTTCCTTTAAAACCCTGGAGTGAAAACAATCAGGCCCTGAGGATTTGTCAGTCTTTAGTGCCATTATTTTTTCTAATACAGTTTTCTTGCGTATGTTAACTTGAGTGAGTTTCAGTCCTTGATTCATTATTAATTTTCCTGGAATGTCAGGTATTGTATCCTCTTCCTCTACTGTGAAGACTGACACAAAGTAATTATTCAACTAGTCTGCCAATTTCTTATTTTCATTTGCAATTTTACCCCATATGTTTTTGAAGGGCCCACATCACACTTGACTACCTTTTTTCTTCTAATATAATTGTAAAAACTTTTGACACTCATCTGTATCTGACAGGTTTCATTTCTTCTAGTAGCTCACTGGTCAATGCATCCAATAATATTCCTTTCAAAGTAAATGGTCAATGAGTGTGTTGAAATAGCAAGTAAAGGAATTTTAGGGTAGATTTGCCAATCCCGCACAGAGTGCAGGTTCGACAATTGGCGATGCAGTCTTGCAGCCCTGTCTCTGATTTACATACCCTTCGAATAGCGTCCCTACCCCCAGAGCCACGGGATCAGCAAATTTATCCTTTTTATAAAAATGTGTATAAAAATTGTATTGCCTAAGAAAACTAACCCCATAATTCTTAATTTATGAAAAACTTTTAAAACAAAAAAGATTTTACAAGAATGATGCCAGAACTGAGAGGTTATATCTATAAGAAAAGATTGAACAGGCTGGGGCTCTTTTCTCTAGACAAACTGAAGGGTGATCTGACAGAGGTCTTTAAAATTATGAAGGGGTTCAATGGGGTAGACGTCGAGAACATGTTTCCACTTGTGGGGAGTCTAAAACTAGGGGACATGAAGGTAGATGCAGAGAGGATGAAGGTGGATGCAGAGAGGATATTTCCACTGACAGGGGAGACTAGAACTAGAGGGCATAATCTTAGAATAAGGGGCCGCCCATTTAAAACTGAGATGAGGAGAAATTTCTTCTCTGAGGGTTGTGGATCTGTGGAATTCGCTGCTTCAGAGAGCTGTGGAAGCTGGGACATTGAATAAACGATAAGGGAATAAGGGGTTATGGAGAGCGGGCAGGGAAGTGGACTTGAGTCCATGTTCGGATCAGCCATGATCGTATTAAATGGTGGAGCAGGCTCGAGGGGCTGTATGGCCTACTCCTGCTCCTATTTCTTATGTTTTTATAAGATAGTCAGTAATAAATCCAATAAGGAATTGAGGAGAAACATCTTTATTCAGAGAGTGGTTAGAATGTAGAACTTCCTACCACATGGAGTAGTAAAGGCAAATAGCACAGATTAATTTAAGGGGAAGCTGGATAAACACATGAGGGAGTAAGGAATAGAAGGATATGTTGATAGGGTTTAATAAAGTAATGTGGGAGAAGGCTCGTGTGGAGCATAAACACCAGCATAGATCTGTTGGGCAGAATGGCCTGTTTCTGTGCTGTAATATCTATGTTATTTCAGATCATAAACACTGCTGCCATTATTTTGGACAGCAGATGCTGGTAATGGTTCCGCTGTTGTCATTTCATCATCATAGGCAGTTCCTTGGAATCGAGGAAGACTTGTTTCCACTCTTAAAATGAGTCCTTAGGTGGTTGAACAGTCCAATACGAGAGCCACAGTCCCTGTCACAGGTGGGGCAGATAGTCATTGAGGGAAGGGGTGGGTGGGACAGGTTTGCCGCACGCTCTTTCTGCTGCCTGCGTTTGATTTCTGCATGCTCTCAGCGATGAGACTCGAGGTGCTCAGCGCCCTCCCGGATGCACTTCCTCCACTTAGGGTGGTCTTGGCCAGGGACCCCTAGGTGTCAGTGGGGATGTTGCACTTTTTCAGGGAGGCTATGAGGGTGTCCCTGTAACGTTTCCTCTGCCCTCCTCTGAACCCATCATATGTGTCTTTATTATACCATTACCACCTCCTTTTGCCCTGCACCATCATTCCTTTTGCAATGTAATCACTCCACTCTATCACATATCATCCCTTTTGTTCTTTCCTCCCCTCCTTTCCCCTAGCTCTGTACTTGCTTATAAACTGCTAAATCTCTAACTTTTTCCAGTTCTGATGAAAGGTCATCGACCTGAAACATTACCTTGGTTTTGCTCTCCACAGATGCTGATTGACCCGCTGAGTATTTCCAGCATTTTCTGTTTTTAAATAAGGAAAACATGCCATCTCTGTGTAGTTGGAAACCTGACTTCAATCCTGCAAGAAACTTTTACAACATATTCCTGATAATTCAGTCACTTTTTTGCACTATTTGAATTAAGCAACATGGGAATTTAGTGCTTAAAAATGAACCAGATAATCTGAATTAAGAGTAGACCGAACCACCATTTTTCTTATTTGAAAATCCACAAAGCAATGAACATTCTAGCAGTGCATAAAATGGGATATTTAGAATTGATCTGTGAATTAGTACAAGAGAACAATAGGTTATATTTTGAGAGAGAGAAAAACTGCTGTTGCGACAATATTAACATTGCAAATAATTTTAGAGATTCAATAACAACTTGCATTTATAAAACACCTATAATGTATGTGGAATAACATCCTACACTTCACGGTGTAATAAAAAATAATTAATCGGCTCAGTCGTTTTAAAAAGTTAAAGGACACAAGACTCAGGGGGGAATATCATTCCACTTTTGCATTGGTGTCAGACTTCAACCGAAGAGTTTCCTGCTGTGGCATTTAGGATTAAGATCAATGAGAACACGAATGAAGAACATAAAGCTGCCCTTGGGGGGGGTGGGGGGAGAAAAGAGTGGGGCTTTCTTCTGGAGGATGTTCTAAGTGCTTCGTTTTTCCACCTTCCTGTCCATGACCTTGGAACACTGGATGCTTTCAGTGGATCGTGCGGTCAGGCCAGCGATTGCGGGAGTCGGCAGCGAGGAAGGACTTCAATTTGTTCATTCGGAGCGGCCGGGTGGTACCGAATAAGGGAGTCCCGGATAAGGGAGGTTCAACCTGTACTTTTATTTTTATTAAAGTTGTACAACCTAAATTATTAAAATTCAAACAAAAATGTAGAACATCAGCACAGTTTGATCAGGCTAGTATGTAAAAACAGCCAAGGAATAAACAGCTTTAACTGAGCTACATGTCAAAGCATTCCTCAGGAGGAAAATGAGGATTGCCCGAGGATCTGAGCAAGGTCGTAAATGGAGACTCAGGCTCCTATTTTCCACTTGCTGCATTTTTGGCGCCCGTGCATGTTAACGTAGGATTTTTTTTTTGTAGGTTAGCATCAGAAAATAAAAAAATCGGGACTTTCGCCAAATATTTGAATTTGGTGCTGCGCTCTTCGAAGTTGTCTGGGGGGAGTGGGGGGGCGGGGCGCGGAGTTTAAAGTCTGCACTGTAAACTGTCTGGGCATGCACAAAGAAAGAAACTTTCTGGTCTGGATCAGACATATTTAAAGAGCCCTTTGTGCATGGATCGTTTTTCCTTTTGTGATCGGATCGTGCTCTCTGGTTCTTTCTGCAATTGTGAGCATTAAAACCTGCAAAACATGGCTGAGAGGGAAATGGAAAAGGAATTCGAAGGAGGAGAAGGGCCGTTCAATTTCTCCCACATGAAGTGGTATCCTTGGGAGATATCATTGAGCCTTGGGGTGGGGGGGGGGGGGGGTAAGCAAAAAAAAGTTAAATCTGCTATAATGGCTCAAAGTTGGGTGATGTTGCTGTAGAGTACAATGCAGTAGCCATCACCTGGAAAATCGTCAGGTAGCTGAAAAAGTGGCAGGACCTAGGACAATTAGTTGAAGTATGCACTGCAATGACATTTGTAAATGTGTGTGTGTGTGTGTGTGGGGCCATCACACAAAAGGACCCTCTCAAAATGTTCTATTTTCATCTTTGCAGTTGAAGAATGCAATGATCAGGAAGCACAGGAATCGTACTGGTGGAGGTCAACCAAGTAAGCTGCAATTGAGCCAGCTGGAACAGAGGATCTCTGATCTGATTAAAGCTCACCGGAGCATATCCACCACCAGTGTGGATGCTGGGTCCAGGTCAAAGAGACAGGGTAAGCCCTGCAATTTGCACTGTGGGTTAGCTAAATACTGCATGGGCTAGCTAGGCTTTAATGGGTGTTTTTGATATGTTTTACAGCAGCTGCGTGTCAGGAAGAGGCAGAAGGTGATCCAGGACAAACAGAAGTACAAGCAGAAGTACCAGCAGAAGTAGCACCCGAAGGGACATCCAGAAGAGAGTCCAGAATTGTTTCCTGATTTTGAGCAGGACGATGTGGATGAAGGCCAGCATGAAGATTCCCCACACTGATCAGATGGTCATATTGGACGTGCAACCAGTGGAGCCCATGGCAGGATGCGTGTGCCAGTGTGGTCCAGCAACACACACCTGTGAGAGGGTTGCCCAATAGGGTCGAGGAGTAAGGCACAGGGGGAGACGGCGAAGGAGGGTGGAAAGGAGAGCTGAACTACAAGCGCAGGTAGACACGGTAAAACTAATCGGGATGAGTGGGGAGAGTATGCAGTTAACCAGGTCGCTCCTGGGCACCATGGATGAGGTGAGGGTAGAAATTGCGGGACTGTCAGGAGAAGTTGCAACACTGTCTGGAGGCATTAGACCACTACTGGCAGGGCAGATTAGGGAGGGAATGGTGGATGCACTGTCAGGACAGTTGATGGGGAAATTGTCCGACATATGTGGCGGAAATTTGCAGGTAGCTGCTGCAATAAGGGAACACACCCAGGTTGTCATTCAACACCAATTGACGGCATCAACTGCTGCCACTCAAATCATCCCCAGACCAACCTTAGGGACTATGCCGCAGGGTGATCAACAGCTTGAAAAAAAAACGAAGATGAACCCAGGCCTTCCAGAAAGGTGTCTACTAGGTCTGCCCCTGTCCAACGAAAAACAAAAAAATATAACCTTGGGCTCACCGGTAGGACAAGGAAGTTTGCTGCCTGCTGCACCAACAGACAGGCTAAGGGTAGAGGCACCAGGGCGGGCAAGAGGGGCACTATGCGCTCGTGGTCGTTGAATAAGGGGAGGGGAGGGGGGGGGGGGAAAAGAAGAGATATTTGTATCTTGCTGTTACTTGTTTTGCTAATAGAAAAGTTTGATACAATAAAGTTTTGTTAATTGAATATGTCAAAGTTTGAGATTTTTAAAATTTGATACTTTAATGGAAAATTTTAAAGTTTGATATTTCTTTATTGAAAAGTAAAATGTTTTATTAAAGTTAGGTACAAATGTCTAATAAACCTATTCTTTTAATTTAACCAGAATCAGTGCATTATTTTGTGAATGTAACCAACATAAACCAACACATTATTAAAAGTGCAAACAGGTGTAAACAGTCAACATGGTGCGACACTATAATCAACCATGCCGCCCTTTAGCCTTCAGACAGAAAAGAGTTCACGGATTAGCCGCTGACGCAAGTCTCTAGCAGTGGCTAGAGGTCCCCTTGGTCGCCCCACCCTCCTCCACCGTCGTCCTGCAGCTTGAGGTGGTTCCTCCTTGTCAGCCTCCTCCGAATCCCTCCTCCTCCCCTCAGGAGGATATTCAATGTCCAGTAACTGTCCCCTCATGATTGTCACGTTGTGCAGCATGCAGCACAAAACAGTGAACTGAGCGACGTGGTGCGGGGAGTATTGCAGATAGCCTCTAGAGTGGTACAGCATGGAAAAGCTGCTTTAAAATGCCAATTGTCCTCTACGATGCTCTGTGTCGTTATGTGGGACATATTATACTGACGTTCTGCCTCAGTGTGGGGTTTGCATATGGGGGAGGGGTCATAAGCCAGGTGGCGAGCCCGTAACCTTTGTCCCCGAGCAACCAGCTCTGCCCTTTTGGCAGCTCCTGAAACATCGCAGATATAATGCTCTCACATAGGATGAAAGCATCATGGATGCTACCGGGATATTTGGCATCCACTGTCATGATCCGATGCAGATCGTCGCACACCAGCCGCACATTTAGGGAGTGGAACTCTTTCCTGTTGCGGTAAACTTCGGAATCTTGCAAGGGTGCTCTCAAAGCGATGTGGGTACAGTCAATGGCACCCTGTACCCTGGGGAAGCCAGCAATTCTGGAGAACCCCACAGCCCTGTCTCTCATTGCCTGCGTGGTCATAGGGAAAGTGATGAACTGGTCCCTTTTGGCATACAGCGCAGCAGCCACCTGGCAAATGCAGCAATGGGTGGCATGCTGCAAGATCGAGCATACGTCCCCAGTTGAAGCTTGAAATGATCCTGTAGCATAGAATGCAAGTGCCGCTATTACCTTTACTTCTACAGGTAGGGCAGTCCTCCTTCCACTTTTTGGCCGTATGTCTGCCCTGATTAGTTGGCAGATCTGAGTGAGGACCTCCTTTCTGAATCGCAGCCTGCGAACGCAGTCTACCTCACTCAGTTGCAGGTATGAGCGCTTCTCCCTACAGACTCGCTGAGGGTAAAGCCACCACCCCATCAATCTATCTCCCCCATATCAGCATCAAATTATTCGCCATCTCTGCATGTGCATGCCATGTATGGCAAACGCCCTTATCAATCAGGCATGCTAAAAATTGCACCATTATTGTTATTATGCAGACAAATACTTAAATCACTGACACCTTTCCTCGCCGTTTTGCTCCACAAGGCTGGGTGGCGCCCTAGATCGGACCACACCCTGATCTGCGCAAGCGTTTGCTTGTACAGTGATTCTCTTGGGTCACCTGTGACAAATGGTGATTACTAGTTTGCTGCTGTGCCTGTGCACAAAACGTTCCGTTTCGGATGCTGACCGAGCTCAAGCACAGGTCGAAGAAGTGCCGGCCGGGCAGGATCGCAAGCTCAACCGGACACAAGCACAACAATTCGACGCTCGGCTTCAAAAACAGCCCAGGTTTTGTGTCCGGCCGAGTCCGGCCGGCAACGATTGAGTTGGGGTGGACAGTCGCGAATTGGGTGAAAAAGAACCCAGCAAAATTATTTAATTTCCCTCTGAAAATTGTCTTGTTCCAAAAACTCAGAAATGACACTCGGTTATTCTCCGAGTACCTTGTCAAAACAATCCATGCAATTGTACTTTATTTTGTCTTCTTTTGCCTGGCCCCAATGTCCTTTTGTACACCGTGCCGATTTCCTTAAGTTCACAGAATGTGTTTATTTTTTTCGGGGCATTTTGGCAGTGCAACGCGCTGAAAAAAATCGTGGACAGCCAAAGTCGCCTAACTACACAAAAACAGCGCCGGAGCCCTTTTTAACTCGTGTCTGTGCCAACATTTTTTTTTTAAGTGCCGCACATGGTTGGTACTGGCATACAAATGTTGGCGAAAGTTGGAAACTGAGGATTTGACACCAAAAAACGGCGCAAAGTCCTGTCAAAAATAGGGGCCCTACTGCTGCTGTTTTCTCATTGCATATTATAGTGCACTCCACAGCTGGATTAACAAATTATTCAGCGTTTGTAGCAACCGTTTGAGAGGAATGGCTAATATTGTGCATTATCACCAATAAAAGCTTTCTGGGTCGCATATTTCAAAATCCCGTGTTTTTTGTCAGCAGCGTGGGTTGGGGTGAGGGGCAAAGTGACCTCTCACACATTTTTGCGCCTTCAGCAACGAGGGGCAGTAAGTTCCGTGTCAGTGGTTTGGTCACTCATTTGGTTTGCATACACTGGGACAGTATAATGCAGCATCAGCAGAAGCCCTACAGCAGGTTACTGGATTGGTCTCGCAAATGGGCAATGTTGCAAGGGAAATAGCTTTCAACAAAAACACTGCATACTGCCTAGGGATCAATAAAGGAAGTTTCACATCATACCAGCACATATACTGCAGGTTACAAATAGCTAAATCACACACCAATAACTTGGACTGAGGCACGTCATCCATATATTATATTTAAAGGAACAAATTTAGAATTAAGGTTTTATACTTTCACTTCAACTGAGACCTTTGCGTTACCTAGTTTTTGTTACCAAACAGGTTGTATCCTCTTCAGAAAACAGGCGGTACCATCCCGAGGATGTCCAAGGTCAATATAATGATAGAAAGCTATAATTATTAACGACCCATGAGTGGCAGGCCTGGTGAAGATTAGACCCTTGGGGTGGAATTGCACAAATGCATGATGAAATTCCTATTACTACCATTTTAACAAAAATATTCACCCATTTAAAATAAGAGGGTTAACAGCTTCACTAAAATAAAAGGCATTTCATATTAATGCATTTCAGCCCATTTTATACAAAAAGTGTAATTTATGTACTAGCAGTATAACTGAAATCAAGTGGGCTGTAATCAGAATCGCCTGAGAAACCGCTGCTCACAATTAGTGAATTTGTATAACTGGTGTATTCATTTTGTGTTATTCATTAAAAAAACATTAGTTCAATGTAGAGAATGATTAACTAATTAGATAGAGGTCCAGCTGGTCTGGACAACTGGCCAGTTTGAGCAAACGGCTTTAAAAAATTAAATAGACAACTTTTCTTTTAACAATTAAAGCTTTAAAAAATGGAAAAGTAAAAATGTTAAGCAATTTTGGCACGTGTTGTGCATATCACGGACTATCTGTAACGGACATGTTATTTCACCCAATGGACCAATAAGAACTTGCAGCAAGAGTCAGATGGTGCCGTGGCAAGACCTTGCCTTCAGCTAACTTACCACCATTGATCTTAATTAGGTAATAAAAACTACTCCTTGACTGCTCAGTTTATAAATTACATAGAATTAACAGCACAGGAACAGGACATTCAGCCCAAGTGATCGACGCTGGTGTTTATGTTCCACACAAGCCTCCTCCATCCCTACTTTATCTAATCCTAATCAGCATATCTGATATGGTTATCATATAAACGTAACCTAGTAAACCATACAAGCTGGGAAGGTTTCAGCTAAGATCTCCCATTCCATGTTGACTCATTTGATTGCAAGAGCGCAGAGTAGAGAAGCTACAATTCATTTCAGCGCTCATGTGCCAATGAGAATATACATACCGGTATATATATATATTTTTTTAAAAAGGTCAGTCAGGATTCCCGCTCCCGATTACTGTACATTTTCTCCTATGTGGGTGGGTGTTCAGTTGAGATCGGGCTTAATTCTCCCTGCAGTTGAATAACCCCGATATTCACTTTCTGGCCTCACATATGAAGAATGACCACTCGGGCAGAGTACTGGTCACCACATTCAGGAGGGGCGAGAAAAAGACAGAATGTGAAAAATGGCAAAGATTTACATGGCCACCATGTCAGACACAGATTAAAGTGAGTTTTCAGGCAACGACATGTCTTGTGAATCAGGGGTGTTTGGTAAACCAGTTAAATTTTGCTCTTGAAGTTTCGGATGTTATCTGAACTCCCTTGATGAGTTGCTGCAAAGATATTGCACTTTTATGCGTTGCCACAGCACACAGTGGGAAAGGAACCCAAACACTGGTTACTAGGTTTAAACAAACCAACAGTTATTTACCGAGATTCGGGTTAAAATGGGCAAGTTTGTTTCTAGAGACAATAATAAATTCACTGCAGCATTTTAATCACATGGATTAATTTTTTTTTTAAATGTAGGTATTAAAAACAGAACAGTGAAAATACTCTTGAAACCCAAAGAAAATGAACTCAAATGGTTGCAGTTCAAATTTCAAATATAAATCAAACCAAAGCAAGTCTACCAACCAATGAATAAAGGATCTATTATCATTTCAGGCAGGTAAGTAGGAGATACACGGAACAATGAGCTCACAGTCAGAATTCCCTCAAGTGACAGTCCATTATACACAGTTGAGCTGAATCAGCCCAGGAACTCTCCATTCACAGACATTGTCCCACAGGCGGGACAGCTGCATTATAGGAATTATTGCCTCCTCTCTTCTGCGATTCGGAGGTCATCTCAAAGTAACTCAAAGGCAAAATAAAAGTAAACAAAAAAAGGGGGGGGGGAAAAGAAATAGCTCGCAAAATGTCACTGGAAATAAACATTGTCCTTTGAAAGATAACAAGAGCCTGCAGAACCGCTGGGCCTGGTCATGACACATCTGCTACCGAAACTTTCCTTTTCTTTGTTTGACAAGGCCTCAATTTAACGCTTTCGGAAATGTGTTTGGCATTTTTGCGTTTCACTTTTTTCTTCTTGCTCCTTTCAAGGTCGGCCTTTTCTATCCCCAAGTGTCCTTGCCTGACAGCAGTTGCACCTGTAAGTTCCGTTTGTTTCAGTCTACTCACCGGAACTTGGCACATCTGCTTTGATTTTCTTTTTGAGATGGAATCTAAGCCGCCTTGCTTGGACTCTTGCTCACCTCCTTTTCGATCGCTGCCTCTGGCTAAATTATCCCCTCCTTCCGCGGCCAGCTTTCTCCTCCTCCTCTTTTTCTTACCCTTTCCTGTGTGTTCGGCCTCGATGGGGCCTTCAGCCTGGTTTGTCTCTGACTGGGTAGCGAGGAGGGAACTGCGCCGGAGTAAGTCGCTGCCCGACACCGCTGCTTCCTTCAGCCGCTCCCACTCACTGTCCGAATCACTGTAATATTTGACACAGTACGATTAAGGATGTGCGATATGCACTCAGTTGCAACAGAAATATAGTGAATTCAGTAAACACAAAACCTTGCAATCACTTTATGCATTTTGTACCATCTCAAAATCTAGTAATGTCGACTCAGTCTGGTAATGTCCAAGGATCTGATACAGCCTGGAACATCAAAAGATGGCCAGGAATGTTATAACCTTTTTTTGGGAGGGAGGGGTTAAGGGTGGAGTGGAAGAAAATTGTAATTGTGTACACACACACACACACGCACGGTACCGAGGAATGGCGGTTAGATGCATTAGTACTGACGTTCTCAAAGTTGAAGGACTATTGACGCCAATCATGTGAAATTCGAACGATTGTTTCACATTGAAACAGTTAGCACTTCTGCCTGAAAAATAACAAATGAGGCCAGCTCAGGCAGTAACCTTCAGTGAATGATTTAACTATTTATCTGACCTTGCCCGTCTGGACTGATCAGAAAAAACGATTTTTTAATACTTGCTCTTTAGGAAGCCTTGACAACAGATTCGACTGTCCAAGTCCTGGATTTAGTGCTCACAAGCAGGCTGTTAGCTTGCATCACAGATGCCTGACTGACGTTTCAATGTTGCTGTGTCTTTTTATATTGCAGAACTCCTTCAAATTGAAGCAGTCAAAGTAGTGATCGTGACTAAGCTTCTGGTCACAGACTTTCTAATGATAAGCAAGGCTCTTACAGGCCATTTATGGAAAAACAATCCCATGTCAGCCTGGTCTCAGTGGGAGAGCTCTCGTCTGAGTCAGGTGGTCATGGGTTTCAGCACCACTCCAGAGACTTGAGCATATAATGCAGGCTGACACTTCGGTCTAGTATTGAGGGAGAGCAACATGGTTGCCTTTCAGATGAGATATTAAGCCGAGGCCCCATTTGCACTCTGAGATCCCAAGAGGTGCCGAGTCCTTCCAGTGTCCTGGACAGCATTTATCCCCCGACCAACATCATTAAACACAGTTTATCCAAGTCATTTATCTCATTGCTGTTTGTGGGACTAGACATAGCCACATAGAATTACAGCACAGGAGGTCATACAGCCCGACGAGCCTGTGCCGGCTCTCTGCAAGTGCATTTCAGCGAGTCCCACTCCCCCGCCCTTTCCCCGTAGCCTTGCGATTTTTTTCCCTTCAGGTACTTATCCAATTCCCTTTTGAAAGCCTTTATTGAATCTGCCTCCACCACCCTTTCAGGCAGTGGATTCCAGATCCTTACCACTTACTGCATAAAAAATATTTTTCTAATGTCGTTTTTGGATCTTCTGCCAATCACTTTAAATCTGTGTCCTCTGGTTCTCGACCCTTCCACCAATGGGAACAGTTACTCTCTATCTACTCTGACTAGACCCTTCGTGATTTTGAACACTTCTATCAAATCTACTCTCAACCTTCTCTGCTTTATGGAGACCAACCCCAACTTCTCCAGTCTATCCACGTAACTGAAGTCCCTCATTCCTGGAACCATTCGTAAATCTTTTCTGTACCCTCTGTAAATCCTCCACATCCTTCCTAAAGTGTGCTGCCCAGAATTGGACACAATACTCCAGTTGAAGCCAAATCAGTGTTGTAGAAAGGTTCATCATAACTTCTTTGTTTTTGTACTCTATACCTCTATTTATGAAGCCCAGGATCCTATATGCTTTTTTAATTGCTTTCTCAACCTGCCCTGCCACCTTCAGTGATTTGTGCACATATACCCACACGTCTCTCTGCTCCTGCATCCTCTTTAGAATTGTACCCTTTAGTTTATATTGCTTCGCCTTGTTCTTCTTATCAAAATGTATCACTTCACACTTCTCTGCGTTAAATTTCATCTGCCACGTGTCCACCCATTCCACCAATCTGTCCATGTCCTCTTGAAGTCGAACCCTATCCTTAGACCTTACTGTGTGTTTCCCTGCATTACAGCAGTGACTACACTTCTACTTCATTGGCTTGGTGTCAAATTTTTAGCACATAATACTCCTGTGAAGCGGCTTGGGACGTTTCACTATGTTAATGGCGCTATATAAATACAAGTTATTGTTGTTGTGAAATACTTTGGGAGGCCCCGAGATCACAAAAGGTGATATATAAATGCAAGTCCTTTCTTGGTAGCTTTGCCGGCCTGCTGCCTGAAAACATAACAGCCCTCGGCGTCATTTGCCAGCACCAATTATTTAGGTTTGCCACAAGCAGCACTGTTGCTGTCTAAAGTTCCTCAGAAAAACACCTCTTCTTGTCTTTTCCAATGGTTCACATATTACAGTGCTGCCATTTCAGCCAGCGCTGTCAATGGCAAGAGTCTGGGTTATAACCTCTGCGTGTCAACAGTACAATGATCACTCACCTCCCATCATGTAGATTGCAAGTACTTGCCATGTGTAAAAAGTCAGCCAATTTCCGACCAGGGTGCTGTCACACCAATTAACACTTGGCTCGGATCTGCAATTTACAACAGCATTGGTGGCCACAGTGCCAACGGCCTAAATGTTGCACTGATCGTCATTACCATGGGTTTAGCCTGTGAAAATCTACATTGAACATGTTACAGCAAATAAATGGTCAGAAATTAGGAAACTCAATGACGGAGTGCAGTGCATACTGCCACCTACCTGTCAAACCCCTTCACTGCAGTAAACTTTAGTTGCTGAATATTTGAGTGCTAAAAAATAGTTCGAACAAAATACCACTATAGGGCTCTACTCACCAACTACTAAGAGGGGTGGGGGGGGAGGCAAAGTGCCTTTCATATAAACTAAAATATAAAGAACTTGTCAGATCTAAACCTTCACTGTTTTATCATTTATCGTCATATTTCAGCATTACGCTCTGAATTTTTGGTCGAGTGCCAAATTCCCAAGCAGATTCTTGCTTCTGGGCCACCATCAGGAATGTTTCAGCATGTGGTAACAAGATGCAGATGTGCTCCTGCGATCCCCCAAACAGCGCACTCCAGATTTCAACAATACCACCGAGGGCAGCTCCACACGAAGAGGAACAAAATAAATTTAGGATCAATAGCTCAATTCTTAAATAGGGTTCTTTAATTGTCCTTAAAGATAATTGGGATTGCCGTTTCTGGTCTACTTTTGTTACAAAGCAAAGAAAAAAAAGGACACAGCACAGAACTGTAGCGTGGTTAATATTCTACATCTGGACAGGCTCTGAATAAAGAACGTGAGACGCACAGAGCAGGAACTCTAGAGCAGCCACAAGTGAAAGGAAGTAGGGTGCAACATGATTGCCAGCACTTGCACACCTGAAGGCTAGCAACATCGGGGGGAATTTTACCCTAAAGAAACGGGTGGGTTGGGGTCGTGTGGGAGGTTACAGTATTAAAATTCTGAATCCTGACTTGAACCTGCCTTCAACCCACTCACTTCCGGTATTAGCGGAGGCGAGACAGGGGCTGACAGCCAACCCACTGCCACGAGGAGGGTCCTCCATTTTAGTATTATGAGGCTGGCAAGCCTCAGATTTAACCTTCATTTTGAATTCAACTCTGGCTGGTCGGGTTTTGCAGGCTTCGGGAAACCGCCAGCTAATGCAAGGCAAGTACTGCTGGATCCAGGAGACAAGTACCTTTACATAAGAACATAAGAATTAGGAACAGGAGTAGGCCATCTAGCCCCTCGAGCCTGCTCCGCCATTCAATAAGATCATGGCTGATCTGGTCGTGGACTCAGCTCCACTTACCCGCCCTCTCCCCGTAAACCTTAATTCCCTTATTGCTTAAAAATCTATCTATCTTTGACTTGAAAACATTCAATGAGCCAGCCTCAACTGCTTCCTTGGGCAGAGAATTCCACAGATTCACAACCCTCTGGAAGAAATTCTTTCTCAACTCGGTTTTAAATTGGCTCCTCCGTATTTTGAGGCTGTGCCCCCTAGTTCTAGTCTCCCCCACCAATGGAAACAACCTCTCTGCCTCTATTTTGTCTATCCCTTTCATGATTTTAAATGTTTCTATAAGATCACCCCTCATCCTTCTGAACTCCAAGGAGTAAAGACCCAGTCTACTCAATCTATCATCATAAGTTAACCCCCTCATTTCTCGAATCAGCCTAATGAATCATCTCTGTACCCCTTCCAAAGCTAGTATATCCTTCCTTAAGTAAGGTGACCAAAACTGCACGCAGTACTCCAGGTGCGGCCTTACCAATACCTTATAGAGTTTCAGCAACACCTCCCTGCTTTTGTACTCCATCCCTTTCGCAATGAAGGCCAACATTCCAATTGCCTTCCTGATTACCTGCTGCACCTGCAAACTAACCTTTTGGGCACCGGAGGGACTGGAGTGCATCATCACGCCCGGCAACCAAATTTTAATTTGATTTTACGTTTTAAAGTTTAATTTGTTTTAATTGCCGGTGTTTTTAGTGTCCCCTTCCCTTTTATAGGGGGCACTGTGGAAAAATTGTGATTTTAGTGCCCAAAAAAAAACCAAAAAAAAGAAAGAAAAAAACCCCCCAAAAAAACCAAAAAAAGGAAAAAAAGGGCCTTGTAAATGTCTGGTGTGTCACCCAGGTCGGGTGGCACGGTTTAATGTTTTATGTTTTGCAGATAAACTCCAAAAAGAGTTTCATGCACAAGGACCCCCAGGTCCCTCTGCACCACAGCATGTTGTAATTTCTCCCCATTCAAATAATATTCCCTTTTACTGTTTTTTTTCCCCAAGGTGGATGACCTCACACTTTCCGACATTGTATTCCATCTGCCAAACCTTAGCCCATTCGCTTAACCTATCCAAATCTCCTTGTAGCCTCTCTGAGTCCTCTACACAACCCGCTTTCCCACTAATCTTAATGTCATCTGCAAATTTTGTTGCACTACACTCTGTCCCCTCCTCTAGGTCATCTATGTATATTGTAAACTGTTGTGATCCCAGCACTGATCCCTGTGGCACACCACTAACCACTGATTTCCAACCGGAAAAGGACCCATTTATCCTGACTCTCTGCTTTCTGTTCGCCAGCCAATTCTCTATCCATGCTAATACACTTCCTCTGACTCCGCGTACCTTTATCTTCTGCAGTAACCTTTTGTGTGGCACCTTATCGAATGCCTTTTGGAAATCTAAATACACCACATCCATCGGTACACCTCTATCCACCATGCTCGTTATATCCTCAAAGAATTCTAGTAAGTTAGTTAAACATGATTTCCCTTTCATGAATCCATGCTGCGTCTGCTTGATTGCACTATTCCTATCCAGATGTCCCGCTATTTCTTCCTTAATGATAGTTTCAAGCATTTTCCCCACTACAGATGTTAAACTAACCGGCCTATAGTTACCTGCCTTTTGCCTGCCCCCTTTTTTAAAACAGAGGCGTTACATTAGCTGCTCTCCAATCCGCTGGTACCTCCCCAGAGTCCAGAGAATTTTGGTAGATTATAACAAATGCATCTGCTATAACTTCCGCCATCTCTTTTAATACCCTGGGATGCATTTCATCAGGACCAGGGGACTTGTCTACCTTCAATCCCATTAGTCTGACCAGCACTACCTCCCTAGTGATAATGATCATCTCAAGGTCCTCCCTTCCCACATTCCTATGCACCAGCAATTTTTGGCATGGTTTTTGTGTCTTCCACTGTGAAGACAGAAGCAAAATAATTGTTTAAGGTCTCAGTCATTTCCACATTTCCCATTATTAAATCCCCCTTTTCATCTTCTAAGGGACCAACATTTACTTTAGTCACTCTTTTCCGTTTTATATATCTGTAAAAGCTTTTACTATCTGTTTTTATGTTTTGCGCAAGTTTACCTTCGCAATCTATCTTCCCTTTCTTTATTGCTTTTTTAATCATTCTTTGCTGTTGCTTAAAATCTTCCCAATCTTCTAGTTTCCCACTAACCTTGGTCACCTTATACACATTGGTCTTTGATTTGATACTTTCCTTTATTTCCTTGGTTATCCACGGCTGGTTATCTCTTCTCTTGCCGCCCTTCTTTTTCACTGGAATATATTTTACACTTACCCCTACATCCAGGAGGTCCAGCGGCAGGTCGGGGCCATAAAAAGAGCAGCATGGAGGCCTCGGGGAGCAGCGTGGAGGCCCCGACCTGCGTGAGAACACCAGCGGCAGATCAGGGCTTTAAAAGAAGCAGCATGGAGGCCCCGGGGGAGCAGCGTGGAGGCATACCACTACAGGGAGCAGCGCGAGCTGGTGCAGGAGGGCGACGGCAGTGAAGAATGATGTCATCAAGGTCCAGGTCGGTGATTGGAGCATGGTAAGGTACAGCAGGAGCGGCAAGGTTGTGGCGAAGGAATGGCAAGCGACTGTAGAGGGACGTGATCGGGGTCCAGGCGAGGCTTGAGTTCGGGGCCAAGGGCCCAATGGCAGCCCGGACCAGTCCACGCTGCGATGTGTGCAAGCACTAGGTCCGTGCAGCAGAGCTGGTCTCCAGTCGTCATGGGTAATCCTTGCCACTGGACCAAGACCTAGCTCTGTCAAGCCCATGTGGTGGCTGGTGTGCAACGGCCACCACACGTTAAAAAAATCCATAGAAACATAGAAAATAGTTGCAGGAGTAGGCCATTCGGCCCTTCGAGCCTGCACCGCCATTCAACAAGATCATGGTTGATCACCCACCCCAGCACCTCCCCCCCACGCCCTCTCCACACCCCCCCCGACCCACCCAGCCGCAAGGACCACATCCAATTCCCTCCCGAACATATCCAATGAACTGGCATCAACAACTCTCGGCGGCAGGGAACCCCACAGGCCAACAATTCCCCGGGTGAAGAAGTCTCTCCTAATACCAGCTCCAAACAGCCCACCCCCCATCCCAAGAGCGTGCAACCCCCTGGCTCCGGACCCACCCAGCACCGGGAACACTCCCCCTGCACCGTTCCGTCCCGTCAGAATCCTTCCCAAATGCCGAACACCCCCGGATGTCGAGCCCCGGCCACCCCGGAGCCATGCCCCCGCGACGCCAACCACACCACATCCACCAACCGCCATCTGCGCAGTCAACTCATCCACCCCACTCTGAACACTCCCCGCACCGAGGCACAGAGCCCCCCAGGCCCGCCCACCCCCCCCAACAGACCTTCGCTGCAATGTGGCCTCTCCTGTCCCCCACCCTGGGTTTCTCCGTCCCCCACCTCCACCACTCTCCCCTCCATCCCGTCTCACCTTAACTTCCCTCTGCCTCCCCGCACAGGTTCCCATCATGGGTCGGTAACCTTCTGGGGCAGGGAATTTTAGCCCCCAGCGTGGAAGTCCTGCTCCCGCCACAGAATTGGCCTTACCACCCCTCAATGGAAGCGGAGTGCAATTTCCCACACTCCATACACAGGCATCTTCCACCCTTCAGGATGTAGTTCGGGTCCTTCATAGAAACACCTGTGAACTCATCCCTTGCAAGTCATCCTCATAGAAACACCTGTGAACTCATCCCTTGCAAGTCATCCTCGTTTCGAGGGACCGCCTCTGAGGGATCCAGGAGACAAATACCTTTACACTTACCTCCAGGATCCAGGGTCACTACCTAACCCACCCACTGTGATCAGATACCCCGCCCAACGAGGCCTCTGAACCTTCCCACACTCCTCTGGCCCCTCGATGTCATCTGCCTCCCTCTCCCCTGCTCCCCCTGGCCCTCTGATGGTGTTCCAACCACCACCACCCTGCCCCCCCCCCCCCCACCCGGCCAATCACTCGTCTGGCCCCCAATCTGGTGATTTGGCCTCTGATCGTTCCCGCCTGGCCCCCGATTGTTCCCGACCGCTCCCCCCCTTGCTCCACCGGTCCCCACCCCGCCCCAGACCACACGCAATCCCTCCCTCCTCTCTGCGACCTTGTGCCGCAGGCCTACCCACCCACAGTCAGCCTCTCAATCTGGCTTGCTGCGGTTAGGGAAACTGAGGTTTTCCCATGCAAATTAGGCCCTGCTGTTAAATTCGGCTGGGCCTGCGGGTAATAGGATGGTGGTTAATGGAAGTTGCACCGCTGGTACTTCCAGGATAATCAATCTGCACAGAAACAATTCACTTTCACGGTTGGCACCATTATCATTACTGATAGCCCTGCAACCATTTGCTGAGGTTTGAGTGGGACTGTGCTGGAGGATATTGTCAAAATATATAATCTCTTCTCTCTGGATTATGCAGAAAAGAATTTTTTCCATCATCACTCATTCTAAAAATAGTAAAACTACATTCAGTATTGGGGCAGATTTTGCAGTCGACAGCATACCTACAGAGTACACCACCGGCATCCGAATAGAATACAAATTTACCTGATAGGGAACCTCCTTCATGAACTTGCTCTGACGTTGCGTACTCGAACGCCGCGCAATGGCCCGCAGATCCCAGGGGCGCAACATGTGCAGAAGCATACCTGGGATCCCGTGGGCCTGCTATAATCAGTACACCGAAGGGAAAATGTCTCCCTCCAATACTGGTAACATTCTTTATATTGCATTTCACCCGAGGTATTGTCAGAATAAATCGTTCCAAAACAATCTCAATCTCACACACACAGACCCACAAAAAAAAATTATTTGTAATTAATTCTCAAATATAATTTAGGAATTAGAGTTCTGATAAATCATTCAAGCACTCTGAAATTTCATAAAACAACATGGACAGGTGATACAAACATAAATACAACAGACCCAAGACATAGATCTGAAAAATCTGTACATTAATCATTAGAGGTGTTTCAAACAGTTTTACAATTCACTCAGGAGCTAATCGAACAAGTAACCGTCCCTATGTAACCCAGTTATGCTGATACAAACAGGCCCTGCGCCTAGGGTGATTGCATCAACCGTAAAATTATCGACTGTAATTGCTGGACAGTTGGTGGCCAATTTGCCCAACTCTACACCAGTAATTGGGATTTCCAAGGTGGTACGGGTCATCTGTCCAGGCGGAACTTGACAGATCGCAAGTTTCAGATTTAGCGCTTGCGGAAATCCCAAACTTGCTACCCATTTCACAGGTGGTACGACAGCGTACTGTGAGAGTATGCCATCGTACCTACCGCAATATCTGGCCCATGTACTGAGAGTACACGTCGTCGTATCCACCGCAATATCTGGCCCACATACTGAGAGAGTACACCGTCATACCCATCGCAATATCGGGCCCATTATCAGCTTATTAAGAAACGTGTTTAAATCGTGTGTACTTTGGCCATGGCATTAGTTGTACCAGATGTCTGTCCATCACTGCCTCACAGTTAACTCATACCACTCTATTCTACCCTCTTCCACGTTTCTGACTACAGAATAACTACAGTTATTTTTTCTTTGAAAAGCCGTAGGATCATTTTTTAGTGATCACTGCTTATAGTAATTGCACTTCAAATCTAATTGCCAGAACTCACTTACATTGACTCTGGATTTTCCATCGCTTGTACTGATCAACTCAGCTTCTAAAGTGCTGAGGAGCAGCGTTCCACTCAGCGCTGAGCTGATTAATCAGCTGTTTGAAGCACCGGTGAGGGGCGAGCCCAGCAGTGCGTTACCAGCAGGGTACCGGTTGACCAAGCTGATAAACTCAAGACCAGGTACCACTGCACTGTTCACGCTTCTTTCTGGGTGTGCACACACATCTGTGTCTTTGCCGTTTGTTTCCCTCTTTTTTTATGGTGAAATCCTAAGTAAAAAAAAAAAGGACATTTTTGTGTTCTCAGTCTGGATATGGGTGTCATTTATCACAATGAATACAAAGGGATCAAAACCTTTGCCTTTGAGCAACGGTCACTTCATCACTCTGAATCACATGACACTTTAATTATAATTGTGATCCAGCTGAATTGATTTTAATCATCACTATGGGGTAGCTCCAAGGTAACATGCTGTTCTCATTATCCCTTACTTGTGCAGGGACGTGAATGAACGCAGACCAACAATTCCTCAAGACTGGCGGATTAATACGCTGCTTGGATTCATCGACCTTGCTTCCAAGCAGGAAATGTCAGTGAAACCTCCAGAGCTTTCATAATGCTTAGTTAATGCTTCAGTAGCAATATGCCACAGGAAACAATACTTAAGCCAACATGTTTCATGTTATGACAATACGGTTCGTGCATGGTATTATTAATTTATCACTTCAAGAGCTCCTACGGCGAGCATGACTAGTGACAGACCTGCAACCATCAGCATTAGATGGCTCAAAATGTATTTTCCATGTACAAGTGCAGCACCTAAAATCCGCAACCTTCGGGACCGAGGCCATTCCGGACTTGGTGTTTTTCTGGACTTTCGAACGTGTTTCTGATGTCCCGAATCCGAAAACACCCAAGCCCAGGTCGCGATAAGGCCCCGAGGTAAGAGCGGCGGGGTGAGGCGAGGCCCGAGGTCGGGCAATGTCGGCAGGTCCGGATTCCGGACAACGCTGCCACCGATCGTCCCGGCATCCGGAACATTTTGGAACACCGGATTTTCGACATCGCACCTGTATAACCCAGGTTTGGAGGGCAGAATCTCGAACTGTACCACTGGATGTTATCCCACAATTAAAGTGGACATACCGTATTGTCGTGTATATAGATCCCCCCCCCCACCCCCCCAACAAATCAGCTGGGTGCAGACTGTATTGTACCTCAAAGCCTCCTTGATAAAATACAACATCCCCACCGGTACCTGGGAATCCCTGGCCCAAGACCGCCCTAAGTGGAGGAAGAGCATCTGGGAGGGCGCTGAGCACCTCGAGTCTCATCGCCGAGAACATGCAGAAATCAAGCGTAGACAGTGGAAGGAGCGTGCGGCAAACCAGGCTCCCCACCCACCCTTTCCTTCAACCACTGTCTGCCCCACCCAGAGAGACTGTAATTCCCGCATTGGACTGTACAGCCACCTGAGAACTCACTTTTAGAGTGAAAGCAAGTCTTCCCTCGATTTTGAGGGACTGCCTATGATGATATGCTATAGATCATACAATATTATGCCTCACTGGAATTGATGTGACAGCACTTAACATTTAATGTATATCCTTAGTTTTAATGGATTATTCCTAGCAGAGGAACCTCTGCTTCACAAGAGAATTCGATGTCAGCTGCACCTCAATGGGTATCACTCTCACCTCGATTCAAAAGGTCATGGGTTTAAGCCCCACTCCAGAGACTTGAACATATATAGAAACATAGAAAATAGGTGCAGGAGTAGGCCATTCGGCCCTTCTAGCCTGCACCGCCATTCAATGAGTTCATGGCTGAACATGCAACTTCAGTACCCCATTCCTGCTTTCTCACCATACCCCTTGATTCCCCTAGTAGTAAGGACTTCATCTAACTCCTTTTTGAATATCTAGGCTGACAATTCAATGCAGTAATGGGGGAGTGCTGCACTGTTCGAGGTGCCATCTTTTGGATGAGGCATTAAACGGAGGCCATGTCTGCTCAGGTGGACATACACGGCACTATTCGAAGAAGAGCTGAGGAGTTCTCCCAGTGTCAGGGCCAATATCCTCATCCAACACCTAACACAGATTACTGGATCATCGATCTCATTGCTGTTTGTGGGAGCTTGCTGTGCGTAAATTGGCTGCCGCGTTTCCTACATTACAACAGGGACTACACTTTAAAAATACTTCATTGGTTGTAAATGCAAGTCTGTCTTTCTTTCTTGATACACCGTTAACTATTACCAAATGAGAATTACAGTTCACAGTAAAACCAACAGCAAGGCTGCAAAAGTTTTGAGACTTCATTAGCTCCACTCACTTTGAAGCTGAAAGATTCCGTTTTTGAGGGTGTCATTTCAATTTCCTCCCATCCTCCCTCCCTCCCTCCCTCCCCCCCCCCCCCCCCCCCCCACCTCAATGCAGCCATTCATCCTCAATTCGTCCCAATTTTTAGTTCTCCCACACTGCGGAAGCTTTAAAGCACAAAGTACAAGCACTAAGCAGCACATGGATGGCAGCCAGCATTGCTATGCAACGCTCTTTAAAAAGCCAGGCAGCTTGTGTTCAATTGATGACGCCAAAAGCCTTGCATAACCAAGCATAAACCAAAAAAACAGATAAGGCTTGACTGCAACTCCTTACTTCACTTTAGGTTTCCCATGTGCACAGTTTCCTCAAATTGGTGTGGTTCACCAGAACGTGTTGGAACGGAAATGGCCACTGGTCCCCAAAAAAAGTCCTTTTTCGTCATCCAACCCCATCTTTACAACCCAGAAACATGTCTGGGGTAAAATTTGTCTCGTGTGTTATTTATAGCAAAATCATAAATGAGTTTATAAAGCACTTTATACATAATTTCAATACATTCAGCAGAAATAGGAATTTTTCCCCCAATTGCCTCGTGAATCCAACAACTTGCATTTATATAGCACCTTTAATGTTGTAAAATCCACCAACACTGTCTGCTCTTTCCTGGTAACTTATTTCACAAGCCTTTGAATCTTTGGGTGAACACATTCCGCCTGATTTAAGTCCATTCTTCTAATTTATAAACTTGTGTTTCTTGATATTTAAACTTCTCACTGTAGTCAACAAACTTGTACTGCTATGTAATTTAATTATTCTTGATTTATCTCGCCTCCGCTTCAGCAAATTCAACCATGATGTTATCCTGCACTACGGGCTTTTGTCCATCACCGACGTTTCTGCACTAATAAAAATATTCCTCTCCCTCTCTCGCATCCCATGCCCAGGACAGCCCAAAGTATTGCTGCTAATGTTCTCTCTAAGCTGTGCACGTGCACTGCCGCGGAGATTTTAATTTTTTTAATTTATTAGTTGATGGGATGTGGGCGTTGCTGGCAAGGCTGGCATTTATTGCCCTTCCCTAATTGCCCTTGAGAAGATGCCGTTAAGCCACCTTATTGCACCACTGCAATAGTCACTTGAACTGGTGATGGTACTCACACAGTACTAACTTTGTGGTAGCTGTTTGTTACAACTGAGTGGCTTGCTAGGCCATTTCAGAGGGCAGTTAAGAGTCAACCACATTGCTGTGGGTCTGGAGTCGCATATCGGCCAGACCAGGTAAGGGCGACAGATTTCCTTCCCTAAAGGACATTAGTGAACCAGATGGGTTTTTACGACAATCCGGTAGTTTCATGGTCACCTTTGCTGATGCTAACGTTTATTTTTAAATTCCAGATTTATTTAATTAACTGAATTTAAATTCCACAGTTGCCGTGGTGGGATTTGAACTCACATCTCTAGATTATTAGTCTAGACCTCTGGTAATCTGCAAGATACCGCGCAGGTTGCTCACAAGCATTTCCATTTGAAATACTGCGCATGCCCAGAAATTGAAAGGGAAATTTAAATTAACATATATAGGCCGTGCACAACAAAGGCAGTTTAGAGGAATCATTAATTGTTGTTCAAAGGAAATTGCAAACTAGGATGCACGTGCTCATGGCCCAGCTATTTCGTACTTCAACATGCTGCCCAGATAGACCTTGCAGTGCAGCCTTCTAAATCACAAATATCTTGCAGAAGGAAAAATTAGCCACAAACTTTTCACTGTCTACCATTTTCTATTTAGTTCTCTTTTTGCATACTTACCAAGAAAACAATACCTTCTCGAAATCTCTGATAAAGTCGACAAGCGTATTGTAAATCAGACATTACCTTGAACTGGGTGGAGGTTTCCATTTAACTGGAGATGAGGGTTCTACTTTCCCATGATCCCCGGGTACAGACGTTGAAAATAAACGAAAGCCTGCAAAATAAAATATTCTTAAAATGAGGCACACCAAATCTTACAACGGTCTTAAAAAAATTAATCCGACCTAGATTGATGAGATGAAGGTCTATCTCTGCTGGCTTGAAGGTTTTTACGCGAATGAAGTTTTAACAGATACAATTCAGTCCCTATTCAGCACGAATTGGCAAACCTCATTTGCGACAGGCCAGGGATGGATGATATTGGAAATGGAACCATGGTGCAACAGGATTTGCCCCAAGGATTGGGCTGAGGCACGTTGTTGGGACAGGGGAGCTATTCTCTGTTTACTGTATCTTGATGACACTCAGTACTGCTTGATGACACTCAGTGCCTGAAAGGGAAAATGTTTCATTTCGCAAGCTTAAAGTCTCTCACCGGGAGTAAATTATTATTTTTTAAACAATGGTAATACAATTGTATACTGGAAATGAATATCTTTATGTAAAAATACAGGTTAAGCTGAAGCCACATGACAGCAGCTTGCATTAATATAGCTCCTTTAATGTAGAAAGACAATCTGTAACGTACTGTAAACAGGAGATAATCAAATTACCTTCATCAGCACCATCCTCTGCTTGCTGTTGTAGAAAGGGCCCAGAATTGTCAATAGTTATGATACTGAAAAGTAAAATAGGTTATTCAAACTATTGAATACAATGGAATTGCACTTCTATATTAATATACACAACTAGCTCAAGGCGCTGTCCCATTTAAGATAGACTATGAATTATCTGTTTGCTGTCTGGTCTTCGTTCAAAGCTTCACTGATCTTCATTCTGAAAAAGAGCATGTTATAATTATACAAATTTAAAGTTTATCATGGCTAGCAATATCTTGCAAGCATGCCACAAAAATGAAGTGTTATTTGCAGTTGCCTCTGATGACTCCAGTATCACAAACAGAAATATGTCTGGAACATTAAAGGCTTCTCTGAAACCTACAGATACTACGTGCAAGTGCTATGATATGTGCCCATTTATTAGATGGAACACTGCACAGAGAAACAGGATATTCTACCCCAGGGCAGAACACATAGTACTGCCTATCCCAGTCTCATGGAATTAAAGACCTTGTGAAGATGTTTTTTTAATTCAAAGAATTTATTTTCAGCAGTCAGTAAAAAGGCAATCACTTTCTAACACCTTGGTTTGGCACAGTTGTGTTCCCAATAGGCAATAGGCTACTTGTTGTCTAGTCGTTGTAAGGTTTCACATGACCCTTTTTTTGCTGCATTCTACCTTGGTTTCTAAACCAAACACATTTGTACCTTTCTCACTGACCAACTGCCTTCCATTTTGAAGCTAAGTGAAGGAAGAGAGTCTCCATTTCAGCCCGAGTTATTTTTAAACCACAGAATTGAAGACCAAAATCCCTATGTGTCACACAAGCTTGCAGGAGATGCTTCATGAAAAAATTTGCACATTTACTGGAGCTCACACTGTTTAAGGTTCAAAATGGCAAACTGAAATGTTTGACAAGTTCTTTGAGGCGGAGTTGATTCTTTTTTCTTTCTGGGTGAGCAGTCATAGGTAGAAAAATAAAGAACTGTTCTACAGTGTAATCTTGATTATCTGCCATAATTGGGGGATAACTCTCCTCGTATTAAATGAAAATGGGTCAATAATGTATAGTTCTCGTACACTTAGGCCTGGATATTAACAGGGGCAGATATTAACATGTCCTACTACCCAGAAGTCCGTGTTTCCTGCATGCTATGGAGTTTTAGCTTCTGTCATTGACAGGTTCTCTGCCGGAAGTCAGCCTGATTGACAGGCGTGGCTTCTACAAGAACATAATACAAATGTAATGCATTAAAAAAGGAGGCAGACAAAAAGCAGGAAACTATAGACCAGTTAGCCTAACATCTGTGGTTGGGAAAATGTTGGAGTCCATTATTAAAGAAGCAGTAGCAGGACATTTGGAAAAGCAAAATTTGGTCAGGCAGAGTCGGCATGGATTTATGAAGGGGAAGTCATGTTTGACAAATTTGCTGGAGTTCTTCGAGGATGTAACAAACACGGTGGATAAAGAGGTACCAGTGGATGTGGTGTATTTGGACTTCCAGAAGGCATTTGACAAGGTGCCACATAAAAGGTTACTGCACAAGATAAAAGTTCACAGGGTTGGGGGTAATATATTAGCATGGATAGAGGATTGGCTAACGAACAGAAAACAGAGTGTCAGGATAAATGGTCCATTCTCTGGTTGGCAACCAGTAACTAGTGGGGTGCCGCAGGGATCAGTGCTGGGACCCCAACTATTTACAATCTATATTAACGACTTGGAAGAAGGGACTGAGTATAACGTAGCCAAGATTGCTGACGATACAAAGATGGGAGGAAAAGCAAATGTGTGAGGAGGACACAAAATATCTGCAAAAGGACAGAGACAGGCTAAGTGAGTGGGCAAAAATTTGGCAGATGGAGTATAATGTTGGAAAGTGTGAGGTCATGCACTTTGGCAGGAAAAATCAAAGAACAAGTTATTATTTAAATGGAGAAAGATTGCAAAGTGCTGCAGTACAGCGGGACCTTGGGTAACTTGTGCATGAAACACAAAAGGATAGTATGCAGGTACAGCAAGTGATCAGGAAGGCCAATGGTATCTTGGCCTTTATTGCAAAAGGGATGGAGTATAAAAGCAGGAAAGTCTTGCTACAGCTATATAAGATATTGGTGAGGCCACACCTGGAATACTGCGTGCAGATTTGGTTTCCATATTTACAAAAGGATATACTTGCTTTGGAGGCAGTTCAGAGAAGGTTCTCTAGGTTGATTCCGGGGATGAGGGGTTTGACTTATGAGGAAAGGTTGAGTAGGTTGGGCCTCTACTCATTGGAATTCAGAAGAATGAGAGGTGATCTTATCGAAACGTATAAGATTATGAGGGGGCTTGACAAGGTGGATGCAGAGAGGATGTTTCCACTGATGGGGGAGACTAGAACTAGAGGGCATGATCGTAGAATAAGGGGTTGCACATTTAAAACAGGGATGAGGAGAAATTTCTTCTCTCAGAGGGTTGTAAGTCTATGGAATTCGCTGCCTCAGAGAGCTGGGACATTGAATAAATTTAAGACAGAAATAGACAGTTTCTTAAACGATAAGGGGGTAAGAGGTTATGGGGAGCAGGCAGGGAAGGGGAGCTGAGTCCATGATCAGATCAGCCATGATCTTATTGAATGGCGGAGCAGGCTCGAGGGGTCGTATGGCCTACTCCTGTTCCTATTTCTTATGTTATGGTTCTTATAATAAATAGGAGCAGGATTTGGGCCTGCTCCGCCATTCAATAAGATCATGGCTGATCTTCTACCTCAGCTCCACATTCCTGCACTATCCCCATATCCCTTGGTTCCCTTAGAAGCAAAAAATCTATCGATCTCTGACTTGAATATACTCAATGACTGAGCATCCACAGCGCTCTGGGGTTGGGAAATTTAAAAATTCACAACCCTTTGAGTGAAGAAATTTCTCTTCATCTCAGTCCTAAATGAATGACCCCCTTATTCTGAGACTATAATCCCTAGTTTTAGACTCTCCAGCCAGGGGAAACATCCTCCCAGCATCTACCCTGTCAAGCTCCTTATGAATTTTATATCTCTCATTCTTCTAAACTATAGAGAATGTAGGCCTAGTCTACTCAATCCTCCTCACTGGACAATCCCCCCATCCCAGGAATCAGTCGAGTGAACCTTTGCTGCACTCTCTCTAAGGCAAGCATATCCTTCCTTAGGTAAGGAGACCAAAACTGTACTCCAGGTGTGGCCTTACCAAGGCTCTATACATTTGTAGTAAGACGACTTTACTCTTATACTCCAATCCTTTTGTAATAAATGCTAACATACGATTTGGTTTCCTAATTGTTTGCTGTACCTGCAAGCTAACTTTGTGATTAGTGACACCCAGGTCCCTCTGAATACCAGCATTTCCCAACCTCTCGCCATTTAAAAAATACTCTGCTTTTCTATTTTTCCTTCCAGTCAGTCGGGGAGGATTCTGGAGCAGGCCGCAGGAGCAGATAGGTCGATCTACAACCCGGGGGGGGGTGGGGGGGGAAAAGAGATGGTTCTGATCCCCAACCCAGGGAGGGGGGCTCTGATTGAGGTGTGTGGGGGAGCTTGGAGGCTGGGGAAGAAGAACTCCTGCTCCTCCTGGCCCACAAGCAGTGTTGTAAAAGCACTTGCCTTCTCCCTGAAGCTGTCCTCGCCTCCCTTGAGCTGCCGGGTTTCCTGCGGCCTGGTTTAATCAGAGGCTACCAGCCTCATTAAAATATTGAAATTGGCAACCTGCCTCCTCTGACCAGGTTGGCTGCCCGCCCCTTGTCCCGCCTCCGTTAAACCCGGTTGTGGTCAGGGTTCAGATTTAAAAATTTTTTAACATCTGTCCCGGCCCCAACCCACCCGGTTTTTGGCTGTTAAATTTCAGCCCTTCGTCTCACACAATGAGTTCTTTTACCTCGTGCTTGGCCTAGATAAATGTATCAAATTCCCAGCATGTGCAGTCAAGAGCTACATCTTTCAATTTAAAAAATGAGCTGCCTTTGAAAAAAACTGTTGGCAGACCAAGTTTTGGACCTGAAACCCCGATTCGCGCTGGTGTCCTGATTCAAAGCCAAACATTAGCATTGCATGGATATTGGACATTGCATATTCCACCAAGTACTACTACAACTACTACTTATAAATACACTCAAATGCATCTTAGCTTTACTTCGCAAAACAAAGCCCATTCTCAAAAATATTATTTTGCATAACCGAGGGTGCAGGTAAGCGAAGTTCTGCTGTACGTACAAAACTAATCTGATTTACTCTCCTTTTTTGTTGCTGGTCTCTTTCAACTGGACAACAACTACCTGCTTTTATATAGCTCCTTTAAACATAGCACAATGTCCGAAAGCTCTCCATAGGAGCCGAATTAGACAAAAATTGACACCGAACCAAAAAAAGGGAGACATTGGAACAGGTGCCCAAAAGCTTGGTCAAAGAGATAGGTTTTAAGAAGCGTCTTAAGGGAAGGGAGGAGGAGAGGCAGAGAGGTTTAGGAAGGGAATTGCAGAGCTTAGAGCCTAGATGACTGAAGGCAAGGCTGCCAGTGGTGGGGCGAAGGAATTGGGGGATGCACAAGAGGCCTGAATTGGAGGAATGCAGAGTTCTTGGAGGGTTGTAGGCAACAGTTCCTTAAAGCTGTGCGACCGTGCAGCCAGTGAGCCAGTTTTTAAATCGAAAAAAACGTACATGTGCGGAATTTTGAATGGGCCGCACAGCCCGTTAAAGGGGCTGCGCGGCTCCAAAACAAATCACAGGGAACATAATAGAGGTGTTGGTGGTCTGGGAGTCAATGTAGGACAAAGCATAAATGAAGAACTCCACTGTGTATTCAAATAGAGACAGATGTTATCAGAAGGTTAAAGGTCAGTAAGTGCACAAGAAGGTCAAAATGATTATTTCAGCTCAGTTCGATATCGCTACTGAAGTACCTACTTTTCACCGCTAGATGCTCAAGTGAGCTTTAGAAATTCCATGGTATCCTCCTCCCAGTAACAGAAATCGGGTTTTGCAAGACAAGGCATAACCGAGTTCCCTTTTTTACTGGTACACCTCACACTGCACTGATGTTCCCTACATTTATAGACCTAAAACATAAAAAAGCAGGTTCCCGATCTTGATTAGCTTTCAACTAATTTTCCAAACAAGAACTGTTGATTCTTGTTAGCCTTACATAAGAACATAAGAAATAGGAGCAGGAGTAGGCCACCTGACCCCTCGAGGCTGCTCCACCATTTAATAAGACCATGGCTGA
Source organism: Pristiophorus japonicus (assembly GCF_044704955.1). Classification (NCBI taxonomy): domain Eukaryota; kingdom Metazoa; phylum Chordata; class Chondrichthyes; family Pristiophoridae; genus Pristiophorus; species Pristiophorus japonicus. The sequence goes on from NC_091984.1 coordinate 186,436,449, forward strand.
TCTGATCATGGACTCAGCTCCACTTCCCTGCCCGCTCCCCATAACCCTTTATTCCATTATTGCTCAAAAATCTGTCTATCTCCACTTTAAATGTATTCAATGACCCAGCCTCCACAGCTCTCTGGGGCAGAGAATTCCATAGATTTACAACCCTCCGAGAGAAGAAATTCCTCCTCATCTCGGTTTTAAATGGGCAGCCACTTATTCTGAGACTATGTACCCTAGTTTTAGTTTCCCCTATGAGTGGAAATATCCTCTCTGTATCCACCTTGTCGAGCCCCCTCATTATCTTATATGTTTCGATAAGTTTACCTCTTAGTCTTCTGAACTCCAATGAGTATAGTCCCAACCTACTCAACTTATTCAACCCCCTCATCTCCAGAATCAACCTAGTGAACCTTCCCTGAACAGCCTCCAATGCAAGTATATCCTTCCTTAAATACGGAGAACAAAACTGCACGCAGTACTCGTGTGGCCTCACCAATACCCTGTACAGTTGTAGCAGGACTTCTCTGCTATTATACTCTATCCCCCTGGCAATAAAGGCCAACAATCCTTTTGCCTTCCTGATCACTTGCTGTACCTGCATACTAACTTTTTGTGTTTCATGCATAAGGACCTCCAGGTCCCTCTGTATTGCAGCACTTCACCAATTTTTCTTCATTTAAATTATAATTTGCTTTTCTATTTTTCCTGCCAAAGTGGATAACCTCACATTTTCCCACGTTATACTCCATCTGCCAAATTTTTGCCCACTCACTTAGCTTGTCTATATCCCGTTGCAGATTTTTTATGTCCTCCTCACAATTTGCTTTCCCACCCATCTTTGTATCATCAGCAAACTTGGCTACATTACACTCGGTCCCTTCATCCAAGTCATTAATATAGATTGTAAATAGTTGAGGCCCCAGCACCGATCCCTGCAGCACCCCACTAGTTATTGTTTGCCAACCGGAAAATGACCCATTTATCCCGACTCTCTGTTTTCTGTTATTTAGTCAATCCTCTATCCATGCTAATATATTACCTCCAACCCCGTGAACTTTTATGTGGCACCTTATCGAATGCCTTGTGGAAATCCAAAAATACCATATCCACTGGTTCCCCCTTATCCACCCTGCTCGTTACATCCTCAAAGAACTCCAGCAAATTTGTCAAACATGATTTCCCTTTCATAAAACCATGCTGACTCTGCTTGATTGAATTATGCTTTTCCAAATGTCCCGCTACTGCTTCCTTAATAATGGATTTCAGCATTTTCCCAACGACAGATGTTAGGCTAACTGGTCCATAGTTTCCTGCTTTTTGTCTGCTTTCTTTTTAAAATCAGGACATTACATTTGCGGCTTTCCAATCTGCTGGGACCGCCCCAGAATCCAGGTAATTTTGGTAGATTTCAACCAATGCATCCACTATCTCTGCAGCCACTTCTTTTAAGACCCTAGGACATAAGCCATCAGGTCCAGGGGACTTGTCTGCCTTTAGTCCCATTATTTTATCGAGTACTATTTCATTAGTGATAGTGATTGTATTAAGTTCCTCCCACCTATATCTACTATTGGGATGATTTTAGTGTCTTTTACCGTGAAGAACGATACAAAATATTTGTTCAAGGTCTCTGCCATTTCCCTGTTCTCCATTATTAATTCCCCAGTCTCATCCTCCAGGTGTCCAACATTTACTTTAGCCACCCTTTTCCTTTTTATGTACCTGTAGAAACTTTTACTATCTGTTTTTATATTTCGTGCTAGTTTACTTTCATAATCTATCTTCCCTCTCTATAATTTTTTTAGTCATTCTTTGCTGGCTTTTAAAAATTTCCCAATACTCTGGCCTCCCACTAGTCTTGGCCATATTAAAAGCCCTTGTTTTCAATTTGATACCATCCCTTACTTCCTTATTTAGCCACAGATAGTTATCCCTTCTCTTACAGTCTTTCCTTCTCATTGGGATATATTTTTGTTGCAAGTTATGAATTATCTCCTTAAATGTCTGCCACTACTCATCAACTGTCCCATACTTTAATCTATTTTCCCAGTCCACTTTAGCCAACTCTGCCTTCATACCTTTATAGTCTCCTTTATTTAAGCTTAGGACACTGGTTTGAGATCCAACTTTCTAACCTACAACTGAATTTGAAATTCAACCATGTTATGGTCACTCATTCCTAGAGGATCTTTTACTACGAGATCATTTATTAATCCTGTCTCATTACACAGTACAAGATCTAAGATAGCCTGCTCCCTGGTTGGTTCCGCAACATACTACTCAAAGAAACTATCCCGGATACACTCTATGAACTTTCCTCTTGGCCAATTTGCTTTGTCCAATCAATATGAAGGTTAAAATCACCCATGATTATTGCCATTCCTTTTTTACAAGCCTCCATTATTTCTTGATTTATACTCCGTCCAACAGTGTAGCTACTGTTAGGTGGCCTATAGACTACGCCCACCATCGACTTTTTTCCCTTATTATTCCTTATCTCCACCCAAACTGATTCAACATCTTGATCTTCTGAGCCAATATCGTTTCTCACTAATGCACTCATCTCATCCTTTATTAAAAGTGCTACCCCATCTCCTTTTCCTTTCTGCCTGTGCTTCCGAATTGTCAAGTATGCCTGAATATTTAGTTCCCAGTCCTGGTCACCTAACAACCACGTCTCTGCATTGGCTATCAGATCATACCCATTTGTATCTATTTGTGCCGTCAACTCATCTATTTTGTTACGAATGCTACATGCATTCAGATAAAGAGCTTCTAAATTTGTTTTTTTAAATCATTTTTTCCTGCTTTGACCCCACTTTCTGATTCACCTTTATGTTTATACATTCGGAACCTTCCTGGCACGCTCTGGTTTTCATTTCCCCCAGTGCTACTCTGCTCTATTGCCTTCTCCTTATTCTTTGACTTTTTAAATTCACCTGAACGCCCCCCCCCCACTAATTAGTTTAAAGCCCTCTCTACAGCCCAAGTTATTTGATTGGCCAGGACCCTAGTCCCAGCACAGTCTAAGTGGAGCCCGTCCCAACGGAACAGCTCCCTCTTACCCCAGTACTGGTACCAGTGTCCCACGAACCAAAACCCATTTCTCCCACGCCAGCATTTGAGCCACGTGTCTAACTCTCTGATCTTATTTACACTATTCAAATTTGCTTGTGGCTCAGGTAGTAATCCAGAGATTACCACCTTTGTGGTTCTGCTTTTTCATTTGGCCCCTAGATGCTCATACTCCCTCAGCAGAACCTCTTTCTTTGTCCTACCCATGTCATTGGTACCCACGTGGACTACGACAACTGGATCTTCCCCCTCCCATTCCAAGTTTCTCTCCAGCCCTGAGGAGATGTCCTTAATCCTGGCACCTGACCAGCAACACAGCCTTCGGGATTCCCGTTCTCGGCTGCAGAGAACCTGATCTATCCCCCTAATGATATTGTCCCCTACCACTACAATGTTTCTTTTTACTCCCCCCCACTTGTACTACGGTGCTGAGGTCAGTTTGCTCATCCTCCCTGCAGTCCCTGCTCTCGTCCACACAGTAAGAGCCTCAAATCTGTCGGACAAGAGCAAGGGCTGAGGCTCCTCTATCACTCCATGCTGAGCCTCATACCTTCCTCATTCATAGTCACACTCTCCTGTCCCTGACCACGGATCGAATTTGAATTAATTACTCTAATTGGTGTGACTAGCTCCTGGATCGCATTGTCCAGGTAACTCTCCCTCTCCCTGATGTGTCGTAGCATCTGCAGCTCGGATTCCAGCTCATTAACATGGAGTCGAATTTCCTCGAGCTGCAGACACTTGCTGCAGATGTGGTCGCTAGTATTTGACGCTGTTCCTCTAAGGTATTTATATGCAAAGAAATGGTAACTCCAACAAGCAGCACTCTGGAAGTACAAACAGCAGGCTGGCGGACTGGCAGAGTCCGATGTATACAGGTTACATGTACAGCCAAGAGCTCATCATAAGAGTATTCATTCTTCCTACCCATCAAGCAAGGTACCCAGCCTTTTAGCAACATGGCATCGGAATTCAGGCGTTGTCTGCAGCTCATTTCCATCATGCTGGTGATCATCTATCTTCTGCCTGCAGGAAAGACAAAACAACCTCAAAAATTTACCATAAGGAGGACAAAAGACCTGTAGAAGATCTCCAACAAGTATGAATCTGAGTATTTCACTGAGGACCACTGTAGCAATTGTGAATTGACACTGATGTTTTTTGCTTGCATTACTGCATCAGAAACAAATATTTATAACAATTATTGAATGTTAATTCTAATGAATTCTGTACATTTGTCCAATTCCATTTTATAACACTCATCTATGGCGATATCTAGAAAACCAATTTAATAGTGCTATGTAAATAAATATTTTATATTATTTTGGAAACTGAAAACAACTTGCATTTACTTGGCATCTTTAATGTAGATCACACAGCGTAATCAGGCAAATATTGATACTAAGCCAAAGGAGATATGAGGAGGTGACTAAAAGGTTGGTCAAAGTTGTAGGCTTTAAGGAGAGTCTTAAAGGAGGCGAGATGGAGAGGCAGAGATAGAATTCCAGAACTTAGGACCGACACAGCAGAAGGCAAGGCCACCAATGATGGTGTGAAAGGGCAGAGTTTTCGTAGGATCGTAAGGCTAGTGGAGGTTAGAGAGAGGCAGGGTCGTGGTCACAAAGGGATCTGAACAAGAGGATGAGAATTTTTAATTGAAGATGTTGCGGGACAGGGAGCCAATGTAGGTCAATGAACACAGGGGTGATAGGGTGCGCAGAACTTGCTGCAGGTTAGGGTACAGCAGCAGAATTTTGGATGAACTATAATTTATGGAGGATAGAAGGCCGGCCAGGAGAGCATTGGAGATGGCAACAGCATGGAGTAGAGTTTCGGCAGCAGATGGGCTAACACCAGGTGGGGTGACAGGCAATATTACGGAGGTGTTAGTAGGCAGTCTTTGTGATGGAGAGGATATGGAGTCAGAAGCTCAGCTTGGGGTTAAATGGGACACTAAGGTTGCGAACAATCAATTTTAACCTGAGACAGTGGCCAGGAGAGGGATGGAATTGGTGGCAAGGGAACAGGAGGCAGAAGTGCTGCCAGCCGCAGAGTAAATGGTGCTAGCCAACACCACAAGCTGCTTTTTTCTCTGTCCAGTGGTCAGCTGAACTCGTTCATCTCAATCCACCAGGATAGGTTCAACAGCAAATAAAGAAAATCATGATTGAGATTTTCAAACTGCATGGGTTCAAGATTGTACCCACGTTATTTTTTTTCGTGACTCTTTCTTGGCATTTGGGTGACATTGGCAAGGCTGTATTTATTGTCCCTCCTTAGTTGCCCTGAGAAGGTCATGCTGGATCTTGTCTTTGAACCTCTGCAGTCCTTGTGGTGATGGCGCACAATGTTATTCGGGAGGAAATTCCAGAATATTGACCCAGCAAGGATAAAGGAGAGACAATATATCTATCCATAGTTTAGGGATGGACAATAAATACAACCTTGCTAACATCACCCAAATGCCAAGAGCAAGTCTTTTTTTTTAAGTGGCTACAATTTTGAATCCCTGCAGTTCTTTGAAGTCATATTCATGATTTTCATTTCTGTATGGTGTGAATTTTATTGGCAATTTCAGAACAAATTCCAGAACCAGTTGTGTTGATAAGTATTATAAAGTGGCGAATAAGCATTGCAATCCATTCTTTCTTTTTAAAAGTTTAACATTCTTTTAAGGATAATTAAACCATAAACAAATATGAACATAATACCTGCAGCACTTATAAAATCCACAAAGTTAAATATCCTGTACCCTTTGAAAACTGAAAAGGAAAGCAATATTACTCAGTTGTAGACATCTAAAACTGTGTGTGTATATACCTCAGACTTGGTCGGGTTGATGCTGAAATGTGCTCCTGATCTTCACTGGTCCCAGCTAATGAGGGGAAAAAATAAACAGGACTCAGCCGTCAGGGTTATGAATAAGAAGCTGCTCCATTTTCTTTAATCTGCTTGGTGCTCAATTTATATTGTAAAACCAGTGCCAACTCCCCATTTATATTGTGGGGAGGTTTCAGAGAACTGGCATTACCATCAAAACAAATGGAGTCAATCAATCATTTGGGTTCCAGACCTGCTGTGTGCACGTGTGTTCACCCCAGCCCATCCACAATCATACTACCACACACCTCGCCGGCAATGCAGTGAAACCCCCTCAAGCTGGCATTGTGTATCTCTGAATGCACACTGCCTTATCTATATTGCATCATCGGCAGTCCCTCGAAAGAGGATGACTTGCTTCCACACCAAGAGGGATGAGTTCACTGATGTTTCAATGGAGGACCCGATATTCCATTCCTAACACTGCCTCTGAAGGCAGTAATAGACTTTTGAAAGAGTGCTATAGGGTTCATAAGCTTTTGTACCCTTCCCACCTCTTCTCAATAATAATTAATTGAAATATAGCAAGTGTAAATAATGGCTCATCGACTTGAAATCCGTATTTGAAATGTGCATCTGTTTCTGACAGGAGCTTTAGTCTTGCCAACAATAAGCCGCAGAAAGTTCCAGCTCATCCATGCATTTATCATGCAATCCTAAAAGATGCAAAAAAAGATTTACAAGGATGATACTAGAACTGCAAAGTTATACTTTAACAGGCTGGATCTCTTTTCTCTTCAAAAGAGAAGGCTGAGGGGTGACCTAATAGAGGTATTCAAAATTATGAAAGGTTTTGAGAGCGTGGATACAGAGGGCTGGAATTTCCAATGGCTTACCGCCTGGTTTCTGGGCGGTATTGGCCACTGTGGCGCTAAGCAGGTAGGCAGAAAATTCCCTATCCAAGTTTCGAGGTACCGCTGGGGAGCAGATCGCCGGCGTGCACTGTCCACAGATCGCCCGGCGCGATATTTGGCTGAGCGGTGACCCGTAAGTTTGAAAAAAAACGCCCACGAGGATCAGCGGAGCTGGGCGGTAGGTGAGTACCTCTGCAAGAAAAAGGTTAGTAATGGTTTTTTTACCAATTATTTTAAAAATCTGTTGTGGTGATTTAGTTTTAAACAGTCTGGAGAATGTTTTTTTTCCATTTTTTTTGTGATGTTTTTTGAAAAATTATTTTGATTGTTTTTCTGCTGCTAGACTCAACCTGCAGCCCCAGGGTAAATTTTTATTGATTTTTAAAAATGTATTGCCTATTTTCTTTAGGAACTGCCCAATTGACCCTAAATTGCACTTTTTCGCCCAGAATGGGGGTGCAATGCCCATGTTTTTCGCTCAGCGGATTTCTTTATTTTTTGGGGGGAAGTTTTCGCCGGCAATAATCTTCCCAATCTTAGTGGTTTTTTGGGCAGCAATCAGGCGCTGGCGGGCTGATAGGAAATTCTAGCCCAGAGAGAATGTTTCCACTTGTGGGGGAAGAGCAAAACTAGAGGCCATAAATGCAAGATAGTCACCAAGAAATCCAATAGGGAATTCAGTAGAAACTTGCTATCACAGGAAGTAGTTGAGGCGAATAGTATAGATGTATTTAAGGTGAACCTAGATAAACATATGAGGGAGAAGGGAAAAGAGATTATGCTGATAGATGATTAACGATGGGAGAGGCTCAAGTAGAGCATAAATGCCAGCATGGACTGCTTGGGTCGAATGACCTGGTTCTGTGCCATATATCATATGTAATTCTATGTAATTGTCGTGAAGGCATTGTCACCATTGATTTTTATAAATTTAGATGTCACAGTGTTAGGAGAAAGCACATTAAACCTTGTAAAAAGTAGAAAAGGAAGCATAATATTTTGGGGATTCAGAACAGGAATTGTCTTTCAAAACATAATGGTGGAAACTGAAAGGCTTGTAAGTAAATCAAACATTTTCTGTTTAAGAGGTTCCCCGAATCCTTCCATAAGGCTTACTCACGATCACAGAATTATCGGCATCAATGTAATGTATGACAACAAGGCCATAACCGAACAAGTGCAGTAGAAAGGTTTTGACTTTGAGAAATGGCCTGCAATGCTGTAATAAATAGCAGATCTTCCAACCCGAGGAAAGTGTAATGAGGGCGAGAACCCAGCCAAGTGCAAAAGGCAAGAGGGGCGAGGCAAGGTCAAGTTAGCTGGGGATTGATGAGCTGTTTTGGACCCTAAATGCTTTCAGCTGCAACAAATCCTCTTTATATAACTAAACACTTGGATAAGTTTACGGTTTATTGAAAATTAGGGCGAGTTGTAATAATTAACAAGCACCCAGACCACACGAGATGTAACTGAATTTCTAGAGCCGTAGTAGTGCTAACAAATCTCCACAGCAAACCTTTCAACAGGACTCTTCACAGCATAGCGATTGTTAAGAAAAAAAAGACCCAAAATATAAAACTAAAGGGAGGAAAACAGAAGTAAGTTAATGTCTTTATAACTAGGGAGTGAAAACAGTCATGCATCATTCTCAGAGCAATGATGTCACCACACAGTGATGCATTGTAACGTGAATTGTACTTGTTTTTGACAGACGGATACTGATAAATATTTTTCCCTCTTTAAAGTATGCGAAAAGTAGCAAAAGAGACAAAAACAGGAAGTAGTTTGTAGAAAAAGAATAAAATTGAAGGAAAAAAAACAGGCAATTTTCATATAGCTTTTGTGTGGTTCAATAAAGTTGCACAAATAACACCTTGCACTCAAGTGATATCTACAATGTAATAAGCACTTCACAGAAGTTAATATAATTAGACACAAGGAATTGATGAGAGGAGGCTGCGAATGGTGAATGAAGGCCTGATCAAAGCAGCACCTTTTGAAGAGGTGTTCGATGCAGGGGAGAGATATCAAGGTAGAAGGATTGGGAAGAGTGTTCCAGAGACTAGGGCTGAGCCAGTCTCGGCATAAAAGGTAGCCTGGCATGAGGATAGGATACAAGTGTCAGTCGTGGCTCAGTGGGTAGCACTCTCGCCTCAGAGTCCCAGTCCAGTGACTTGAGTACATGTTGTGAATAGTTGAGGCCACAGCACAGATCCTTGTGGGACACCATGTGTCACTTACTTCCAATTAAAGTACATATCGATTAACCCTGCTCTCTGTCTTCTACTGCCAAACCAACCATCTAACCAGGTCAATAATTTGCCTTTACTACCATGAGCTTCCTTTTTGGTTAAAAGTCTCTTATGTGGACCCTTATCGAATGCCTTCTCAAAGTCCACATAGCCAATATCCATAGACATCCCCCTGGCTACGACTTTAATTACTTCCTCAAGGGGGGGGGGGGAGGGTAAAAGGGGGTGGGGTGGGTATGGGGGGGGGTAAAAGGGGGATGGGGAAGGTAAGGGGTGGGGTGGGGAAGGGGTGGGGGGTAAAGGGGGGGAAAGGGGTAAAGGGGGGGTAGGTACAGGGGGGTAGGTACAGGGGGGGGTAGGTACAGGGGGGGGTAGGTACAGGGGGGGTAGGTACAGGGGGGGTAGGTACAGGGGGGGTAGGTACAGGGGGGGTAGGTACAGGGGGGGTAGGTACAGGGGGGGTAGGTACAGGGGGGGTAGGTAAAGGGGGGGTAGTTAAAGGGGGGGTAGGTAAAGGGGGGGTAGGTAAAGGGGGGGTAGGTAAAGGGGGGGTAGGTAAAGGGGGTAGGTAAAGGGGGTAGGTAAAGGGGGTAGGTAAAGGGGGCAGCGGGCAAGGGGGCAGCGGGCAAGGGGGCAGCGGGCAAGGGGGCAGCGGGCAAGGGGGCAGCGGGCAAGGGGGCAGCGGGCAAGGGGGCAGCGGGCAAGGGGGCAGCGGGCAAGGGGGCAGCGGGCAAGGGGGGCAGCGGGCAAGGGGGCAGCGGGCAAGGGGGCAGCGGGCAAGGGGGCAGCGGGCAAGGGGGCAGCGGGCAAGGGGGCAGCGGGCAAGGGGGCAGCGGGCAAGGGGGGCAGAGGGAAAGGGGGCAGCGGGTAAGGGGGGCAGCGGGTAAGGGGGGCAGCGGGTAAGGGGGGCAGCGGGTAAGGGGGGCAGCGGGTAAAGGGGGCAGCGGGTAAAGGGGGGCAGCGGGTAAAGGGGGGCAGCGGGTATAGGGGGCAGCGGGTAAAGGGGGCAGCGGGTAAAGGGGGCAGCGGGTAAAGGGGGCAGCGGGTAAAGGGGGCAGCGGGTAAAGGGGGCAGCGGGTAAAGGGGGCAGCGGGTAAAGGGGGCAGCGGGTAAAGGGGGCAGCGGGTAAAGGGGGCAGCGGGTAAAGGGGGCAGCGGGTAAAGGGGGCAGCGGGTAAAGGGGGCAGCGGGTAAAGGGGGCAGCGGGTAAAGGGGGCAGCGGGTAAAGGGGGCAGCGGGTAAAGGGGGCAGCGGGTAAAGGGGGCAGCGGGTAAAGGGGGCAGCGGGTAAAGGGGGCAGCGGGTAAAGGGGGCAGCGGGTAAAGGGGGCAGCGGGTAAAGGGGGCAGCGGGTAAAGGGGGCAGCGGGTAAAGGGGGCAGCGGGTAAAGGGGGCAGCGGGTAAAGGGGGCAGCGGGTAAAGGGGGCAGCGGGTAAAGGGGGCAGCGGGTAAAGGGGGCAGCGGGTAAAGGGGGCAGCGGGTAAAGGGGGCAGCGGGTAAAGGGGGCAGCGGGTAAAGGGGGCAGCGGGTAAAGGGGGCAGCGGGTAAAGGGGGCAGCGGGTAAAGGGGGCAGCGGGTAAAGGGGGCAGCGGGTAAAGGGGGCAGCGGGTAAAGGGGGCAGCGGGTAAAGGGGGCAGCGGGTAAAGGGGGCAGCGGGTAAAGGGGGCAGCGGGTAAAGGGGGCAGCGGGTAAAGGGGGCAGCGGGTAAAGGGGGCAGCGGGTAAAGGGGGCAGCGGGTAAAGGGGGCAGCGGGTAAAGGGGGCAGCGGGTAAAGGGGGCAGCGGGTAAAGGGGGCAGCGGGTAAAGGGGGCAGCGGGTAAAGGGGGCAGCGGGTAAAGGGGGCAGCGGGTAAAGGGGGCAGCGGGTAAAGGGGGCAGCGGGTAAAGGGGGCAGCGGGTAAAGGGGGCAGCGGGTAAAGGGGGCAGCGGGTAAAGGGGGCAGCGGGTAAAGGGGGCAGCGGGTAAAGGGGGCAGCGGGTAAAGGGGGCAGCGGGTAAAGGGGGCAGCGGGTAAAGGGGGCAGCGGGTAAAGGGGGCAGCGGGTAAAGGGGGCAGCGGGTAAAGGGGGCAGCGGGTAAAGGGGGCAGCGGGTAAAGGGGGCAGCGGGTAAAGGGGGCAGCGGGTAAAGGGGGCAGCGGGTAAAGGGGGCAGCGGGTAAAGGGGGCAGCGGGTAAAGGGGGCAGCGGGTAAAGGGGGCAGCGGGTAAAGGGGGGCAGCGGGTAAAGGGGGCAGCGGGTAAAGGGGGGCAGCGGGTAAAGGGGGGCAGCGGGTAAAGGGGGGCAGCGGGTAAAGGGGGGCAGCGGGTAAAGGGGGGCAGCGGGTAAAGGGGGGGCGGTAAAAGGGAGGGGGAGGAAAGGGAGGGGGAGGAAAGGGGGAGGAGGAAAGGGGGAGGAAGGAAGGGGGAGGAAGGAAGGGGCGGGCGTAAAAGGGGCAGATGTAACAGGGGGGGGTGTAACAGGGGTGGTGTAAAAGGGGGGAGGAAGGAAGGGGGGGAAGGAAGGGGGGGAAGGAAGGGGGGGAAGGAAGGGGGGGAAGGAAGGGGGGGAAGGAAGGGGGGGAAAGGAAGGGGGGGAAAGGAAGGGGGAAAGGAAGGGGGGAGAAGGAAGGGGAGAAGGAAGGGGGGAAGGAAGGGGGGGAAGAAGGGGGAAGGAAGGGGGGGAAGGAGGGGGGGAAGGAGGGGGGGAAAGAGGGGGGGAAGGAGGGGGGGAAGGGAGGTGGGGAAGGAGGGGGGTAGGTAAGGGGGGTAGGTAATGGGGGGTAGGACAGGGGGGGTAGGTAGGGGGGAGTAGGTAGGGGGGGTAGGTAAGGGGGGGTAGGTAAAGGGGGGGTAGGTAAAGGGGGTAGGTAAAAGGGGGGTAGGTAAAGGGGGGGGTAGGTAAAGGGGGGGTAGGTAAAGGGGGGGTAGGTAAGGGGGGTAGGTAGGGGGGGCAGGTAAGGGGGGGCAGGTAAGGGGGGTAAAGGGGTGCAGCGGGCAAAGGGGGCAGCGGGCAAGGGGGCAGCGGGCAAGGGGGCAGCGGGTAAAGGGGGGCAGCGGCGGGTAAAGGGGGGCGGGTAAAAGGGGGGGCGGTAAAAGGGGGGGAGGAAAGGGGGGGTAGGAAAGGAGGGGAGGAAAGGGGGGGTGTAAAAGGGGGGGATGTAACAGGGGGTGTGTAACAGGGGGTGGTGTAACAGGGAGGGTTTAACAGGGGGGGCGGGTGTAAAAGGGGGGGGTGTAACAGGGGGGGTGTAACAGGGGGGTGGAAGGAAGGGGGGGAAGGAAGGGGGGGAAGGAAGGGGGGGAAAGGAAGGGGGAAAGGAAGGGGGGAAAGGAAGGGGAGAAGGAAGGGGGGAAGGAAGGGGGGGAAGAAGGGGGGGAAGAAGGGGGGGAAGGAGGGGGGGAAGGAGGGGGGAAGGAGGGGGGGAAGGAGGGGGGGAAGGGAGGTGGGGAAGGGGAGGTGGGGAAGGAGGGGGGGTAGGTAAGGGGGGGTAGGACAGGGGGGGTAGGTAGGCGGGAGTAGGTAGGGGGGGTAGGTAAGGGGGGGTAGGTAAAGGGGGGGTAGGTAAGGGGGGTAGGTAAAAGGGGGGTAGGTAAAGGGGGGGGGTAGGTAAAGGGGGGGTAGGTAAAGGGGGGGTAGGTAAAGGGGGGGTAGGTAAAGGGGGGGTAGGTAAAGGGGGGGTAGGTAAAGGGGGGGTAGGTAAGGGGGGGTAGGTAAGGGGGGGGTAGGTAAGGGGGGGCAGGTAAGGGGGGCAGGTAAGGGGGGTAAAGGGGTGCAGCGGGCAAAGGGGGCAGTGGGCAAGGGGGCAGCGGGCAAGGGGGCAGCTGGCAAGGGGGCAGCGGGCAAGGGGGCAGCGGGCAAGGGGGCAGCGGCGGGTAAAGGGGGGGCGGGTAAAAGGGGGGGCGGTAAAAGGGGGGGAGGAAAGGGGGGTAGGAAAGGGGAGGAAAGGGGGGGTGTAAAAGGGGGGGATGTAACAGGGGGTGTGTAACAGGGGGTGGTGTAACAGGGAGGGTTTAACAGGGGGGGCGGGTGTAAAAGGGGGGGCGGGTGTAAAAGGGGGGGGTGTAAAAAGGGGTGGTGTAAAGAAGGGGGGTGGAAGGAAGGGGGGTGGAAGGTAAGGGGGGTAGGTAAGGGGGGGTAGGTAAGGTGGGTAGGTAAGGGGGGTAGGTAAGGGGGGTAGGTAAGGGGGGTAGGTAAGGGGGGGTAGGTAAGGGGGGGTAGGTAAGGGGGGGTAGGTAAGGGGGGTAGGTAAGGGGGTAGGTAAGGGGGGTAGGTAAGGGGGGTAGGTAAGGGGGGTAGGTAAGGGGGGTAGGTAAGGGGGGTAGGTAAGGGGGGTAGGTAAGGGGGGTAGGTAAGGGGGGTAGGTAAGGGGGGTAGGTAAGGGGGGTAGGTAAGGGGGGTAGGTAAGGGGGGTAGGTAAGGGGGGTAGGTAAGGGGGGTAGGTAAGGGGGGTAGGTAAGGGGGGTAGGTAAGGGGGGTAGGTAAGGGGGGTAGGTAAGGGGGGTAGGTAAGGGGGGTAGGTAAGGGGGGTAGGTAAGGGGGGTAGGTAAGGGGGGTAGGTAAGGGGGGTAGGTAAGGGGGGTAGGTAAGGGGGGTAGGTAAGGGGGGTAGGTAAGGGGGGTAGGTAAGGGGGGTAGGTAAGGGGGGTAGGTAAGGGGGGTAGGTAAGGGGGGTAGGTAAGGGGGGTAGGTAAGGGGGGTAGGTAAGGGGGGTAGGTAAGGGGGGTAGGTAAGGGGGGTAGGTAAGGGGGGTAGGTAAGGGGGGTAGGTAAGGGGGGTAGGTAAGGGGGGTAGGTAAGGGGGGTAGGTAAGGGGGGTAGGTAAGGGGGGTAGGTAAGGGGGGTAGGTAAGGGGGGTAGGTAAGGGGGGTAGGTAAGGGGGGTAGGTAAGGGGGGTAGGTAAGGGGGGTAGGTAAGGGGGGTAGGTAAGGGGGGTAGGTAAGGGGGGTAGGTAAGGGGGGTAGGTAAGGGGGGTAGGTAAGGGGGGTAGGTAAGGGGGGTAGGTAAGGGGGGTAGGTAAGGGGGGTAGGTAAGGGGGGTAGGTAAGGGGGGTAGGTAAGGGGGGTAGGTAAGGGGGGTAGGTAAGGGGGGTAGGTAAGGGGGGTAGGTAAGGGGGGTAGGTAAGGGGGGTAGGTAAGGGGGGTAGGTAAGGGGGGTAGGTAAGGGGGGTAGGTAAGGGGGGTAGGTAAGGGGGGTAGGTAAGGGGGGTAGGTAAGGGGGGTAGGTAAGGGGGGTAGGTAAGGGGGGTAGGTAAGGGGGGTAGGTAAGGGGGGTAGGTAAGGGGGGTAGGTAAGGGGGGTAGGTAAGGGGGGTAAGTAAGGGGGGTAGGTAAGGGGGGGTAGGTAAGGGGGGGATAGGTAAGGGGTGGGGAAATGTAAGGGGTGGGGAAATGTAAGGGGTGGGGAAATGTAAGGGGTGGGGAAATGTAAGGGGTGGGGAAATGTAAGGGGTGGGGTAGGTAACGGGGGGTATAGGGGGTAAGGGAGGTAAGGGGGGGTAAAGGGGCAGGTAAAGGGGGGATGATGGGGCAGGTAAAGGGGGGCAGGTAAAGGGGGGGTTGCAGGTAAGGGGGGGGTTGCAGGTAAAGGGGGGGCAGGTAAAGGGGGGGGCAGGTAAAGGGGGGGAGAAAAGAACAAAAGGGAAGGTCTGTGATAGGATGGAATACAGAAGAGATTAAGAGACAAAAGGGATGATGGTGCAAAGCAAAAGGCGATGGTAATGGGACAAGAAACAAAAGATGAATCTAGATAGGGTGTAAATGGAAAAATCATCAACAGCTGCCATGGGAAAGAGAGAAAAAAAATAGGGGCAGTGTTTATGCTCTGAAATTGTTGAACTCGATGTTTGAGTCCAGAAGGCTATAAAGTGCCTAAACGAAAGATGAGGTGCTGTTCCTCGAGCTTACATTGAGCTTCGCTGGAACAGTGCAAAAGGCTGAGGACAGAGAGATCAGAGTGGAAGTGGAGCGGAGAATTAAAGTGACAGGTGACCGGAAGCTCTGGGTGGGAGGGAGGGGCAGGGGTGAGTGCAGATGTGCGGGAAATAGAATGGACACGGTCGAGGGCCATGTCAACCACGGTAGAAGGGAATCCTTGGTTGAGGGGAATCCTCGGTTGAGGAAAAAAGACAGACAGATCGGAAGCAATAGTCTGGAAGGTGGCGTCGTCAGAACAGATGTGACAGGGCCGAAGAAACTGGGAGAATGGAATGGAGTCCTTATAGGAAACGGGGTGGGAGGAAGTGTAGTCTAGGTAGCTGTGAGAGTAGTGGGCTTATAGCAAACATTTGTCAATAGCCTATCCCCAGAAATGGAGAGAGAAGTCGAGTAAGGAAAGGGAAGAGTCGGAGATGGACCATGTGAAGGTGAGGGAAGGTGAAAATTGAAGGCAAAGTGAATGAAATTTTCTAGTTCAGGGCGAGAGCAGGAAACGGCACCGATACAGTCATCAATGTACCAGAAAAAGAGGTGTGGGAGGGGATCCGAGTAGGACTGGAACAAAGAATGTTCCTTATATCCTGGTTTCTGTCTCTCACCTTTCTTAAATAATGGAGTTACATTTGCAATTTTACAATCTAAAAAGACAATTCCAGAATCGAGATTGCTTTGGAAGATTATGGCTAAAGCATCTGCAATTTCCTCACCTAATTCCTTTAAAACCCTGAGATATAAACTATTAAGTACTGGGAATTTGTCAGTGTGTAGTACCATTATTTTTTCTAATATTGGTTTCTTGCTTATGTTAACTTTAGTGAGTTCCAATCCTTGATTCATTATTAATTTCCGTGGAATGTCAGGTATATTATCCTCTTTCTCTATTGTGAAGACTGACACCAAGTAACTATTCAACAAGTCTGTAATTTCCTTATTTTCTTTTGAAATATTATCCCCATCGGTTTTTAAAGGGCCCATTTTACCCTTGGTTACCCTTTTTCTTCCCATATAATTGTAAAAACTATGTTAATCTTGATATCCATCATGTTTCTTATTGTATTCCTTTTTTCAGCTCTTACTATCTTTTTTGCCTTTCTTTGTTGGTCTTTACATATCTGCTAGCCCCCTGGATTTACACTATTCTTTTCACTTTTATATGCTCTGTCCTCTATTTTTATGTTAGAATAAGGGGAGCGAGAGAAATCAGGATATTATACACCTCTTAGTCTAACATCTGTTGTGGGAAACATATTGGAAGACTTGAGAGGGACGGTATTTAGAGACTGGGTGTCAGCCGAAGATAACGGTTCTAGAGTATTTTTTGAGAGGATGCCGATGGCAGTCCTGAATATAGGAGGGAGGAGCAGAGTCTGATGTGTATGCTATCAGCAAGCAATGGGCTGAGGAAGAATACTTCGACAAGGATGTCAAATTTGTATGTGTTCAAGGGCACAGGAGCCGGTTTTCATGGAGGAGGTGAATTTATTTAGGCAAATTATTCTATTACAAAAGGATATGAGGAAAGGTCATTGGAAATAGGATTAAACCAAGTAATCGGAATTCAAGAGCTATCAGTACCACATGCATGCGAGGGCTGAATGGCCTCCTTCATTCAATTAATCGTTTGGGGCGGCTGGAGTCCAGGGTGCAAGATATTATTGCAAATAGAAGTTATAAACGACCAGGACATCCAAAATAAACTACTATTCTCCTCAGTGTTTAGATTTTCCCTTTTAGATTTAGTGGATCAAAATTATTGTACAAGGTGCATCCTTCAAGCATGTTCTATGATGCTTAACATGTTCATAGGCAACTATCAGATATCCATTATAGTTGCTCAATGCATTTACCAACTTTGTAACATAAAAGGTCTTGATAGCATCTAGAGCTGAAAGTACTGACACACTGAATAGTCAGGAATAGTTTAGCACCTTATGAACAGTACAGAGAACAGTACATTGGAGAATCTTGAGTGCGATGAATGTGATAAGGAACCATACAAACGACAGAAGTCCCAAATTTGATTCCCAGTCTGTGTAATAATAGTAGTGAGATAAATGTGTGCAAATCAAAAAGTGTGACTGAACGTTCAGAAGTAGACAAGTTGGAAGGTCTGAGAACACGCAAGGTATCAGTGAATGTCCAGCGGTTATACTCCAGCATCAATCAGCACCTTCAAAGGAAGGTTTTAAAAAAAAATCACAAACCCACCTCAAAGTGTGGAGTTGTGTTTACTTTTCATTGTTTAATATATTAAACAACTTTATATAGTATATATAGCACAGAAATAAGCCCTTTATGCTTCACTTGAGCCTCCTCCTGTCTTTCCTCATCTAAATCTATCAGCATAAGCCTATGTTCTCTTCTCCCTCATGTTTATCTAGCCTCCCCTCAAATGCATTTATACTACTCGCTTCCACCACTTCCTGTGGTAGCGAACAATGAATGAGACTTTATATATTAGAAATTATATTCAGAAACCACCACACTACCTCTTGCTTTCTGAAAATTGAAATTCCCAATATCCCAGGCCGCCTCTTTGAGACGGGACAGTTCCTCCGCGCTGTCAGAGTCTGAACCACACGCCTCCTTGGACGCCGCCATCTTCGATTCCCCCCGCCCGGCGTTGGTTTCTACTACGCAAGCGCAGCAGGTCGCGGTGTCCTCTGGGAAATGTAGTCACGATTTGTTGCGGGTGAGTACAACAGAAAATGATGAGACGTCATAGAAGAACTACAACGCCCACAGTGCATTTCGGCAAACGTAAGCGTCGAAGATGGGAATGTGCGCGCCCAATTGCGGATTCACATTACGCAGCGCGTCATTCTCCCCATACCAACGGGATTCGGCCTTGGCAACAGCATCCCAGGAAGCAGGCTGTATCACAAGTTTGGGGTATTTCCTGATGCAAAAATCTCTCCATGCACCGTCCTGGTATAGACTGAAGGTGAGGCTTTAGCTCTTTTATATGATATTGGATCGTTTACATTAAAATATTTTTATATATATATATTAAATCTTAACACATTAATTGAATATAAATACATTTTAAAATATGTATATTATAGAGAACTCGGAACCATTGTAGGATTGTGGAGCCTTCAATTTACCTGCATCAAAACTTTGTTTCAGTTGCACAGGCTCTTGGGAAAGATATATCGGCCATGGTGGGGATACAGTGTAGATTCACCAGAAATGATTAATTTATGAGCCCAGGCTGCTAAAACTTGAGGGGTGATCTAATTGTGGTGTTTAAAATTATTTAAATGTTTAATATGTTTAACCTTTGGCCTTTATTGCAGGGATATTGGAGGATAAGAGTAAGGAAATCTTGCTGCAATATACTGGGCTTTGGTGAGACCACACCTGCAGTACTGTGAACAATTGTGGTCTCCATATCTAAGGAAGGATGTACTTGCCTTAGAGGAAATGCAACAAATGTTCATTCGAGTGATTCCTGGGATGAGAGGGTTGCACTGTCCTAGAACTAGGGGGCATAGTCTCAGGATGTAAGAGGTTGACCATTTAGGTCTGAGAGGAGAAGAAATTCTTTCACTCAAAAAGTTGTGAATCTTTGGAATTCTCTACCCCAGAGGGCTGTGGATGCACAGTCCTTGAGTATAATCAAGGCTGAGATCGATAGATTTTTGGACTCTAAGGGAATCAAGGGATATGGCAATCGGGTGGGAAAGTGGAGTTGAGGTCGAAGAACAGCTATAATCTTGTTGAATGGCTGAGCAAACACGAGTGCCGTATGGCCTACTCCTACTCCTGTTTCTTATGTTAAAATAGATCCTTTGATTCTCCACAGCTCCCAGTCTTCCACCATTAAGAAAATATTCTGATTTATCCTTCTCTGATTTAAAGTGGATGACCTCACATTTCTCCACGTTGAACACCATCTGCCACAGTTTTGCCCACTCACTTAGCCTGCCCGTGTCCCCCTATAACTTCCTGCTCCCACTTGCACAACTTACTGTGCCTTCCAAACTTAATGTATTCTGCAAATTTTGGATATACTACTATCGATTCCGTCGTCCAAATCATTGAGATATATGTCGTGAAAAGCTGATATCAGTAACGCAAAAAGTGGTCCCCACTGCTGGAAAACAAGCAATAAACCACAAATAATAATTATAAATAATAAAACTATGTGTATAACGGAACATCAGATAAAGAAGGAAATTGTAACCGTAACGATTTTCATGCAGGTAAACTATAGGTAGGTGAAGTGTGATATCAAGAAAGGAGATTCGTGTCAATATCTGTCTTGTACGATATAATTTTTTAAAGAAAATTAAACTAGTGCTTAGAGCTTTCTGTTTTACACAAGCATTAATAAAAATAAACATGCTTGGTGTATGTTGCTTAGTGGCAGGCAGCACGAATAGTTGCAACATTTGACCATATATTTGTAAGAAGTAAACGGCATTCCAAGTGTCACGTGAAAGGGATACAGTGTCTGGATTGAGAGTGAAAGCTGGTGTCTTGCTTGCCTGCGAATTACTACAGGACCTCGCTGTTATAATTTTAAAAACAATGCCTGGCGATCGCCATCCTAAAACAAACATCAGCGTGTGTGTGTGTGTGTTATTCTTCGCAGTTAATTTCAACAGTGGCCGTTTGCACCGCGTTTGGGTTTTTTTTTATTTTGGAAGCTGCCCAGGGGCGGGCGCAATGTCATCAAACGCCAAATTTGGAAATCTGACGTCTGGATTGTGATCCTGCGGAGATCTGCCCTCGCACCGCTTCATTGGACCAGCCGAGGCTGCAAGCAATTTGGTGAAGACATAAATGACGAAGCCGAGAGGGGTGGGTAAAAACACGTTACAAGCAGCACGCTGATTCATCAGAGAAACAGACCGCATCTGGCTCCAGCAAGGCGTGGTGAATTCAGAAACTGCTGTTCTCTCGCATTGTTTAACTTGCCTCTCCCCTAGAAACCATTAATAAGTAGTGTTGTTTTTTAATAATTGAAACGTTAACATACACGTTATGTTCAATGGGCGGTGATTTACCAGCAAGGATCCAGCTGCTGAAATGCACAGGACTTGTTACCCCGAGAGAGCAACGAGATCCTGCGTCTAATTTCAACCCTGAGAAGCAGCCGGAGAGCGTTAGAGGACACGGGGAGAAGGATAACCCAAAGACTTTCTTTTTGCAGCCCGAGATGGAGTTACCATGACAACTGCTGATGTATTCCCGGAGTTTCCTCCGCCAATATCCGAGAAAGCAGCGGGGGCGATCCAGAAGAAGAGGCAGATGCTGCACACACTCGCCGCGGTCGTCGTTCTGCTCGCCACCGGGACCACCATAACCAGCCTCAACAAATGCATCTTCGCCGTCTATAATTTCCGCTACCCTCTCCTGCTGTCGGCGCTTCACATGCTGACAGCCATTGTTGTCGACTATGCTTTGATCCGGATGGGATTCGTAAACCTGCAAATAAAAGAAGTCACCGGACTCTCTGCTGCTGCTAAATTCAAAGTGTTTCTACTGAGCCTGACCTTCTGTGCCACTATCGCCTTCGGGAACATGGGGTTGAATTGCGTACAGCTCTCCTTTGCGCAAATGATCTCCACCACTACCCCTCTCTTTACCATAGCCATATCAAAGCTCTATCTGGGTAAGCACCATCACTTCCTCAAGTACACTGCCATGATGCCCATCTGTCTGGGAGCTTCATTCAGTCTTTTGGGCGAGGTACAGTTTGATCACAAAGGATGCCTCTACATTTTTGCTGCAACCATGTTGAGAGGAGTGAAGTCCATCCAACAAAGTGAGTTGGGTTGTTGTGTGAATTTACTAACAGTGCCATGGATAGGTGGGGAAGGGCGCTTGGGTGGGTTACCATTTATGACGGACAAAAACAGTATTTTTTTTGATGGAAAGAGAGTGTTTCCTCTAGCCTGTCTAATGAAAAGGATGTTGAGATGCGATGCAACTTGAGGTGGAGTGAGAGATGATGCTCATATTCCTCCCATGAGTAACAATTTTCTTAAACATGTCACCACAAAATTACTGTATAGTTATATGGCTCAGGGTCAGAAATAACTAATGAACCATGTGGGGTTCAGATGGCAACATGAAGCACAAGTGTAAATCCAATTGTGACACTGTGGTTGCAGAACAATACAGTTACATGATTCACAGCAGGAATGATGCAAGTACATAAAAAAAGGCACGGGTGAGAAAAGGGCATTTGGCCTGCAAAGCTCCTCCCTTTAGTGCTCTAACTCTCCAAATTAGTATCCATCTGTGTTTGAATGCCCCTAAAGTCTGCATCTCTACTAAGCTACCTTGCAGATTATTCCAGACATTTGTCGCTCTTTATGTGAAGAAGTTCCTTCTGTAATCTCATCTAAAATTACTTTCTAGTAGTTTACTGTTAATGACCTCTGGCTCTACTGTTCCATATTGTAATCATTCATAACTTACCTCATCTAAACTATTTATTGTTTATATAATACAAATTTTATATATGGGAATATGGTAGTGTAGTGTTATGTTACTGGACTAGTATTCCAGAAAATGTTTTCAAATCCCACCATGGCAGTTGGAGAATTTTATTAAATTTTTTTTTTTTTAAAAAGAATCAATAAAAGTGACCATGAAGCTGACAGATTGTTGTAAAAACCCAACTGGTGCATTAATGCCCTTTAGGAGACCTGATGTTCTTACCCAGTCGGGACTATATGTGATTCCCCAAACATGGCTGACTCTCACTCTCCTCTGGAGTGGCCTAGAAAGCCACTTTGTTGTACTAAATCAGGGTAACTAGAGATGGGCAATAAATGGTGACGACGCTTAAATCCAGTGAATGAAAAATATAATCTGAACCTCAGCATTAAATGGCACCAGGGTTTCTAAACTTCCTGTGATTTATCTCCCAGATGCTCCTGCAAACATCCCAGGTGAAAAATCAAACTGGCATTAAAAAAATCAGATGTGTGAAATAAGTGTTTTTGACTGACAGTCAAGATTCGTCCATTTGGGTGATGAAGAGTATATTCCCGGTGTGGGAAGGCGGTGCGCTGCGAGGATGGACAGGTCGGGTGACCAATGGTGGGAGCATGGGAATGACGGTTGGAGGTGGGAGGGTTATGTGATGAAACCTCTTGCAATTTGTCAAACCAGAGCTGGCAACCATCATTACACCCTTTCATTTGTTTCATCGTAGCTATCATTTTTACAATACATACTCTAGCTTCATTCAAATAAAAACAATACTAATGAATACTGCAATTGTTCCCCTCCTCTCTTGAAGACACTGATGCTGGAGTACTTTTCTACAGGGGCTGACTGCCTTCTTGTACCTTCTCACCCAAGTGACAATTCTTCACTTGTGAACCTAGACAGTGAATGTCAGCAGGCTATATGATTATTTGGATGGGGTGGGGAGGCTTGCATGTTGGGCCTATACCCATTGGAGTTTAGAAGAATGAGATGTGATCTTATTGAAATGTATAAGATTCTGAGGGGGCTGGACAGGGTAGATGCAGAGAGGATGTTTCCCCTCATGGGGGAATCTAGAACTAGGGAGCATAGTATCAGAATAAGGGGGTCGCACATTTAAAACGGAGATTAAGAAAAATTTCTTCTGAGGGTTGTGAATCTTTGGAATTCTCTACCCCAGGGAGCTGTTGCGACTGGGTCATTGAATATATTTAAGGTAGAGATAGGCAGATTTTTGAACGACAGGGGAGTCGAGGGTTATGGGAAGCGGGCAGGAAAGTGGAGTTGAGGCCAAGATCAGATCAGTCATGATCTTACTGAATGGCGGAGCAGGCTCGAGGAGCCAAATGTCCTACTCCTATTTCTTATGTTATGTTGTAGCTATGACTGATGCTGTTCTAACCCAGTGTCTGCACATTGCACATTGGAATTTGCCAGAAGAGGTCACTGGATTGCAAACAAAAGCAGGAACTGACTGTTTCCCCACTTCCCTTCCAGCATAGAGATGCTTGGAAATAATTAAATTGCATGGCTGAATGTTATGAGGTTTAGATGAGGTCATCACATAGGAAATAGTCACATAGGAAAGTGCAATTTGAGACTAATAGGTGATGGGAATAATCAGATAAAATACCCAGCAGCTCAGAAAATATAAAGAACAAAAATGCAATTGAGATTAGATTTCCATTATGAAAACTTCCACCTCTCATTTTCTTTATAACTGTTATTTTAATGTGCTTGTGACATCACTGTTGCAAGATTACAGGAATTTAGTCTACCTTGGTGCTGGGATAGAACATTAAGTGTTTATAAGGACATTATTCAGCAGTAGTAAAGCAAATTTAAAGCAGATTTATTGTATAGGGAAATGAAGAGACAGCTACACCGGAGACTGCTATGTGTGTTTACATACATATAACATTTCAGCGTTCTCCACTGTCTGGTCTTTACTTTGGTAAATGATCTGCAATGCTGTGATAAATATCAGACCTTCCAACCTGAACGAAAATTTTATCCAAGTTAAAATCCAACTTCTGTAGTCTCTCCTTGTAGCTTAGGTGCCTGATGCCAGGTATTAGACAGGTAGCTCTTTGCAACATCCTTCTTATCTTATGGTGACTAGAACTGCACATAGAGCTCCAGATGGGAACGAACCAATACCTCGTGTTGGCTCAGCATCGTAACCTGTGATTTATGTTCTATTCAGTGCACTATACAACCCAAGATCCTACTTGCCTATTAACCGCTCGCTGATGATGATTTACATGATACCGATTATTTCACTAATTCCCCCCTCTCCAAATCATTTTCCTGCACTGTATCTTGTAGACTAACAGTTATAGTTTTAAAGTTTATTCTCATCGCTTTGCACTTGTCCACATTGAATTTCCCTTACCATTTCTCAGCCCAACTTCCCAATCTATCTAAGCACCTGATGAGTCTGCTTTGTTTGTTTGCAACCCTCCTCCGCACCTTGGTGTAATCACCAAACATGACAGGCTTATTTGTATCTCCGCTTTAAAATCATTGGTGTAGGATGTAAGTAGCAAGGGTCCCACCATTGATCTTTGACATGCTCACTTGTCATTTCCCACCACTCCAATAGAGCTCCAAGTTTGACAATCTCATATCTCCTTGGCAACTGGCTGCAACAAATCTACCCATTCTATGTGTTTCTATCTGGTGGGCCACTATCAAAAGCCTTGCTGGTGTCTAGATAAATAATGTCCATGGAGTTTCATTTCTACACAAGCTCCGATACCTTCTCGAAGCATTCTAACAGGTTTGTGAAATATGATTTTTCTCCCATAAATCCACAATGACTTGCTACTACAGTATTTCTAACTAGAAATCTTCATTGTCCTCTTACTCAATTTCTTTTGTCCTTGTCTCACCTCTAGCCTCCATCTCTCTCTTTCTTTCTCATATCATTTTTCATTTTTCTCAATTATCAATACTACTGTAGCCATCACTGCTCTCCACTTTCCTCTCTCATTTCTTTTAAACTCCAAATGTACAACAACTTACCCATCCACCTCCCTCCATCCTCAGTGTATTGAAATCAAGACTCAACACACTGTCAGGACCTCAGAATTATGGAACTCCTTGCTTTCCTCAAGGTTTCCTTCCTGCTACAATTAATTTAGGTTTGAAAGCCTTAATTTATCATCACCTGTCAATTATTAGTGGAATATTCTTGTCTTCCCCATTACTTTTTTCCAGCCTTGGTGATATCCTGCTCTATGAACTTGTTCTTTCAGCTAGACTTCTCAGTTTTAAAAAAGAACACTAATGAGGTCAGTAGTGCTGAAAAGTGTGGAACATTCCACTTATTTATTCTTGCCTTGCACCATCATTTAAAAGCAGGACTGATTGCCTTTAATGAAACCCACCGTGCTCTTTGTGACATTGACACTGTTGATACACAGTGAAGGCTTGCTGAACATTTGTGGTTGTAGGCCTAGCTAGCAGCCATAAGCACAACGTATTTCTTGGAGTTCCTTTTGTGGCGGAGCGTTGCCAATATTTACTTGGCAGCATCTTAACAGAAACAAATGACTAATATATTATGTTGCTGCATCCATCTCAGCCAGCTTTTAGGATAACTAAGGAAAGGAGATGTTGAAGAATTTATCTATAGATTCCCAACAACTGTTTTGGACAGTTGTGCACCTGTAATAATAACAACTTTTAAAGGTTTTTTAAAAAAGTGGAGAGGTTTAGGGAGGGAGTTCCAAAGAGTACGACCAGGCCACAGAAGGTTCTGCCATCAGTGATGGAGGGAAGGGGGGATACAGAGAAGGATAGAATCGGAGGGACAGTGCTTTTAGGATTGTAGGGAGATCAGAGATAAAAAAAGGATAAGGCCATGGAGGGATTTATAGACAATGACAAGGATTTTAAATTTAACCTGTTAGAGAACAGGAGCCAGTGTAGGTCAATGAACAGGACTTGGTGTGGGACAGGATTTGTACAGCTGATTTTATGGTAAATTGGAGTTTGTGGAGGATGGGAAGCCAGCAAGGAGAGCATTAGAGTATGGGAGGTGACAAAGTCATGTTGGGGCTGAGCTCAGGGCAGAGGTGACCAATTTTCCAGAGGAGGAAGTAATTGGTCTTGGTGATGGATAGATTGTGCGGTTTCAAACTGGGTCAAACAGAATGCTAAGATTAATAATGGTCTGTGAATCCATGAGTGCCTTAATTTTGATGTTTGCGGTGAGGGTGGAGGATTGGGCAGAGGGATTTAAAGGTCTGGGTTGGTCAAGGGGTGGGGGGAGAAAGAAAAGCTCAAGATTGTCCTTCTAGTAATAATAGGGGGCATTGCCTGGGGAGTGAAGCACAGTAATGCTTGATGTCGTCAAGCTAGGACTGGAGATCATTGACTGGGCTATTGTGCACCAAGCACGCTTAAATCTGTGTCCTTTAGACTCGATGTGCAGACCCACTTAACTAAACACACCCTGACTAGTTACAGTTCCCATTGTCCTTAGTAAGCATTTGCAATGTGTGACGTATATTGTATAACACTCTTGTTCGTCTATGTAAAACGGTATATTATCTGATCACTGAACTGTACCACAAGAAATTCAATGGTTACTAACATCAGTTCTCTTTTTTTTTGAGTACTAGTGGATGGATATTGTACAAGATAATAAGTTCCTTCATTTTCACCGTAGATGTCAATTTGGCCAATAAAAATAGAAGCAACTCATAGGGGAAAAATAGTGGCCCTGAAAATCCTCGGGTGCGATCCTGGAGATTTCCAGCACTGAGTATGTGAGGGGTGGGGATCAGGATAATGTTCTGTCATTCGCATACATGTGGTGGACTTCTGTGGCACTTTGTGTGCTTCCTGGGTGCCTATGTGCTGCTGCCCCCAGAGGTCGGAAAATCACCGAGCTCTGCTGGCTGCACCCGCCCCCCGCCTTTTTAGAAAAATGATTTTAAGGCCCCCTTCAATACCCTTTATTAGAATAATTTAAAAAGAAAACACATTTATCTGCCAAATGATTGGGGATTCAGGTCACGACCCAGGTCTGAACCTCCAAGGTGGGCAACACAACTGCCATTGAAGAGACATACTGCCCTCCAAAGATCTTAAAAGGCCTGGAATGTAGTGTTGGGAGTCCCCACGCCCTCTATCAATGGTTGTGTTTGGGTCAGGCAAAGGCCACCCTCCCCCCAAACAAAGCCATTGGAAGCTCTCGTGACGGAGTGTGCCAAAGGGCCAGAGATTTACAGCCGTAGATGTACATAGACAAAATGCATTCTATGACCATCAGCACAGGAAGGTTTAAAAATGGGAGACAAATATTAAATGATTGAAGAGATTCTGCTACTAATAGAACAAATGAGTGATAGAACCAAAACCTAGCTCATAAAATATAGACTTTCACATCCTTAATAAAATCTTGGCACGTAAATTGTTGTTCCCTCAGTTACCCCTCCTCCTCAATAAAAGGCAAATCAGGTACATGTTTTATTTGTAATTTTAGTTGATGATCTGCAGTGTTGCAAAGTAAACACAAATTGTGTGTCTTTCTTATAACTATCTCTGCTTGACTTCCATTCTGAATTCATTCAGTTCCCTATCTCTCCCTTTCTGTTTGTCTTCCACACTTTTCATCTGTCTCTTGCTCTACTGCATGGCTCTCACAGTATCTCTTGTTATAGTCTCTGTTTTCCTAATTGTTTCTGCTACTTTTACACATTCTTTCTCCATTCTAAATCCATCCCTATGACCTTACTGTGATTGGGTCAAAGTTGCGATGACAAACTGTACTGCTGTAAAGGGTTTTTTTCCCCAACAAATATGCACCCATATCTGCAAGTGTTACTTTACTTAATCTCATCCAGGATATTTTACCTAGCACTTAAACTAGGGAATTTGCTACTAACTGAGCCATTGAGGGAGCTTGCACTGTTAATTTTCATGAACAATGACGCCCCTTTACCCCTGTGCATTAGAATATTGAAGAAAGACTGTCCAAACAGGCCATGGGAAAAGTACAAAGATCGGGAGGATACATCTGGAATTATGATCCTGGGCATTGGGGTCAGAAAGTAGATGAGTGAGTTCCTACAGGTGGATTTCTGCTCATGATTGTGTGCGTGTGCGTGTTTATGTGTATTTGTATGTGTGTGTGGGGTGGGTGTTGGCTGTATGGTGGCACCTCAGGGGAGGGTGGGGTGTGGAGGGGAAAGAATGTCCTTAACTGGGAGAGGGTGTAGTCAGAATTCATGACATAGAGCGGGGAGGAGTTGTTCAAACCAAATTTCTGGGCATTTCTGCCTTGTTGGAAAATTTTGTGTGGTTGATGCATGATATTTTTAGGGGTTTATAGTAAGGATGGGTGAGGAACTGTCATGGCAACTATATCTTAGAACTTTTTAGGTGAATACAATTGCAGAAAAAATTGAAATTATAGAGAAAAGCTTTTGCAGGATATGACTGATGAATAAGAAAAGTAGAAAAAATGGAGAAAAATACAGCAATACTTGACCAATGGGGAAGGGGAAAACTGATAGCCAGATTTGACGGTCACAGCATTGGTGACGGCTGCCACAGGCTCGAGAAATGTGATTATTAGAAATAGGTGTGTTGGTTTTTTTGATAGTGTTGTTTGTCCCGGTACAAAAACATATAATTTTAAAAGCTGATCTTGTTGAACTTCACTGTGGAGGGGGACCAGTGTTCACAGCTCCAATCATGGAGTAGCTGCCTCTCATTGACTGTTGAATGCTCCTTGCAATGTCTACTCACGGTTGTTAATATTTTCACACACATTTTCACTAGTGTGAAATATCAACGCTGTACTTAAAAAATAAACTCCCTTTTAATCTCATTGCTTCCCTTCTATTTTGAATTGCTTTCCGCCCCTTTTAAACTTGAATGTTGTTCCTGGGCCCTCACATTCTGTAACACTGCTCTGAACATTAATGTAACACTGCTCCATTGTCAGGAGTAGCTTTTGTTACTGCAGTATTAACCCTAATATAAAACTCTTGCATCAAAGCAAATTCTAAACATTTGAATGCTGCTTGTCACGCAGCCTCTATGTTCCCGTCTTCCTCGTTTCCTTTTCATTCTCTCTCTGTCCTATTTCATCCTTTTAATTTTATTTTTTCGATAATTAATCTAACTTATCTTAGCTTTTCCAACCCTACCACCCCCACCCCCAACCCCCAAAAACACTTAAAAACTTATGGTTCTTTTTTCTCTCTTGGTTCCAATTTAGATATGGAAGCACTTTAATTTGCTGAAAATTGGCTTTAAATCTAAAGCCCAGATGTATAATACTGATGTGGTTATATCATAGAAGAGGTTCCGCCAGTGAATAAACTGGAAGGGTTATTATTGAAGCCCATTTAGCTGTATAATTTCTCCAGTAGCACATTACTTAATTCTTTCATGTAAAATCCCATTGTGCGCTATTATAACAACCATTAACATCTTTACTTTAAATAGGTTAACAACAGGGTTAAAATAGATTACAAAGAAAGTTTAGGTAAACCGCTTCCAGGAGCTACTTTAGACCAGAATCTGCATCCAAAATCCCAATTGACAGGAGAGGCCAGTGGGTACCAAGGGGGGAATTTTAACCTATTGTATTATGTATAGAAGAACTCCACGAGGCTGAGTACTGTGAGCTAAACTTAGTATGACCTTAGTCTTTATTCAACTCCAGAGTGCCTAAACAACATGGCAGACAACCTTTTATACTGGTCCTGCACATGTGTGCAGATGACCATTAGGACTCCAACAGTCACGCCCTCTGGTGGCAAGTATTACATAGTTACACACATAACATCACTTTCCCCCCCCACCCCCCCAAAGTCTTCAGTACAAGTTATTTACAAGTTGAGACGATCCGGAGCCCTTCGCTCCCTGGTTGATCGTCTAAGTTCAAACCCTGGCGTGCGTGAGTTGGTTGGACCATTGCTACACTGCACTGCGGCTGGTCTGACCGGACTGTCAGGAATGGTGGGTTCATCCTTGTGATTGACAGCGAGGTCGATTGCTGGTTAGATATATGTTGGTGGATTGTTGATGGTGATGTCCTCTTCAGGTCATTCCTGGTTGTTAGTAAATCGCAATTTGGTCTGATCTAAATGCTTTCTGCACATTTAGCCATTTAACAGTTGGATTATAAACACCCTATTCCCTTCCTTGGCCAAAACAGTACCACCCACTTGGGACCATGACCGTAATTCAGGACAAACACAGGGTCGTTAACATCAATGTTACGTGAAACAGCTGTGCGATCCTGGTACATGTTCTGCTGGTGTCGCCGGGTTTCCATGTGATCATTCGGATCCAGGTGGACTAGGGAGAGCCTGGGTTTGAGGGCTTTCTTCATTAACAATTCTGACGGGGGAACCCCGGTGAGCGAGTGGGGTCGCGTCCAGTAGCTGAGCAGAATGCAAGACAAGTAGATCTGCAGGGAGCCGTCCGTCATGCATTTCATGCTCTGCCTGATTGTTTGGACTGCCCGCTCTGCTTGACCGTTAGACGCGGGCTTAAACGGAGCAGACCTGACATGCTTGATGCCATTGCGGGTCATAAACTCGTTGAATTCTGAGCTGGTGAGACACGGTCCATTGTCGCTGAAAAGGACATCGGGCAAGCCATGGGGGGTGATCATGGCCCGGTAGCTTTCAATGGTGGCTGTGGACGTGCTGGATGACATGATTTCGCATTCAATCCATTTGGAGTAAGCGTCCACTACTACTGAAAATATCTTTCCTAGAAAGGGGCTGGCAAAATCTACATGGATCCTCGACCACAGTTTGGAGGGCCATGACCACAGATTCAGTGGAGCCTCCCTTAGTGCATTGCTCAGTTGCGAGTAAGTGTTGCATTGATGCCTGAAAAAACATCACACCATTCATGGGGGAGAAACTGTAAATGAGTTGTGTGCATGGACGAGGCTTCAACTGATCGTACCACCATGGACAATCACAAGGATAACCCCACCAAGTCCGAGTCAATGCCGGGCCACCAAACATGCGACCTGGCAATTGCCTTCATCATGACAATGCCTGGATGGGTACTGTGTAGGTCGCGTATAAATGTTTCCCTGCCTTTTTTTGGCAAAACCAAGCGATTACCCCATAGGAGACAATCCGACTGGATGGACATTTCATCTTTGCATCGGTGAAACGACTTAATTTCATCTTGCATTTCCCTGGGAACGGCCGACCAGTTCCCATTTAGGACGCAACTCTTTACTAATAGTACAGGATCCTGGTTGGTCCAGGTCCTGATCTGGCGAGCCGTGACGTGTGACCCCTCGCTCTCAACAGCATCCATGACCAGTAGCAAGTCTGCGGGCTGTGCCATTTCAACCCCGGTGGTGAGTAATGGTAGCCGGCTGAGAGCATCGGCATAGTTTTCAGTGCCTGGTCTGTGGCAGATAACATAGTCATAAGCAGATAATGTTAGTGCCCATCTTTGGATACGGGACGAAGCATTGGTGTTTATACCTTTGCTCTCTGAAAACAGCAAAATGAGCGGCCTGTGGTCAGTTTCAAGCTCAAACCGGTCCAAATAGGTATTGGTGCATTTTCTTAACCCCATATACACATGTTAACGTCTCTTTCTCGACCATACTATAGGCTCTCTCAACTTTAAGCAGACTTCTAGACGTGTATGCA
The DNA here is from genome assembly GCF_044704955.1 of Pristiophorus japonicus. Classification (NCBI taxonomy): domain Eukaryota; kingdom Metazoa; phylum Chordata; class Chondrichthyes; family Pristiophoridae; genus Pristiophorus; species Pristiophorus japonicus. The sequence continues at coordinate 186,467,513 of NC_091984.1, forward strand.
ACCAGTTGGAGGTTGCCTGATACATTGGCTTGCTGTAACACACAGCCGACCCCATACGATGAGGCCTCACAAGCTAGAATTAAGTGTTTACATGGGTCATAGTGTACAAGTAACTTATTTGAACATAGCAGGTTCCTGGCCTTCTCAAAGGCTGTGTCTTGAGATTTGCCCCAAACCCAGTCGTCACCCTTACGTAACAACATGTACAAAGGCTCTAACAACGTGTTCAACCCGGGTAGAAAGTTACCAAAATAGTTGAGGAGTCCCAGGAATGAACGCAGCTCCGTCACATTCTGTGGTCTGGGTGCATTCTTGATGGCCTCTGTCTTTGAGTCTGTGGGCCGAATGCCGTCTGCTGCAATCTTTCTCCCCAAAAATTTGACTTCTGGCGCTTGCAAAAAACACACTTGGAGCGTTTCAGCCTGTGTCCCACTCTGTCTCGGCAACTTAGAACCTCTTCCAAGTTGTGTAGCTTTTCGATGGTGTCATGACCAGTGATCAGGATGTCGTCTTGAAACACAACGGTGCGCAGAACAGATTTCAGCAAACTCTCCATGTTTCTCTGGAAAATGGCTGCAGCCAAGCGAATCCCGAAAGGGCAGTGGTATATAAACAGCCATTTGTGTGTGTTGATGCACGTCAGTCTTTTTGAAGATTCAGCCAGCTCCTGTGTTTTGTAGGTGGAGATTAGGTCCAACTTGGTGAATGACTTTCCCCCCCCGCAAACATTGCGAACAGGTCATCCACCTTGGGCAGCGGGTATTGGTCCTGCAGTGAGACTCGGTTAATCGTTACCTTGTAGTCTTCGCAGATTCTGATCGTGCCATCGCTTTTCAACACCGGAACAATTGGACTGGCCCACTCATTGAACTCGACTGGCGATATGATTCCTTAGCTTTGGAGTCTGTTCAGTTCGATCTCGACTTTCTCCCTCATCATGTACGGAACCGCCCGAGCCTTGTGATGGACGGGCCGTGCATCGGGGCCTAGATGGATCTGTACCTTGGCACCTGTGAAGTTGCCGATGCCCGGTTCGAATAGCGAGGGAAACCTGCTCAGCACTTGAGCACACGAGGCATCATCCACTGAAGATAGTGCTTTGATGTCGTTCCAATTCCATCTAATCTTTTCTCGTCAGCTTCTGCCGAACAGCGTTGGGCCATTGTCTGGAACAATCCACAATGATGAGTCATGCACAGCTCCATCATACGATACATTCACTGCTGCACTTCCAATGACTGATATGAGCTCTTTGGTGTAGGTATGCAGCTTTGCATTAATCAGGCTCAGTTTGGGCCTTTGTGCCTTATTGCCCCACAGTTTCTCAAGTCTTCAGGCTCATTATTGACTGACCCGCACCTGTGTCCAACTCCATGGATACTTGAACTCCATTTAATTTGACTTTCAGCATTATAGGAGGGCTCTTAGTACACTTCTTCCTCGGGTTGAGTTGCCTATGCTGCATGATCTGAGCCAGATCGATCATCCTCTACCACATGGTGTGTAGCAGCACGTTTGCACATTTACTGGAGGTGCCCCATTGTTGCGCAGCCTTTGCACACGTAGTGCTTGAATCGACATTGATGGGCCCGATGATTACCCGCGCAGTGCCAACACAGTGCTAATGGATTCACATTCACCTCCGATGGCGGACTCGTGAGTCATGACAGGTCTTGCAGCTGCAGATGTATAGGCCCTGCCATATGCAGTTCGGCCGGCTAGCGATGTCATTTTATCCACAGTACTTGCCGGTGAGCTTCGATGTTGAGAAGATATCTATTTGGTGTTATTGTCAGTGGCCATGCGTGCCTGGACGATCGCGATGGCCCTGCTCAGATTTAGGGTTTCGGCAGCCAGCAGCTTTCTAAGAATGACATCGTGGCTGATGCCAAGCACGAAAAAGTCCCGCAGCATTTCCCCCAATGCAGCTCCAAAATCGCAAGGTTCCACGAGGCGTCTCAGGTCGGCGACATAATCCAAGTCCTAGCCCCCGGAGCGATGGTTCGTGTAAAAACGATACCTGACCATGAGGATACTCTCCTTCGGCTTGAGGTGGTCCCGAACCAGCGTGCACAACTTTGTATATTCCTTCTCCATTGGTTTTGTTGGTGCGAGCAGATTCTTGATGCCGTATATTTTAGGCTCACAGATGGTGAGGAGAACCGCCCTGCGCTTGACCGCTCGTTGGTCACTAAGTACTGGTCGAGACGCTCGACGAAGGCTTCCCAATCATCACCCTCTACAAATCTCTCTAATATTCCAACAGCAGCCATGGTTGCATGAAGGTTCGTATTGTGTTACTCGTTGCCAATTATTATGTATAGAAGAACTCCACGAAGCTGAGTACTGTGAGCTAAACTTAGTGTGACCTCAGTCGTCTTTATTACAACTCCAGAGTGCCTAAACAACATGGCAGCCAACCTTTTATACTGGCCCTGCACGTGTGTGCAGGTGACCATTAGGACTCCCAACAGTCACGCCCTCTGGTGGCAAGTATTACACAGTTACATACATAACAGGTTGGGCTCATGTGGAAAGTTAGTGTTAGAAAGCCCCCCCCAACCCGCTCACTTCCGGTTTTAATGGGGGGTGGGAGGGTGGTGCTGGGCGGGCAGGAGACGGGTCGTCCATTAAAATATTATAATGAGGCTGGAATCCTCTGATTTAACCTCCATTTTGAATTTAGCTTTAGCTGGTTGGGTTTTGCAGGCCTCGCGAAACCCGCCAGTCAATGCAAGGCGAGGACTGCTGGATCCAGGAGGTAAGTGTCTTTACACCTACTTCTTGGATCTAGCGTTCCTATGTAACCAACCCACCACAATTTGAGTCCGCCCCCCCCCACCCCTCCCCAACTCACCCAAGAGGCCTCCGATTTCCCTCCCCCTTCCATCACCAGCCGCCAAAGCTGCACCCAGCCCCCGATCGTTCCAGCCCCCACACAATCCCTCCCTACCTGCCAGCAGCCAGCCAGCCTCTCCATCTGGCTGGCTGGCTGGCTGGGGGTGGGAAAATAGAAGCTTCCCATGCAAATCAGACCCCTGCTGTTCAATTCGGCAGGAACTGGGGGAAACGCATTCCCCGGGTTCCCCAAACGCTTCGGAGCCCCCAGCTGCCACACCCCCCCCCCCCCCCCCCCACCGGCTCCCAAACAAGAGAGATTCAGGTTCAAGTCTTCTGCATGTCAACATCCTCCACCACCACCACCACCGCCCCCCCTCCCCCCCAACATGTCTGCGCGTGTCTATAGGGTGTTCCTGGGTGATGTACCCCAGAAATTATGTCCAATAAGCTTTACTTTGGTAGAGAGACCACACATATTGTACACAGACATGTTTTTCATTGTGAGCCTACTGAAGGCCTCAAAAACAGAGACAAAGATAATTGATCCCAAAGAAGTGACAGTGTCCCTGGGATTTGAGATGGAGTCAGCCATTCCAGAAGGTGGCTGGAAGACCCACTCCAACAGCAGAATGAAAGCCCAGCAATATTGGACTTATTGGCCCAGAATTTGCTGGAGCGGGGCACCTTGTTAGATTTTGTTTCTCACCCTTCAGCTCAAATGTTTGACACTGCAATATGCTGGAAGTGCAAATTGATAATGGCGAGGCGAGGTCAACAGGGCATCTGGCACCTTGGTGAACAACGGCATCAACAGTCTACCTCGGGTGGGCAATTATTTGAGCTGGAGGGCCACTTAGCAAGTTTTGGTGAGCTGTTACCTCCAAGGCATGTGGCCACACAGTCACGCAACAATTGTGCGGCCCCGCGCAGGCCACTCCCCACCACCTGCCGCTGGAAGAGATACTGCGCATGTGCGGCTGCACAGTGGCTGGCCCCGCAGCAAATTTAAAGGAACCGTGCACGGAAAAAGAGGGGGAACATTGCATTAACATAAATATTGCATAAACATAAATTCAGATAGTACTCAGATGCTATCTTACCTACACAACAAGTATTTGATACTGTTTAGAAATGAATCCAAGATAAAAAGTGAAAATGTTGTCGTATCTTCTCGTCTCTGTAAATCAGTGCTGTGAAATAGAACTGTATCTCTTTAGAGCCTATGTCAGCATCAGTTCCCCACCTCAGTCATCCTTATGCCCCTCTGCAAAGATTACTAATGCCGTCCCAGTTGGTGCCAGATGAAAACTCCCCTGCTGTTGCACTCTGGATACTGGGAGAGGAAAGATGCAACTTTCCTCGGTAAAAGAGTTGTGGAGATGAGCAGCCATGACGCCACTCTAAATTGGATAGGCTATATTCGAGTACGCATTGCGCTCTAGGTAAGGACGTCCGCCACTGGGGCCCAGAATCACAGAATAGATCCTTTTAAGCTAGGGCCAGGGAGAATCATGTTTGCAAATTATTAATTTGAAGTAATACTATGGTTTTTCCTTGACTGCAGTTCAGGTCTGTCTCTGACCCATGAGAAGTGAAAGTGGATAGACTAATGTGCAGCTGGAGCCCCAGCTTGCATTCTATTTCCGTCCCATCCAGCGGGCTGGATAGAATGACATGGCGGGCCGGAAATGGCCCGCATGCCGTATTTTGCCTTCCACTGCTGTACCTCCTTAACCAGTGAGATTTAAGGATAGAGAAAGGAATAACTGAGAAGGAAATAGGATGAAATAGAGAAAGAGAGGGAGAGGAAGATTGGATTAAGAGAGACAAAAAGGAGAAGTAAGAACTTTAAAAAAATTTTTAGATGCTGTCCTGTATATTATAGGCCATCTATTTATTATGTGCAATTGTTCCCTTTCTGATCTGGGAGAGGTTGAGTGGCATTGCAGTAACATAAATCTTGTTATTAATAGTGGCCTTGCATCATTAAATACCAGCTCTAACTGTCTGTGGCAAGTTGAATTTGTTTGAACAGTGCAAATGCAGCAATTTCTTGAAATTCACGGGGAGGTTAACGGCAAGCTCTCTTTTTTGCGAGGCTAACGACGGAGCGACACAAATCATCGGTAATTTGCGGCGATTCGCACCTCGTGGCATATCTCTTCCTTGCCACAAATCGCTGGGTTATTTACACACTAATAACGGTGTGTGCATTAAACTCGCAGTTATTTACCAGCAAATTCTGGGCCATAATGTCCCAAATTGATATTCGCAGACTACGTACATTTCAATTATTGCAGCTCTCTGCTAAATGGGAAGCAGAATTCTGTAAATGTTGTTTTATGGTGTTATGATAATGTCACAGTAGGTTTTTGGAATGGTGACGACTGATTTTCCAGTCCAGCCCTCCCCTCCGCAACACAGGAAGTTGGACCAGCTAACACCATGACAGAACTAAACATGCTATTAGTGTTGAGAACAGTTATTTTATTATGTTATTCACTTTGTGTGTTGTTAGACTCTCTACTGCTGCAGTTTCAACAGCCTATACATAGAATGTGATTCAGAGCGATCACACAGGTTATCTGAAGGTCACTTTCCCTCTGGCAGTGCTTAAACAGATGCAGAGACTTGATATGGAGTGGGTATATTTAGAGCACACTCATTGGAATTGTATGTTCTTAAAAATAAATAAAATATTGTTCAGGAAATTAAATATTAGCCATTCGTATGTGCGCAGGCTGCAGTGTGTCTGACCTCATCTAGCTTTTTATTACCAGTTAACAGTATTTTTTTTAGGGCATGACACCATTTTTTCCACTTTACTCCCCTCATTGCTTGACAGCACTAATAAAGGTACTATTGCATGGGTGCCTCCAGTACCTCGCCCAGGTCAGCATTCTTCATGTGTGTAACAGAGTGCTGGAAGGGTATGTGACCATGAGGAACATTATAGCCATGCCCATTCCTGTCCTTACCCAGTGTTGATATACATCCTTCACGGTGGGTACTGCTGAATTGAGATCAGCAGCTCTGGCTAATTTTGTTGAGAGAGAGATTATCCAGAGGTCCGTCTCCATCAGGCATGAAATGCCAATTAGGTAAAATGCTAATCAAGATTTCCATTGTCAAACAGCCACTGTAAAAGTGTGCAATCATTTCTCAGTCCCTGTGGTCTTCTATTTTCTATCGACATCCAAAGACAAATGCCTCAGAAGGATGAAATACAGAGTGGATAAGAAGCTTTTAAATCGAGTCCTGCATTCAGTTGACAACCGATACTTAACCTATCCTGGAGACACTGTGGTCCTGGCCAAACTCACCACAGGTCATACCGAGAGCTTTCCTGGTCTGTGTAGTTCAGTAACAGCAAGAGATGCATTTACCACTTGAGGCATCGGGAAAGCCGCTTTCTAGTCTTAATGCAACTCATCTTCTCGGATGGGAATATTTTAAAACCTATCGAAGCAAAGTAATGTTAGACTCTGTTGGAGTCAGTCTTTACTTCTGCCAGTCATTTTTCCTTGTCAGATGGTTTTACTTCAGTAATCCATGCACCGTCTCTGTTTATATTTCAGCTCTACCTAATATGTACAGGGATCATTATTATAATTTAGTAAATTGATGTGAAAACTACAGTTAGAGTGTATCAAAGGGGACGCTGCTGCATTAATAGATTTCAGACTTAACATTAATAATCGTCTCTCATAACAAGTGAGAGCACTTTTGCTTTTAAAACGAATGAGTCACTTCCACCACCATATTCAGGAAGAAATTTGTTTCCATTATTGGCAGACGGGGAAAGAGATTTTTTTTAAAAAAAGACGTTAAGTATGAAGTTACAGTGCAGGCATTTAGGAAGGACCCCACCCACCTCACCTCCCACACAACCACACAACTCGGTATCATGGTGACTGAATTGAATAAAACATTTCATAGTTACAACACGCATTTCAGTAACTTGAGTACAGCGTGAGTATATATTTTTCCACACTTGTACTTGTACCTGTACACAGCTTGAGGAAACATACAACCCACCTTAACTTTTGCTGTGCTGAATCAAATACTGTGGAAACATTACACAGCTCAAATGCAGTGACTGGTGTTTCAAAGGAACTCTTTAATTGGGAATTCTTCTTTCATCTTTGGAAACCACATTTTTGAAACTTTTCAAATTCATTTGAAAATTAGAGTAAATTCCAAAGTGTGGGCTTATAGTAGTCACCAAAAATGCTGTAAAGTCAGATGCGAGTAACACTTTTGCAACACTCATTTAATATTTGCTCTTCTTTCTTGGTTTCTTTGGTTCTGTCTCTGATTCTGTCCTTGTCCGCTCCCTCAGTACCTCTGCCTCAATCTCCCCCGCCTCCATCAGTAATATTCCAAAGAGGTCCTTGATGTTTAAAAGAGAATCGTATATTACCCATTTGTTCAAGCAGAGGCTAATGCATCATCTATTACAGCAGTCATCATTGTGTCTCTCTTTGTTTGCTAGGTATTCTCCTTCAGGAAGAAAAGATCAACTCTGTCATCCTGCTCTATATGATGTCCATCCCGAGCTTCTGTATCCTTATTTCGGCTGCGTTACTGCTGGAGAGTGGCGCTGTATGGGAACCATCCATCAAGTATGACAACAGACTTTGGATTTTCATCCTCCTTAGCTGCCTGGGCTCGGTACTGTACAACCTGGCAAGCTTCTGTGTCACCACACTTACCTCTGCTGTCACTCTGCACGTTGTGGGCAACCTCAACATGGTTGGGAATCTCGTCATTTCGCAAGTTGTCTTTGGCAGCGAGATGACAGCGTTGAGCTATGCTGGAATTGGGCTGACGCTAACGGGCGTGTTGATGTATCAGAACTCAGACTTAATAGCAGACTATTTGAATTCAAGAAGTAAGTATCATGAAGAGCAAGACAAATTAAAAACTGACTGAAAGAAAGCCTTGTGTATAGGCAGGAGATGACGTATTTGTAATTCTATAGGGTTACATTTTGCCAAACTGCGGGCAGACAAAATGCTAAAGATATTAAAGTAAAGCACATTGCCTTATTTAAATTAATGCTTTACTCAATATTTTGTCCTATTTAAATGTATGATGAGTCTGTGACTGGAATTGTATTTATTACATCATATAGTTCTAGACCAGATTATTAAATAGCTCAATTTTTATTGTAAATGTGCTTTTCACATTATTGCACACAAGGTAAATATGACCATTTTGAAGTGCCCATTTCAGATGAATTCTGATAGAACTCCTCTTCCTTCTCTTCCCTCCAAATATTAAATCTCTACTATTTATCTCTGATCAGTGGGAAAGATGCAGGGGAGCAGTTAAAATGTAGTGGCTCCATTATCACTCTGTTTCTGTTGATTTGTATTTTAACGTTTTGGCAGAAGATGAAGCTCCAGAGGAGGAGCCTGATTGATGTGAAAATCGGTGTCCCATGATGTGCATTGTGACCCCAATGGCGTTCCACCTGAGCGGGAAGGCCGCACCTTGGTTTAATGTCTCATTCAAAAGATGGCAACTCTGACAGTGCAGCACTCCCTCACTACTGCACTGACGTGTCGGCCTAGATTACATATTCAAGTCTCTGGAGTGGGCCTTGAATCTACAACCTTCTAGGTAGCGAGAGTGCTACCACTGAGCCATGGCTGACACCAATGAATTAAGAAGGAGGGCTTAATAAAACTCTCGATCTGGGTGTTAATCAAAATGAACCTCCAGGGTAGTTGTATCAAAGACAGAAAAATTGAAGATGTATGGTGATCTGGTATTTTGTTGCCCCATACCATTTAAAATAAAAGCTAGCTAAAGTGCTGGAGGTAGATATTAAGTCCTTGGTTGGCATACATTGAGTTCTGATGCCTCAAATCTAAAGCAAAAGTATAAACTGAAATGCGACTGCTTTCACCGACGTTAATAAATTATACTGAGCAGAGAAGTAAATACGGTAAGTTTTCAGAGAAACAGATTAAATAAATGTATGGAAGCCTGCCATAAATCCCTGGTACTAAATCCTGGATCGATTAACTCAAGTTCCAGCAGAAATTATTACTGCAATATAAGTTCCTTTAAGATAATTGTCAGCATAATATATAAATAAATAAAGTTAGCCATTTGTTACTGGTGTGTGGTTGGCACCTCTGACAGTGCAGCACTCGGCCCTGGACAACGTGGACCACTTTCCATATCTCGGGAGTCTCCTATCAACAAGAGCAGGCATTGACGAAGAGTTCCAACACCGCCTCTGTTATATATGTGGACTTGTATTTACTCTGTACAGCCACCAGATGGCTCATTCTCCGGAGTCCCAAGGGATCCCATAATCCCTTGGGAGCACAGGTATTTAAGAAGGCTTCACAGGTTAGAGAGGCACTCTGGAGACCTGCAATAAAAGACTGAGGTCACACTTTACTTTGAGTTCACAGTGTTCAGTCTGACCCTTTCTCCATACACAACAACTGGTGACGAGATACAGATAGTGAACCCAAAGATGCAGAGAACAGTGGGCATCCTGGAGAAATTTTCGGAGGGAGATGATTGGGAAACTTTTGTGGAGCGACTCGACCAATACTTCATGGCCAACGAGCTAGACGGGGAAGAGAGCACTGCCAAACATAGAGTGATCCTCCTCACCATCTGTGGGACACCAACGTATGGCCTCATGATGAATCTGGCGGGAGGAAAGATGTTCACGAAGCTGGATCTGACTTCAGCCTACATGATGCAGGAACTGGAGGAATCATCAAAGGGCCTCACCTGCCTCAACATGCACAAAGGTCTTTTTGTTCATAACAGATGCCTGTTTGGAATCCGATCAGCAGCGGCGATATTCCAGAGAAATATGGAGAGTTTACTGAAGTCGGTGCCGCACACCGTGGTCTTCCAGGACGACATCTTGGTCACAACTCTTTTGGGGGGGAACAAAATAAACATTAGATCAAGTACCCCACCCTCGATCCGGGGGACACTCCAGACACTTTTAACTACCCTCTTTTTTTAATAGTTTTTTTTTGTTTGTTTTTTTGATTTTTTTGGGGGGGGCATTAAAATTATATATTTTACAAGTGCCCTCTATAAAAGGGGAGGGGACATCTTGGTCACAGGTCAGAACACAGTCGAGCACCTGCAGAACCTGGAGGAGATTCTTAGTCGACTCAATTGCATGGGGCTCAGGTTAAAATGCTCGAAGTGTGATTTCCTGGCACTTGAAGTGGAGTTCCTGGGAAGGAGGATTGCGGCGGACGGCATCAGGCCCACCAACGCGAAGACGGAGGCAATCGAGAACGCACTGAGGCCAGAGAACGTGATGGAGCTGTGGTCATTTCTGGGACTCTTGAACTACTTTGGCAACTTCTTACCAGGTCTTGGCACCCTGCTAGAACCACTACATTTCTTACTACGAAAAGGGGGCAAATGGCTTTGGCTCAAAAGCCAAGACAATGCCTTTGTAAAAGCGAGAAAATTGTTCTGCTCAAACAAATTGCTTGTGTTGTATGATCCATGCAAGTGTTTGGTACTAGCATGTGATGCGTCGTCATATGGCGTCGGGTGTGTATTGCAACAAGCTAATGATTTCGGGAAACTGCAACCGGTTGCTTATGCATCCAGGAGTCCGTCTAAGGCCGAGAGAACCTACAGCATGATTAGAAACATAGAAAATAGGTGCAGGAGTAGGCCATTCAGCCCTTTGAGCCTGCACTGCCATTCAATAAGATCATGGCTGATCATTCCCTCTGTACCCCTTTCCTGCTTTCTCTCCATACCCAAAGATCCCCTTAGCTGTAAGGGCCATATAAGAACATAAGAATTAGCAACAGGAGTAGGCCATCTAGCCCCTCGAGCCTGCTCCGCCATTCAACAAGATCATGGCTGATCTGGCTGTGGACTCGGCTCCACTTACCCGCCCGCTCCCCGTAACCCTTAATTCCCTTTATTGGTTAAAAATCTATCTATCTGTGATTTGAATACATTCAATGAGCTAGCCTCAACTGCTTCCTCGGGCAGAGAATTCCACAGATTCACAACCCTCTGGGAGAAGAAATTCCTTCTCAACTCGGTTTTAAATTGGCTCCCCCGTATTTTGAGGCTGTGCCCCCTAGTTCTAGTCTCCCCGACCAGTGGAAACAACCTCTCTGCCTCTATCTTGTCTATCCCTTTCACTATTTTAAATATTTCTATAAGATCACCCCTCATCCTTCTGAACTCCGAGTAAAGACCCAGTCTACTCAATCTATCATCATAAGGTAATCCCCTCATCTCCAGAATCAGCCTAGTGAATCGTCTCTGTACCCCCTCCAAAGCTAGTATAACCTTCCTTAAGTAAGGTGACCAAAACTGCACGCAGTACTCCAGGTGCGGCCTCACCAATACCCTATACAGTTGCAGCAGGACCTCCCTGCTTTTGTACTCCATCCCTCTCGCAATGAAGGCCAACATTCCATTCGCCTTCCTGATTACCTGCTGCACCTGCAAACTAACTTTTTGGGATTCATGCACAAGGACCCCCAGGTCCCTCTGCACCACAGCATGTTGTAATTTCTCCCCATTCAAATAATATTCCCTTTTACTGTTTTTTTTTTCCCCAAGGTGGATGACCTCACACTTTGCGACATTGTATTCCATCTGCCAAACCTTAGCCCATTCGCTTAACCTATCTAAATCTCTTTGCAGCCTTTCTGTGTCCTCTACACAATCCGCTTTCCCACTAATCTTTGTGTCATCTGCAAATTTTGTTACACTACACTCTGTCCTCTCTTCCAGGTCATCTATGTATATTGTAAACAGTTGTGGTCCCAGCACCGATCCCTGTGGCACACCACTAACCACCGATTTCCAACCCGAAAAGGACCCATTTATCCCGACTCTCTGCTTTCTGTTAGCCAGCCAATTCTCTATCCATGCTAATACATTTCCTCTGACTTCCTCTTGAATATATCCAATGAACTGGCATCAACAACTCTCTGCGGTAGGGAATTCCACAGGTTAACAACTCTCTGAATGAAGAAGTTTCTCCTCATCTCAGTCCTAAATGGCTTACCCCTTAACCTGTCCCATCCTGTCAGAATTTTATATGTTTCTGAGATTCCCTCTCATCCTTCTAAACTCCAGTGAATAAAGGCCCAGTTGATCCAGTCTCTCTTCATATGATAGTCCAGCCATTCCTGGAATTAGTCTGGTGAACCTTCGCTGCACTCCCTCAATAGCAAGAACGTCCTTCCTCAGATTAGGAGACCAAAACTGAACACAATATTCCAAGTGAGGCCTCACTAAGGCCCTGTACAACTGCAGTAAGATCTCTCTGCTCCTATACTCAAATCCCCTAGCTATGAAGGCCAACATACCATTTGCCGCCTTCACCGCCTGTTGTACCTGCATGTCAACCTTCAATGACTGATGAACCATGACACCCAGGTCTCGTTGCAGCTCCCTTTTTCCTAATCTGCTACCATTCAGATAATATTCTGCCTTCGTGTTTTTGCCCCCAAAATGGATAACCTCATATTTATCCACATTATACTGCATTTGCCCACTCACCTAACCTGTCCAAGTCACCCTGCAGCCTCTTAGCTCACAGCTCACACTGCTACCCAGTTTAGTGTCATCTGCAAACTTGGAGATATTACACTCAATTCCTTCATCTAAATCGTTAATGTACATTGTGAAGAGCTGGGATCCCAGCACTGAGCCCTGCGACATTCCACTAGTCACTGCCTGCCATTCTGAAAAGGACCCGTTTATCCCGACTCTCTGCTTCCTGTCTGCCAACCAGTTCTCTATCCACATCAGTACAATTCCCCCAATACCATGCGCTTTGACTTTGCACTCCAATCTCTTGTGCGGGACCTTGTCAAAAGCCTTTTGAAAGTCCAAGTACACCTCATCCACTGGTTCTCCCTTGTCCAATCTGATAGTTACATCCTCAAAAAATTCCAGAAGATTCGTCAAGCATGATTTCCCTTTCATAAATCCATGCTGACTTGGACCGATCCTGTCACTGCTTTTGAAATGCACTGCTATTTCATCCTTAATGATTGATTCCAACATTTACCCCACTATTGATGTCCGGCTAACCGGTCTATAATTACCCGTTTTCTCTCTCTTTTTAAAAAGTGGTGTTACATTAGCTACCCTACAGTCCATAGGAACTGATTCGGGGTCGATAGACTGTTGGAAAATGATCACCAATGCATCCACTATTCCTAGGGCCACTTCCTTAAGTACTCTGGGCTGCATGCAGACTATCAGGCCCCGGGGATTTATCAGCCTTCAATCCCATCAATTTCCCTAACACAATTTCCCGCCGAATAAGGATATAGAAAAACATAGAAAATAGGTGCAGGAGTAAGCCATTCGGCTCTTCGAGCCTGCACCACCATTCGATAAGATCATGGCTGATCATTCCCTCAGTACCCCTTTCCTTCTTTCTCTCCACATCCCTTGATCCCTTTAGCCATAAGGGCCATATCTAACACCCTCTTGAATATATCCAATGAACTGGCCTCAACAACTCTCTGCAGCAGGGAATTCCACAGGTTAACAACTTTCTGAGTGAAGAAGTTTCTCCTCATCTCAGTCCGAAATGGCCTACCTCTTATCCTAAGAATGTGTTCACCAACATCGGGAACATTCTTCCCGTATCTAACCTGTCCAGTCCTGTCAGAATCTTATATGTTTCTATGAGATCCCCTCTCATCCTTCTAAACTCTAGTGTATAAAGGCCCAGTTGATCTAGTCTCTCCTCATATGTCAGTCCTGCCATCCTGGGAATCAGTCTGGTGAACCTTCGCTGCACTCCCTCAATAGCAAGAACATCCTTCCACACATTAAGAGACCAAAACTGAACACAATATTCCACGTGAGGCCTCGCCAAGGCTTTGTACAACTGCAGTAAGACCTCCCTGCTCCTATATTCAAATCCCCGAGCTATGAAGACCAACATACCATTTGCCTTCTTCACCGCCTGCTGTACCTACATGTCAACTTTCAATGACTGATGAACTATGACACCCAGGTCTCGTTGCACCTCCCCTTTTCCTAATCTGCCGCCATTCAGATAATCTTCTGCCTTCTTGTTTTTGCCCTCAAAGTGGATAACCTCACATTTATCCACATTATACTGCATCTGCCATGCATTTGCCCACTCACCTAACCTGTCCAAGTCACTCTGCAGCCTCTTAGCGTCCTCACAGCTCACACCGCCACCCAGTTTAGTGACAGCTGCAAACTTGGAGATATTACACTCAATTCCTTCATCTAAATCATTAATGTATATTGTAAATAGCTGGGGTCCCAGCACTGAGCCCTGCGGCACCCCACTAGTCGCTGCCTGCCATTCCGAAAAGGACGCGTTTATCTCGACTCTCTACTTCCTGTCTGCCAACCAGTTCTCTATCCACGTCAATACATTACCCCCAATACCATGTGCTTTGATCCTTCAGTTCCTCCTCCTCACTAGACCCACTGTCCCCTAGTACATTTGGTTATTTGTGTCTTCCTTTGTGAAGACAGAACCGAAGTATTTGTTCAATTGGTCTGCCATTTCTTTGTTCCCCATTATAAATTCACCTGAATCCGACTGCAAGGGACCTATATTTGTCTTCACTAATCTTTTTCTCTTCACATATTTATAGAAGCTTTTGCAGTCAGTTTTTATGTTCCCTGCAAGCTTCCTCTCGTACTCTATTTTCCCCCTGTTAATTAAACCCTTCGTCCTCCTCTGTTGAATTCTAAATTTCTCCCAGTCCTCAGGTTTGTTGCTTTTTCTAGCCAATTTATATGCCTCTTCCTTGGTTTTAACACTATCCTTAATTTCCCTTGTTAGCCACGGTTGAGCCACCTTCCCCGTTTTATTTTTACTCCAGACAGGGATGTACAATTGCTGAAGTTCATCCATGTGATCTTTAAATGTTTGCCATTGCTTATCCACCGTCAACTCTAAGTATCCTTTGCCAGTCTATTCTAGCCAATTCACGCCTCATACCGTCGAAGTTACCTTTCCTTAAGTTCAGGACCCTAGTTTCCGAATTAACTGTGTCACTCTCCATCTTAATAAAGAATTCTACCATATTATGGTCACTCTTCCCCAAGGGGCCTCGCACAACAAGATTGCTGATTAGTCCCTTCTCATTACACATCATCCAGTCGAGGATGGCCAGCTCTCTAGTTGGTTCCTCGACATATTGGTCGAGTAAACCATCCCTAATACACGCCAGGAAATCCTTCTCCACCGCATTACTACCAATTTGGTTAGCCCAATCAATATGTAGATTAAAGTCGCCCATGATAATTGCTGTATCTTTATTGCACACATCCCTTATTTCTTGTTTGATGCTGTCTCCAACCTCACTATTACTGTTTGGTGGTCTGTACACAACTCCCACTAGTGTTTTCTGCCCTTTGGTATTCTGCAGCTCCACCCATACCGATTCCACATCATCCAGGCTAATATCCCTCCTTACTATTGCATTAATTTCCTCTCTAACCAGCAACGCCACCCCGCCTTCTTTTCCTCTCTGCCTATCCTTCCTAAATGTTGAATACCCCTGGATGTTGAGTTCCCAGTTTTGGTCACCCTGGAGCCATGTCTCCGTGATGCCAATTACATCATATCCGTTAACTGCTGTCTGCGCAGTTCATTTGTCCACCTTATTCTGAATACTCCTCGCATTGAGGCACAGAGCCTTCAGGCTTGTCTTTTTAAACACACTTTGCCCCTTTAGAATTTTGCTGTAATGTGGCCCTTTTTGTTTTTTGCCTTGGGGTTTCTCTGCCCTCCACTTTTACTATTCTCCTTTCTATCTTTTGCTTCTGCCTCCATTTTATTTCTCTCTGTCTCCCTGCATTGGTTCCCATCCCCCTGCCATGTTCGTTTAACTCCTCTCCAACAGCACTAGCAAACACTCCCCCCAGGACATTGGTTCCGGTCCTACCCAGGTGCAGACTGTCCGGTTTGTACTGGTCCCACCTCCCCCAGAATCTGTTCCAATGTCCCAGGAATTTGAATTCCTCCCTTTTGCACCACTCCTCAAGCCACGTATTCATCTGAGCTATCCTGCGATTCCTACTCTGACTAACACGTGCCACTAGTAGCAATCCTGAGATTACTACTTTTGAGGTCCTACTTTTTAATTTAGCTCCTAGCTCCCTAAATTCGTCTCATAGGATTCCTATTCTGACTAGCACGTGCCACTAGTAGCAATCCTGAGATTACTACTTTTGAGGTCCTACTTTTTAATTTTAGCTCCTAGCTCCCTAAATTCGTCTTGTAGGACCTCAACCCGTTTTTTACCTCTCTCATTGGTACCTATGTGCACCACGACAACTGGCTGTTCACCCTCCCTTTTCAGAATGTCCTGCACCTGCTCCAAGACATCCTTGACCCTTGCACCAGGGAGGCAACATACCATCCTGGAGTCTCGGTTGCGGCCGCAGAAACGCCTATCTATTCCCCTCCTGTGCAGCAGAGCCACCCACGGTGCCATGAACTTGGCTGCTGCTGCCCTCCCCTGATGAGTCATCCCCCTGAACAGTACCCAAAGCGGTGCATCTGTTTTGCAGGGGGATGACTACAGGGGACCCCTGTACTACCTTCCTTCCAGTGCTCTTCCTGTTGGTCACCGATTTACTATCTGGCTGTGTACCCTTTACCTGCGGTGAGACCAACTCACTCAACGTGCTATTCACATCATTCTCAGCATCGTGCATGCTCCAGAGTGAATCCACCCGCAGCTCCAGTGCCGCAATGCGGTCTGTCAGGATCTACAGGCGGATACACTTCCCGCACACGTAATCGTCAGGGACACTGGAAGCGTCCCCGACTTCCCACATAGTACAGGAGGAGCATAACACGTGCCCGAGCTCTCCTGCCATGTCTTAACCCTTAGATTAACTTAAATTGGCAACAACAATGCTAAAGGTTACTTAAATATGTAGAAAAGAAAAAGAAAAAAGAAAAACTACTTACTAATCACTTACACCCTTGGCTGTGACATCACCTTTCAATTTCTTTCTACTTTTTTACCTTCTCACCCTGCTGCAGCTGCACCAGCTCGCCTCACCGACTCCCCGGACTGCTCGAGTGTGGACCTTTTATAGGTCTCCGCCGACTCTGCTCCCTGGACTTCCGTCTCTCCGACTCCCCAGACTGCTCGAGTGTGGACCTTTTATAGGTCTCCGCCGACTCTGCTCCCTGGACTTCCGCCTCTCCGACTTCCCGGACTGCTCGAGTGTGGACCATTTATAGGTCTCCGCCGACTCTGCTCCCTGGACTTCCGTCTCTCCGACTCCCCAGACTGCTCGAGTGTGGACCTTTTATAGGTCTCCGCCGACTCTGCTCCCTGGACCTCCGTCTCTCCGACTCCCCAGACTGCTCGAGTGTGGACCTTTTATAGGTCTCCGCCGACGATTGAGAAAGAAACGTTAGCGTGTGTCTATGGGGTAAAGAAAATGCATCAATACGTGTTTGGGCTAAAATTCGAATTGGAAACTGACCATAAGCCACTAATATCCCTGTTTTCCGAGAGTAAAGGGATAAATACCAACGCATCGGCCCGCATCCAGCGATGGGTGCTCATGTTGTCCTCATATGACTACCCCACCCACCACAGGCCAGGCACAGAAAACTGCGCCGATGCTCTCAGTAGGCTGCCTTTGCCCACCATGGGTGTGGAAATGGCGCAGTCCGCAAATCTAGCCATGGTTATGGAAGCATTTGAGAGTGAGCAATCACCCGTTACTGCTCGGCAGATCAAAACCTGGACAAGCCAGGACCTCTTATTGGCCCCAAGTTTCCACACGCGGCAAAACAGGTGCCCCTCCGAGTTGGGCGCCCGTTTTTCGCGCTGAAAACGGCGCCTGAAAAAAAACGCGCTATTCTCGAGCGCTTTGCAGCTCAATGGCTACTTGGCGCAGCGCACAGGGGGCGGAGCCTACCACTCGCGCCGATTTTGTAAGTAGGAGGGGGCGGGTACAATTTAAATGAGTTTTTTTTGTGCCGGCAACCCTGCGCGTGCGCGTTGGAGAGTTCGCGCACGCGCAGTCTGAAGGAAACATTGGCACTCGGCCATTTTAAAAAGTGCTGCAGAAAAAGTGAAAATTTGTTTATTGAACCCTTGCAAAGGCTTGTATTTTAATTTTCTTGATATTTCTGTGTGTGAGGGTGAGGGAGTGCATTCTGTAATTAAAGATAGACTGTGATAAACGGGACACATGCACTTGTTTGAGACTATTCAAATTCTTTGTAGCTGTTCAATTTTTCACATTTTTTAATAAAACCACATTGCCCTTCCATGATCAGCACTGAGGCTTCTTGCAGCTTTCTCCCCCTGCCATCCGTCGGGCCTGATGGCAAACGGCTGCCTCAAGTAATGAGGCTTCCTGCAGCCTTCTCCCTCCCATCCCCCCCCCCCCACCCCCCTGCCGTCGGTCGGGCCCAACGGCAAACGGCTGCCTGAAAGGCCTGCCTGAAGCACTTTCACACAGGTAGGAACATAGTTTATTTAATCTTTTCTTTGCTTATAAATTTTCATTCAGGTTGGATTTATTTGTATAATATTTGCATAAGTATAACTAAGGATTTATTGTAGAATTTAATGACTTCCCTCCCCCCCCCCTCCCCACCCCACCTCGTTCCCGACGCCTAATTTGTAACCTGCACCTGATTTTTTAATGTGTAGACAAGGTTTTTTCAAGCCTACAAAAATCTTCACTTGCTCCATTCTAAGTTAGTTTGGAGTACGTTTTCACTGTGGAAACTTTCAAATCAGGCGTCAGTGGCCGGACATGCCCCCTTTTGAAAAAAAATTCTGTTCAAAAATGAAACTAGTTCTACCTGACAAGAACTGCAGAAAACTTAAATGTGGAGAATTGCGATTTCTAAGATACTCCGTTCTCCACCAGTTGCTCCTAAAAATCAGGAGCAAATCATGTGGAAACTTGGGGCCATAATCTCTAGTCAAAAACTGTGTGCTTCACGGGAGTTGGTCCAGTGTCCCAGTGGAAATGCAGGAAGAGATAAAGCCATTCCAACGGTGCAAAGATGAAATTTGTATATAGGCAGACTGCCTCTTGTGGGGCAATCGAGTAGTGGTCCCCAAGAAGAGACACCTTCATCAGTGACCTCCACAGTACCCACCCAGGCATCGTAATGATGAGAGCAATAGCCAGATCCCACATGTGGTGGCCCGGTATCGATGCGGACTTAGAATCCTGCATTCACAGATGTAATACATGCTCGCAGTTAAGCAATGTACCAGGGAGGCGCCACTAAGTTTATGGTCTTGGCCCTCCAATCCGTGGTCTAGGGTACACGTCGACTATGCAGGCCCGTTTTTGAGTAAACTGTTCCTTATGGTTGTAGACGCGTACTTCAAGTGGATTGTATTGTGTTCCTAACACAGATGAGGCTGCACACAGGGAGGTTAAAGTAACAGTGACCTCGGTCTTTAATAAGACACTCCAGAGTGAGGAACAGGCTTATATACAGTGCTCCCAAGGGATGCTGGGATCCCTTGGGACTTCAGGGGATGAGCTCCCGGATGGCGGAACATGGGAATGCATGCTTTACAGATACACAACATCACTCCCCCCACGAAAGTCAAAGTGAAAACTATTTACAAGGTGAGGCGGTCAGGAGCCTTTCTTTCCCTGGTGGACCGCCTCAGTACAAATGTCTGTTCTGGTGTGTTAGCTGTGCTCTCGCTGGGCTGGCCTGTTGTTGGCCCTGCAGGGCTGCTAGGTGAGCCTGGCCTTGCTGGGCTGTTGGGCATGATGGGTTCAATTTCCTGGTCCAGCGTGGTGGTGTTGACCTTTTTGGTATGTGTTGTAGGCTCTCAAAATGTGGTGTCTGCTGTTGGTGGTTCAGGGCAGTCTGTGAACCGCAACCTCGTTTGGTCCAGGTGCTTTCTGCAAATTTGTCCATTGTCTAGTTTGACTACAAACACCCTATTCCCTTCTTTAGCTATCACCATGCCTGCGATCCACTTGGGCCCATATCCATAGTTTAGCACATACACAGGGTCATTCAAATCAATTTCCCATGATACAGTGGCGCGACCATCGTTTACATTTTGTTGCTGCCGCCTGCTCTCTACCTGATCATGCAGGTTGGGGTGAACCAGCGAGAGTCTGGTTTGAACTGTCCTTTTCATGAGTAGCTCAGCAGGGGGCACCTCTGTGAGCGAGTGGGGTCTCGTGCGGTAGCTGAGCAGTACTCGGGACAGGCGGGTTTGGAGTGAGTCTTCTGTGACTCATTCTTAGGCTCTGTTTGATTGTTTGTACTGCCCGCTCTGCCTGCCCATTGGAGGCTGGTTTAAACGGAGCCGAGGTGACATGTTTGATCACATTGCGGGTCATGAATTCTTTAAATTCGGCACTGGTGAAACATGGCCCGTTGTCACTGACCAGTATGTCAGGCAGGCCGTGGGTGGCAAACATGGCCCTCAGGCTTTCAATGGTGGCGGTGCTTCCCGACATTATTTCACATTCAATCCATTTTGAAAAAGCATCCACCACCACCAGGAACGGGCCCGCATAATCGACATGGATCCTCGACCATGGTCTGGAGGACCAGGCCCACAAACTTAGTGGCACCTCTCTGGGCACATTGCTCAACTGAGCACATAGAGTACTGCGTACGGCAATGCAGCCTAAGTCAGAGTCGATGCCGGGCCACCACACGTGGGATCTGGCTATCGCTTTCATCATTACTATACACGGGTGTGTGCTGTGGAGATCCGAGATGAACGTCTCCCTGCCCTTTTTGCGTAGCACTACGCGGTTACCCCACAACAGACAGTCTGTCTGAATGGACTGCTCGTCCTTTCGCCGCTGGAATGGCTTGATTAGCTCTTGCATTTCAACAGGGATGCTGGCCCAGCTCCCATGCAGTACAGTTTTTTACTAGGGACAGCAGAGGATCTTGGCTGGTCCAAGTCCTAATCTGGCGGGCCGTGATAGGTGATTTATCATTTTCAAACGCTTCCATGACGATCAACAAGTCTGTGGGCTGCGCCACCATCAACAAGTTTGCAGGCTGCGCCATTTCCACCCCCGTGGTGGGCAATGGTAGCCGACTGAGAGCATCCGCACAGTTCTCGGTGCCTGGCCTGTGGCGGATTGTATAGTTATACGCTGATAGCGCGAGTGCCCACCTTTGTATGCGGGCTGAGGCATTTGTATTTATCCCCTTGTTTTCAGCGAACAGGGATATGAGGGGCTTGTGATCGATTTCCAGCTCAAATTTGAGGCCAAACAGTTACTGATGCATTTTCTTTACCCCAAACATACAAGCTAATGCCTCTCTCAACCAAGCTGTCGGCCCTCTCAGCCTTCGACAAGCTCCTAGAAGCATGGGCGACAGCTTGCAACTTCCCCGCAACGTTAGCTTGGTGTAATACACACCCGACTCCGTACAATGACGCGTCACATGCTAACACAAGTCTTTTACACGGGTTATACAATACAAGCAGCTTGTTGGAGCATAAAATGTTTCTGGCTTTCTCAAAAGCAATTACTTGTTTTTTTTCCCCATACCCAGTTATCACCTTTGCGCAATAACACATGTAGGGGCTCTAAGAGGGTGCTTAACCCTGGTAGGAAGGTACCAAAATAGTTGAGTCCCAGGAACGATCGCAGCTCCGTGATGTTCTGTGGCCTGGGTGCGTTCCTGATAGCCTCTGTCTTGGCGTCTGTGGACCGAATGCCGTCCGCCGTGATCTTTCTCCCCAAAAACTCCACTTCTGTTGCCATGAAGATGCATTTCGACCTCTTCAGCCGCAGCCCTACGCGAACCAGTTGCTGGAGGACCTCTTCCAGGTTTTGTAGGTGCTCGGCAGTGTCCCGACCTGTGACCATTATGTCGTCCTGAAAGACCACCATGTGTGGTACCGACTTGAGTAGGCTCTCCATGTTTCTCTGGAAGATCGCTGCAGCCGACCGAATTCCAAACGGGCATCTGTGTGTGTTGATGCAGGTGAGGCCCTTCGAAGACTCCTCCAGCTCCTGCGTCATGTAGGCCGAAGTCAGGTCGAGTTTGGTGAACGTCTTGCCTCCTGCCAGCGTCGCAAATATGTCGTTTGCATTAGGTAGCGGGTATTGGTCCTGTAGTGAGAAATTATTAATAGTTACTTTATAATCGCCGCAAATCCTGACCGTGCCATCACTTTTGAGTACTGGAACAATCGGGCTGGCCCACTTGCTGAATTCCACTGGGGAGATGATTCCCTCGCATTGCAGCCTGTCCAGCTCAATTTCCACTCTCTCTCATCATGTGAGGTACCGCTCGCGCCTTGTGATGAATGGGTCATGCCTCTGGGACCAAGTGGATCCGCACCTTCGCCCCGGAAAAGTTTCCAATGCCTGGCTCAAAAAGGGAAGGAAATTTGTTAAGAACCTGGGTACATGAGGCCTCATCGACATGTGATAGCGCTTGGATGTCATCCCAGTTCCAGTGGATTTTGCCCAGCCAGCTCCTTCCAAGCAGTGTGGGACCATCGCCCGGGATAATCCAGAGTGGCCATTCATGCGCCATGCCCTCGTAGGTGACCTTGACCATGGCGCTGTCCAGGACAGTGATCAGCTCTTTGGTGTACGTGCTCAGTTTCGTGTGAATGGGGCTTAGGGCTGGTCTGAATGCCTTGTTGCACCACAGTCTCTCAAACATCTTTTTACTCATGGTGGATTGGCTAGCGCCAGTGTCCAGTTCCCTGGCTACGGGTAAGCCATTCAATTTTACGTTTAGCATTACAGGTGGACATTTCGTCTCAAATGTGTACACCCAGTGTACTTCAGCATCTGCCTCCTCTCTCTGAGGCTCGAAATTGCTTTGATCCACCATGGACCGATCTTCCTCTGCCACGTGGTGGTTAGCAGGTTTTGCAGAGCTTGCAGCTCGTTTACAAGCTCGTTGGAGGTGCCCCATTGTTCCACAGCTTTTGCAAACATACTCTTTGAAGCGGCATGAATAAGCTAAATGGAAGCCTCCAGAACGTCAACAAGGTGTGAATTGCCTTGCATTCATCCTTTGTTAGGGACTCTGAGTCATCTGGGTCACCTGAGGCCTGCTGGCAGTTGCAGAATCATGGTTTCTGCCCTGTACATTTCTGCTCGCAAACACAGTTCCAGTTAATTTATGAACATTGCTAGCACTTGTGTGCTGAGAGATTTTTTTGGTGTTATCACTGGTGGGCATAAACGCCTGTGCTATCGCAATGGCCTTACTGAGGGTCGGTGTCTCTACAGTCAAAAGTTTTCGTAGGATGGTCTCCTGGCCAATGCCCAGTACAAAAAAGTCTCTGAGCATTTGCTCCAGGTAGTCATCAAACTCACATTGTCCTGCAAGTCGCTTTAGCCCGGCAATGTAGCTCGCCACTTCCTGACCTTCAGATCGCTGGCACGTGTAGAACTGATACCTCACTATCAGCACTCTTTCCCTCGGGTTAAGATGCTCCCGAACCAGTGCACACAGCTCCTCATACGACTTATCTGTGGGTTTCACCGGAGCCAGAAGATTCTTCATGAGGCTGTAGGTCGGTGCCCCGCAGACTGAGGAGGACCGCTCTCCTTTTTGCAGCGCTTCCTTCTCCGTCCAGCTCGTTGGCTACAAAGGACTGGTCTAGCCGTTCGACATAGGCTTCCCAGTCCTCACCCTCTGAGAGCTTCACCAGGATGCCCACAGTTTGCTGCATCTTTGTGTTTGATTCGTATTCTCGTCTCCAATTATTGTGTTCCTAACACAGATGAGGCTGCACACAGGGAGGTTAAAGTAACAGTGACCTCAGTCTTTATTAAGACACTCCAGCATGAGGAACAGGCCTTAGGGGCCGGCTTATATACAGTGCTCCCAAGGGATGCTGGGATCCCTTGGGACTTCAGGGGATGAGTTCCCTGGTGGTGGAACATGGGAATGCATGCTTTACAGATACACAACAGATTGAATGTGAGATAATGTCAGCTAGCACATCCGCTGCCACTACTGAAAGCCTGCGGGCCACGTTTGCCACACATGGCTTGCCTGATGTCCTTGTGAGTGACAATGGGCCATGTTTTACCAGTGCTGAGTTCAAAGAATTCATGACCCATAACAGGATCAAACATATCACATCTGCCCCTTTTAAACCAGCGTCCAATGGTCAGGCAGAGAGAGCAGTGCAAACCATCAAGCAAGGCTTGAAGAGGGTAACTGAATGCTCACTGCAGACTCGCCTATCCCAAGTCCTGCTTAGCTCCCGCACGAGACCCCACTCACTCACTGGGATCCCACCTGCTGAACTGTTCATGAAAAGAGCACTTAAGACAAGGTTCACGTTAGTTCACCCTGATCTACATGAACAGGTACAGAGCAG
Source organism: Pristiophorus japonicus (assembly GCF_044704955.1). NCBI lineage: Eukaryota > Metazoa > Chordata > Chondrichthyes > Pristiophoridae > Pristiophorus > Pristiophorus japonicus. Next base: position 186,491,704 of record NC_091984.1, read on the forward strand.
GCGGCTTCAACAAAGTGCATACCATGATAGCGCAAACATGTCACGCGAGATTGAAGTCAATGATCCTGTAGTTGTATTAAATTATGGACAAGATCCCAAGTGGCTTCCCGGCACTGTCGTGACCAAAGAGGGGAGCAGGGTGGTTCAGGTCAAACTTTCAAATGTACTCATTCACCAGAAACACTTGGACCAAATCAAACTCATATTCACGGACTACCTTGAGCAACCCACCATGGACCCTACCCTTTTTGATCCCGAACGCACACACCAGTGGCAACCGATACCACGGTTGACCACGAAGCAGAACCCATCATCCACAGAAGCCCTGCAGGCCCCAACACACCAGGCAGCCCAGCAAGGTCAGCTGCACTGCAGCCCAGCGAGGGCCCAACAAATGATTCAACAACACCAGTTTTCACACCGAGACAATCAACCAGGGCAAGAAGGGTCCCAGATCGACTCACATTGTAAATAGTTACACTATTGACTTTGGGGGGGGAATGTTGTTATATATGTGGACTTGTATTTACTCTGTACAGCCACCAGAGGGCTCATTCCCCGGAGTCCCAAGGGATCCCATAATCCCTTCGGAGCACAGGTATTTAAGAAGGCTTCACAGGTTGGAGTGGCACTCTGGAGACCTGCAATAAAAGACTAAGGTCACACTTTACTTGGAGCTCAGTGTTCAGTCTGACTCTTTATCCATACATAACAGCCTCCAGTGCGCCAGTGCAGCCTTCGGCCGCCTGAGAAAAACATAGAAATATAGAAAATAGGTGCAGGAGTAGGCCATTCGGCCCTTCGAGCCTGCACCGCCATTCAATGAGTTCATGGCTGAACATGCAACTTAAATACCCCATTCCTGCTTTCTCACCATACCCCTTGATCCCCCAAGTAGTAAGGACTACATCTAACTCCTTTTTGAATATATTTAGTGAATTGGCCTCAACAACTTTCACAGATTCACCACTCTCTGGGTGAAGAAGTTTCTGTTCATCTCGGTCCTAAATGGCTTACCCCTTATCCTTAGACTGTGACCCCTTGTTCTGGACTTCCCCAACATTGGGAACATTCTTCCTGCATCTAACCTGTCTAAACCCGTCAGAATTTTAAACGTTTCTATGAGATCCCCTCTCATTCTTCTGAACTCCAGTGAATACAAGCTCGGTTGATCCAGTCTTTCTTGATATGTCAGTCCCGCCATCCCGGGAATCCCGCTGCACTCCTTCAATAGCAAGAATGTCCTTCCTCAAGTTAGGAGACCAAAACTGTACACAATACTCCAGGTGTAGCCTCACCAAGGCCCTCTACAACTGTAGTAACACCTCCCTGCCCCTGTACTCAAATCCCCTCGCTATGAAGGCCAACATGCCATTTGCTTTCTTAACTGCCTGCTGTACCTGCATGCCAACCTTCAATGACTGATGTACCATGACACCCAGGTCTCGTTGCACCTTCCCTTTTCCTAATCTGTCACCATTCAGATAATAGTCTGTCTCTCTCTTTTTACCACCAAAGTGGATAACCTCACATTTATTCACATTATACTTCATCTGCCATGCATTTGCCCACTCACCTAACCTATCCAAGTCACTCTGCAGCCTCATAGCATCCTCCTCGCAGCCACCCAACTTAGTATCATCCGCAAATTTGGGATACTACATTTAATCCCCTCGTCTAAATCATTAATGTACAATGTAAACAGCTGGGGCCCCAGCACAGAACCTTGCGGTACCCCACTAGTCACTGCCTGCCATTCTGAAAAGTACCCATTTACTCCTACTCTTTGCTTCATGTCTGCCAATCAGTTCTCAATCCACGTCAGCACACTACCCCCCAATCCCATGTGCTTTAACTTTGCACATTAATCTCTTGTGTGGGACCTTGTCGAAAGCCTTCTGAAAGTCCAAATACACCACATCAACTGGTTCTCCCTTGTCCACTCTACTGGAAACATCCTCAAAAAATTCCAGAAGATTTGTCAAGCATGATTTCCCTTTCACAAATCCATACTGACTTGGACCTATCATGTCATCTCTTTCCAAATGCGCTGCTATGACATCCTTAATAATTGATTCCATCATTTTACCCACTACCGATGTCAGGCTGACCGGTCTATAGTTCCCTGTTTTCTCTCTCCCTCCTTTTTAAAAAGTGGAGTTACATTGGCTACCCTCCACTCCATAGGAACTGATCCAGAGACTATGGAATGTTGGAAAATGACTGTCAATGCATCCGCTATTTCCAAGGCCACCTCCTTAAGTACTCTGGGATGCAGACCATCAGTCCCTGGGGAGTGTTTGAAGACCACTCCTTCAAAACTGCCACCAAACAAGCTCATGGTCTACAGGGCTGTGGTAATACCCGCCTTCCTGTATGGCTCAGAAACATAGACCATGTCCCGTAGACACCTCAAGTCACTGGAGAAATACCACCAACGATGTCTCTGCAAGATCCTACAAATCGCCTGGGAGGACGCACCAACATTAGCGTCCTCGACCAGGCCAACATCCCCAGCATCGAAGCACTGACCACACTTGATCAGCTCTGCTGGGCAGGCCACATAGTTCGCATACCAGACACGAGACTCCCAAAGCAAGTGCTCTACTCTGGCTCGTTTGCCGTGAAGGAGTTCAAAGGTGGGCAGTGGAAATGTTACAAGGACACCTTCAAAGCCTCCCTGATAAAGTACAACATTCCCACTGACACCTGGGAGACCCTGGCCCATGACTGCCCTATGTGGAGGAAGCGCATCCGGGAGGGCGCTGAACACCACGAGTCTCGTCGCCAAGAGCGTGCAGAAATCAAGTGTAGGCAACGGAACGAGCGTGTGGCAAACCAGTGCCTCCCACCCCTTCCCTCAACGACTATCTGCCCCACCTGTGACCGAGACTGTGGTTCTCGTATTGGACTGTACAGCCACCTAAGAACTCATGTTAAGAGTGGAAGCAAGTCTTCCTCGATTCCGAGGGACTGCCTATGATGATGATGATGATGATGACTCCCTCGGTATTGCACTGGAATATCATCCTAGATTTTGAACCCACAACCTTCTGGCTCAAAGGTGAGTATGCTACCAATTGAACCATAGCTGACACTTCAATGATCATAGCATCCAGCTAATCTGAATATTCAAATAAAATATTTAAAACATTGATTTTTGGAAGCATAAGCATGAATCATGCTGATAATAAAAGGAACTCACGTTACAGAGATATGCTAATTACTAATGGATCTCATTTTCATATGCACTTGTGGATTAAAAATTAACTATCTTATGTAATTAATTTTAAAAATGGGGCTCCAGCCTGTTAACCTTATATTGTGGTTCATTATTTAGTCAAACACGGATTTTTCTCGGGGTCTGTAGGCTTCTGTAGCTGCCAATGTAGTGCAATCTAACTTTGTTTTTTGTAGTCCTACATACTATACTAAACATTTGCATTTGAAGACTGTAAAGGGCATCATTGGTGTGTAATCATTTAGATTTATAATAACTCAAGTTAAATTGAGTCAGGGGGAAAGCTTTCCGCTGGCTGGAGTCATACCTAGCCCAAAGGACAGTGGTTGTTGGAGGCCAATCATTTCAGCCCCAGGACATCGCTGCAGGAGTTCATCAGGGCAACCATCTTCAGCTGCTTCATAAATAACCTTTCCTCCATCACAAGGTCAGAAGTGAGGATGTTCGCTGATGTGTTCAGTCCCATTCACAATTCCTCAGATAATGAAGCAGTCAATGCCCGCATGCAACAAGACCTGGACAACATCCAGGCTTGGGCTGATAAGTGACAAGTAACATTCATACTACGCAAGTGTCAGGTAAAGACAAACTCCAACAAGAGAGTCTAGCCACCTCCCCTTGACATTCAATAGCATTACCATTGTCGAATCCCCCACCATAAACATCCTGCGAGTCACCATTGACCAGAAACTTTTTGAACCAGCCACATAAATTAGGTGGCTACAACAGAAGGTCAGAGGCTGAATATTCTGTGGCAAATGACTCACCTCCTGACTCGCCAAAGCCTTTCCACCAGCTGCAAGGCACAAGTCAGAAATGAGATGGAATACTCTTCACTTGCCTGGGTAAGTGCAGCTCCAACAACACTCGGTAAGCTCGACACCATCCAGGACAAAGCAGTCCGCTTGATCGGCACCCCATCCACCACAGTAAACATTCACTCCCTCGAGTACCGGCACAGCATGGCTGCAGTGTATACCATCTACAAGATGCAGTGCAGCAACTTGCCAAGGCTTCTTTGGCAACACCTCCCAAACCCGCGACCTCTCACACCCAGTAGAACAAAGGAAGCAGGCGCATGGAACACCACCACCTCCAAGTTCCCCTCCAATCCACACACATCCTGACTTGGATATATATCGCTGTTCATTCATCATCACTGAATCAAAATCCTGGAATGCCCTCCCTAACAGACATTTCCTGTGGGATATTTTTGTAAGAGTTTCTATTTTTGTTAATTGAAGATAATCAAAATATTTTTGTTTAGTTAATGTTTTCTGCTCCAGACTTCTTTTACCCATAAAAGAGGGCACGGATGAGTTTTACGATACACATGGAAAGCATGCAATCTATTCCATCAACAATCTTGCTTTAACTAAAAATCACATGCCTCCTTTCAGAAACATTTGTTTTTATTATATTTTCTTTGACAGGACGCCAGTTGAGGCACAGTTGCTATGGCACAGGTGAGGTATGCGATATTCCATTCAACACACGGACTCAAGATGGCAGCTTACCACCACCACCTTCTCAAGGGCAATTAATGATAGGTAATAAATGTCATGCCAGTAACACCCACATCCCATGAATCAATACGTTTTTAATAAATTAATTCCTGTTTGCAATGACTCAGTGGAATTGGTCATAACTTCTGGACATTGATGGCTGGCACAAAAACAAAAACCTATGAAAATGGGGAGAGAATGTGATGGTAACTTTTGACAAATTTCACATTCTCAGGATTACAGCATGTGATTGCTGTCCTACTTTTAAAACAAAAATACGCTTTATTTCTATTTTGAGGCCATGGGGTTAGCGTTCCTGAATGGAATATTGCATACCTCACCTGTGCCATAGCAACTGTGCCTCAACTGGCATCCCGTCAAAGAAAATATAATAAAAACAAATATTTCTGAAAGGAGGCATGTGATTTTTAGTTAAAGCAAGATTGTTGATGGAATAGATTGCATGCTTTCCATGTGTATCGTAAAACTCATCCGTGCCCTCTTTTATGGGTAAAAGAAGCCTGGAGCAGAAAACATTAACTAAACAAAAATATTTTGATTATCTTCAATTAACAAAAAGAATAGAAACTCTTACAAAAATATCCCATAGGAAATGTCTTCACACAACTGCAGGATTGTGCAGGTCAAATTGCAAATTCTACAGGATTCTTTAAATTGCTTCATAAGACTGAATCAGATTTGTTTATCCCTAGAGGTTATATATAAAACCAAGAATAAAGCTTTCCTTTAATGACTAAACGTACTGCTGCCTCAAATTCGTTATGGAAACTTAATACACAGCAGCAGGTGACCGAGATAGTATCACTGTACTGTTTAACTTGCAGGCCCACAGTCTGCTGAGCTGTACCAATGCTGTCACTAGCTTGCTGTGTCACATGTACAATATTTCAATGAATCCTGCCCCAGTAAGTGAGAATTTTGAAGAAAATGGAAGACGTTCTTGAAATTACCAATTGAGTATTACTAGTTAGGCTAATTTGAAAAGCAGACTGTCTATACACTTAAAAAAAATATATATTTTCCTCTCCATATTTTCTTGATTCCTTTTCTGGCAGGCTAACTGATGCTTGGTGATGATTTCATGAGGCTGCACACCCTCTAGTATCTTCTTCAAATGCTCGTGTCTAAGCATTGAGTGTCAGCAAGGTACTCTGAGAGGGATTGTGCCTGACCCAATTCTCAATTCATGTCCACAACTTTCCAACAAGAGACACTGTAAAGCAGTTAAGTTTTTCCCCCCTCAGAGGGCATACATTTAACCAGGGATCACAAATTTAAGTTGTATACAGCGAGATCTAGGTTAGATGTCAGGAGGTGCTTCTTTTCACAGCGAATAGTAGACTTCTGGAACAAGCTGCCATTTCATGTGGTGGATGGAGTCTCGCTGAATTCCTTCAAGCGAAAGCTGGATTTGTTCCTGGCTGTGGCGGAGATCACCTCTTACAGAAGGTAGGTACTGCAGAGAATTTAATGGCTAGAGTGATCTCCTGGACTAGTTTTGATCGCCTAGATGGGTTGGAGAGGAATTTCCCAGATTTTTTCCCCAAATTGGCCAGGGTTTTTATCTTTTTTTTGCCTCTCCCAGGAGATTAAATATTTTTGGGTGGGGTGGAGTGTATATGTTGTGGTACACAAAGTATCGCAATTGTGTGGGACAGGCATAATGGACCAGATGGTCTTTACCTGTCCATCATTGTTCGTATTTTCGTAGGACAGGTACGTGTTAAAGCTAATTGTAGTAGCCCCAGCTGAGATCAGCTCAACCAGCACAGATCAGAGATTGAACCTGAAACCTTTGAGATCAGTTCCACACAAGGCAGCATAATTACCAAGGGAGCTTCAGTACTGGTTATTTTATAATTAGGGATGACATCAAAAAAGTCTGTGAACAAGATAAAAATAAAGTATTACACTGGGAAAAGGGACCATTTTGCAAATGATGATTATATAGTTTGTAAACAACAACTTGCATTTAATGTAGCAAAATATCCCAAGGTTGCGATTCAGACCCAAGTAGGAGTAGGTAGGTGATTAAAGGAGCTGACCGAACGTGCAGTTAAAGAGTTAGATTTTATGGAAGTTTTTTAAGCTGACAAGATGATGAAGGATAGATGAAAGGGTTCAGGGAGGGAGTAGACCAGAGTTGGAACACTGGAGGATGTGAGTGAAGACATTGGGTTGCAGGAGATGAAACCGCAGGAAAAGGCAAGGCTGTGAGAGGATTTGAAAATATTGCAGAGGATTTTGAAGAATAGGGAGTAAATGGAGGTCAACAGGGAGAGGGGTGATAGGTGTGAGTAAGAGGCTGAGTGTGGTGGAGTTCTGGATAAGGTGGAGTGTATGTGAGGTGGAACCCTGGAGTCCAGGGGGCATTGGTAAAGTTGAGTCAAGTAGTAAGAAAAGACATGGATGAGGGTTTCTGCTGTCGTGGGGGTGAGCCAGAGCTGGAGATAAGACAAAACTTTAGAGCTGGAAATAGGCTTATATGGGAGGAGAAGATTGCACAGATAGGGTGATGCAAGGGCATAAAAGTATTCAAAAATAAATGGTTAGAAGGTTTTACTTTTTCTGATCTCGAATAGAAAGTAGCTTGTAAAATATGAGGGCAGATTTTAAGTTTAGGTGGTGGCAGATTGGCTGCCCAATGTACACGCCATCTGATGTACATCTCACCATTGTACATCTTGCCCGATCGACACCCCGCCTGAAATACCCCCAGTCCGATAGATCCCCCAGCCCGATATACAACCCCCCCCCGATCGTACAGCCCCCCCGATGTACAGCCCCCCAATGTACAACCTCCCCCTCCCCATGTACAACCTTTGATGTACACCCCCCCTGATGCACACCACACCTGTTGTATATCTTTACCTTTACTTTCTAGGCCAGTGGGACAGAGATTATAATATTAATCACAGGTGTCGGGACAAAAGTTGCAATTTGATATTATTCTTTAACTTGGGCAAATACCTCATTGACCCCACCCAATAGGAATTTTATATTTACCTTAGTGGGCTCCTTTTCCTAATGAGAAACTCTAGGCATAAACCGTGGTTTTATAAAGAAAACAATGATTTATTACATACTAGAATAACACAGCATTAGAATTAAACATTAACTTTGGTTCCGACACGATTTAAAATTGATTTAATAACAATAAAAAAACAAAGAAAATCTTCTGACTTGGAAAACAAAGGCCGAGACTTTACTAACTCCTTCATACAAGTTTTACACAGAATCATGGTTGGATCAGGCTTGGTGAGGCCCTCGAAATATGCTGAGGCCACATTAACCTGGTTCATTGACACAATGGGGTAGAAATTTGCCTTGGGCAGTATTGCATTGCCCACCTGTTATTCAGTTCCATTAACAGTAACAGAAATTAATATCGGACGGTGGGCATTGCAGACAGACAATGCGATACCGCTTGGTTTACGCAATCGCACAAGACAAATTTATGCTGCTTTGCGTTAGAGGTGGGTAGGTTTGTTAATTATCCATACAACTATTGACCTTCATTCAGTTTTTGCAGAGTGTGATAAGTGAGAAGCATGTGGTTATATCTATGAGTGCGCGTATCTTTTACAGATATATATTAATAAAGGAACTACACAGAGGCTGCAAGTTATGGAGGTTAGATCCTTTGCTCCCTGCCTTTCTGCATTCACCGCACAACTTATTTCAACTTTGTCTCTTTAAGCAAAGCATGTAGATTATCATTTATGCAGCAGCTAGGCAAAATGTAACAATTTCTAAACATTCTTACAGCAACATGACCAATATATTGGACATTGCAGTAGTAGTTATATTGGGCTCAATTTTCCCCAGTATTTGCTCCGTTTTTTTTGGAGTAGGCTGCTTTTTCTGGCTAACTTAAAAATCCTCAGTTTCCCCAATCAATTTGCAGCAGCGTAACTGACTTAGTTACGTTTTTTTTAGATACGTTTTGTTTTGCTCAAAAGGGGGCATTACCAGCCACCTACGCCAATTCTGACCATTTAGGCAACTTTGGCCAGTTAATAGTTGCTCCAGTTCTACTTAGGCCAATGTATGTGGCCACTCGAGAAAACCCTTGTGGCGAGTTAAAGAAATTGGTGCAGGTAAGGAAATCGGTGCAGGTAAGTGCAGCAGATGCCCGGACAGCAGCAGCAGGAAAGGTAAGAGAAAGCGGGAGAGAGAGGTGGGGGGAGGGAAACATAGAAACATAGAAAATAGGTGCAGGAGTAGGCCATTCGGCCCTTCGAGCCTGCACTACCATTCAATAAGATCATGGCTGATCGTTCCCTCAGTACCCCTTTCCTGCTTTCTCTCCACACCCCTTGTTCCCTTTAGCCGTAAGGACCATATCTAACTCCCTCTTGAATATATCCAATGAACAGGCATCAACAACTCTCTGCGGCAGGGAATTCCACAGATTAACAATTCTCTGAGTGAAGAAGTTTCTCCTCATCTCAGTCCTAAATGGCCTGCCCCTTATCCTAAGACTGTGTCCCCTGGTTCTGGACTTCCCCAACATCGGGAACATTCTTCCCGCATCTAACCTGTCCTGTCCCGTCAGAATTTTATATGTTTCTATGAAATCCCCTCTCATCCTTCTAAACTCCAGTGTATAAAGGCCCAGTTGCTCCAGTCTTTCCTCATATGTCAGTCCTGCCATCCCTGGAATCAGTCTGGTGAACCTTTGCTGCACTCCCTCAATAGGAAGAACATCCTTCCTCAGGTTAGGAGACCAAAACTGAACACAATATTCCAAATGGGGCCTCACCAAGGCCCTGTACAACTGCAGTAAGACCTCCCTGCTCCTATACTCAAATCCCCTTACTGTGAAGGCCAACATACCATTTGCCTTCTTCACCACCTGCTGTACCTGCATGCCAACTTTTAAGGACTGATGAACCATGACACCCAGGTCCCGCTGTACCTCCCCTAGAGGGTGGGGGGAAGCCTTCCAGGTGTAGTTAAGTGCGGGGATGGGGAGTGAGGAGATTACTTGGCCTGGGCTAGGGGCGAAGGAATGGACCGGGAAGTCACTCGACTCGGGCTAGGGGCGGGGGAACGGACCGGGAGGCCACTCCACCTGGGCTAGGAGCGGGAGAACGCACTGGCAAGCCCTTTATCCACGGCTAGGGGCAGGGGGAGCAGACCAGGAGTCTCGGGGTGGGGGTGCGGGGCGGGAATGGAAGGGAGCAAACTGGTCGGCATCGGGGGCCACAGAGTAACGGGAAGGCACCAGAGAGGCTCAGGAGGGGTGAGCGAACTGGCTGGCCGTATGAAGAAGACTACTGGCGTCCCATCGTGCCAGATGCCCCAAGGCAGCAGAGGGCAAAGTTGTCAAGGGGCAGGTCCAGATTTTGCAGAGGAATTAACTCTCGTGTTCTTTGCCTGCTACTTACATGTCTCAGTGATGAATGGAACTAATCTTGTTTTATGACAGAAAATCTAATTGTACCACTTTCCTCTCCTGCGGTGTTGGGCCACTGGCGGCTGGAGATATCAGGTCTCATGACCCCCTCCTCATCAGAGCAAATAATTTATTGCCCTGAGTGATTTGCTCGGCCACTGGCTCTCAGTTCTCATGGGAAAAATGGGAAATGAATTCATGTATTGTGATCCTTAAATGCTGGTTAGAAAAAGGAAGACCTCGCAGGTTACTCACTATACGAAGCTGAAGGAAGTCTCCCAGACTCTGAGCTCTACTGCGCATGCGCGGTCATTTCAGTGACGTCAAGAACGTCATTTTTATCCCCCGCGCATGCGCAGAAGGTCCAGCTCCTTTTTCCAGCGCAGACCGCAGACTCCACTCCCCGAGGCAACTGGCCACGCTGCACGGCTGCAGATCAGAGGCCAAACATCGGGGAAACTATGAAGATATTTTCCTGGTGCATCTATTCACGTAATTAAGTGGCACAACTCGGGCAAGTACGCCAGAAAACGGGCTCGGGAAAAATTGAGCCCATTGGCCCGGAATTTGTGGTCAGCAGCAAAGCAAAGGCATTTGCCACTGACCCCAAAGAAAGCTGGCCGTTCGATGTGTGAGTGATTTCAGGGCAATATAAAGGGGATTCCCATGCATGACATCAACAAGTTGTCTAAGCAGCCAATCACATTGTAGAATTCTCACAGACAAGGAAGCAGGAAATGAGAACCTGCTTTTATCCTGACTTTTAAAAAATAAAAGCAAAACAAAGATTGGGATGCTCACATGGGGATAAGGTAGAAGCTGAAATATCATGAATAAACTTTTAAAAAAAAAATATTTTTTTTAAGTTTATCGTACTGGATAAATTTGACACTTTACAAAATTAAAATTAGTTTTTCAGGGCCATAATATTTGCTTAGCAGTAAATATGATGTTAAAACCACAGTTACACCTACTCTAACAAAGTCTAACACTTAATTAAGTATTTAACAGCGATATTACCGTGGAAAAATCCAAGTTTTCATAAGTTTCACTGATTTCTTTTTACTCGTTCCGGGATGTGGGGGTTGCTGGCAAGGCCAGCATTTATTGCCCATCCCTAATTGCCCTCGAGAAGATGGTGGTGATCCGTCGGTCAGTCCATGTGATGAAGCTACTCCCACTAGTGCTGGTAGGGAGCGAGTTCCAGGATTTTGACCCAGCGACGATGAAGGAACGGCGATATATTTCCAAGTAGGGATGGTGTGTGACTTGGAGTGAAACTTGGAGGTGGTGTTGCTCCCATGCACCTGCTGCCCTTGTCCTTCTAGGTGGTAGAGGTCGCGGGTTTGGGAGGTGCTGCCGAAGAAGCCTTGGCGAGTTGCTGCAGTGCATCTTATAGATGGTACACACCGCAGCCATGGTACGCTGATGGTGGAGGGAGTGTACGATGATTAAGGTGGTGGATGGCGTGCCAATCAAGCAGGCTGCTTTGTCCTGGATGATGTCGAGCTGCCTGAATGTTGTTGAAGCTGCACTCATCCAGACATGAGGAGCGAATTCCATCATACTCCTGACTCGTGCCTTGTAGATGGTGAGACAGGAGGTGCAGAATACACAGCCTCTGACCTGCTCTTGTTGCCATGGTATTTATGTTGCTGGTCCAGTTAAGTTTCTGGTCAACAGTGACCCCCCCCCCCGGCTCCAGGATGTTGATGGTGGGGGATTCGGCGATGGTAATGCTGTTGGAGTGGTGGTTAGACACTCGCTTGTTTGAGATAGTCATTACCTGGCACTTATGTGGCATGAATGTTACTTGCCACTTACCAGCCCAAGTCTGAACATCCTCCAGGTCTTGCTGCTGTGGGCGCAGAATGCTTCATTATCTGAGCAGTTGCGAATGAAACTGAACACGAGTCGTCAAACATCCCAACTTCTGACCCTATGATGGAGGGAAGGTCATTGAAGCTGCTGAAGATGGTTGGGCCTAAGACACTACCCTGAGGTACTCCTGTGGCTTAGATTGGCCTCCAACAACCATAACCATCTTCCTTTGTGTTAGGTATGATTCCAGCCAGTGGAGAGTTTTACCCTGATTCCCATTGACTTCAATTTTCATTGATCACACTGATTACCGGATATGGGGGCGGGGGGGGATGCTGGGGCGTGGGGGTTGCGGCCACAATGCAGCCAGTGCTGGAGCAGTGAATGACTGACTGCAACTTCAGGATTTCCATGCTTAGATGCACATGTGCTACATCCTGTAGCTGCAGTCAGTTTCAAAGGGTTAGTAATGGCGAACGCTATTAACTTGTTATTAAACAAGAAAGAAAGAAAGACTTGGATTTATATAATGCCTTTCATGACCACTGGATGTCTCAAAGCAATTTACAGGCAATGAAGAGTTGGTCACTGTTGTAATGTGGGCAACGCGGCAGCTAATTTGCCGTACAAACAGCAATGTCATAATGAGAAGTTAATCTGTTTTAGTGATGTTGATTGAGAGATAAATATTGGCTCGGACACCGGGGATAACTCCCCTGCTCTTCTTCGAAATAGTGTGATGAGATCTTTTATGTCCACCTGAAAGAGCAGATGGGACCCCGGCTTAACATCTCATCTGAAAGACGGCACCTCCGACATTGCAGCACTCCACTGGAGTGTCAATCTAGATTTATATGCTGGAGTGGGACTTAAACGCACAACCTTCTGATTCAGAGGCGTGTGTGCTACCCACTAAGCCACAGCTGACACTGACACAATTTACCCACTGCAAATTCCGGCCCATTATACTTGAAACACCTTAGAAACTAAGCTAGTCAGATTCACATTGTGTAACATTAGAACATGATTGCAATTTGTTAAAGGGGACATCAACGTGTAACAGAAAAACTCTTCCTCTGAAATTGCCTTTTTAATGTGATTAACCATCGCACTTGAAGTTGACCTACATTTTGCATCAGCTTGGGTATATACAGCAATATTTTAAGCAGAAAATCAAACTTTTGCATCTGTGTAAGCAGGTGCACTCTGTCCGCTGGGAGGGGCAATTTTGAAAATACTTACTTTGCGGAGGGTTGTTAGATGTCTGGTTTTGGTTCAAATGTTTGTGTGAGGTATCTGGAAATGTAATGTGGACACCAACAGCCATGAGATAGAAATAAATTTTTTTTAATATTTACTTTTCTATCTTATGATTTAGGGCTACTAGTTATTGAAGTTATTAAGTTTTCAGTGAATTTTCATCACAAGCATAAGAACTTAACCTATGATCCTACCCTGTGCTCACTCCTTTCCTGACCTGTGTTTAGTTTTCCTCAGGGAAAGATGGCAACTCCAGCTTACCATGTCATTTTGATAGTATTACCATTACTAAGGTATGGTGACAGTATTCTAGTTTCTAGCTTTAACAAGACAGTATTTTGTCTCTCCACCGGACTCACAAAAAAAAAAATCAAAAATAGCAGACTAGCTCATTCATGTCATCATTAAATATAAAATTCTCCCTTCCCATAATGTTTATTCTGAGCACTTTCATTCCAAGGGCTAGACTTTCCCCAAAGCCCCTCAATGCCCGATTGCTGCCCAGAAACACCACTAACGTTCTGCAATTAACGCTGGCGAAAAATTCCATAATAAAGGCAAAAAATAGCGCCCGGCAGGAAAATGGATCTTGCAGCAATATTCTCGCCGGTTTCTCGGTGGTTAAAGGCAAAACTAGGTGATGGACGGAAAGTACTTAAAATTTAGTCCGAGGCTGCGGTTGGGCCTGGGGAGGGGGGAATACTCAAAAAAATGTTTTTCGCTTAAACAAAAAAAAAGTTATAAAACATTCTCAAGGCACTTTTTAATGTAATAGCCATTTTAGAATTTTTAAAATAATTTAAAAAAACCTTTAACTTACCTTTCTTTGCGGTTTTCTCGGCGGTGCACGCAGATGCACGTGGGTGGTTTGCTACTCGGTGGTCTTTTCAAAATGTGTGCGGAGCTCTTTAAAAAAATAAAGAGGAAACTTTCGCCGGGTGGTTTTTCATCAAAAAACAGCTGTACCGCCGAGAAAACTGTCGAAAATGAAGGCGAAAGTCTAGCCTCAGGTGTTAGCTAGTCAGTGTTCAACCAATCAGATAAGGTATTTTGGTAAGTTCCTTGTGGTTCCTATTAAATGCATTCATTGATGTTTGTAGATCTTCGATATGCTTAAAAGGTGAACACATCCTTGCCATGTCAGGACATTATGTGTTGCACATACATGCTTAGTACACAGTGTTACTCATGTTTTGCTGAAGGCCACAATCCCAAGCAGTGTCTTGTTTGAGAGCCAGTGCTCCAACACATTGCACCACGAAGTGATGAGATGCAGGTCTGAGCCTGTGATTCATGAACTGTGAGCTCAGTACAATCATAGAATCTTACACCACAGAAGGAGGCCATTCAGCCCATCAGGCCTGTGTCGGCTCTTTGGCAGGGTTATCCAATTAGTCCCACTCCCCTGCTCGTTCCCCATTTTTTTTTTCCTTTTCAACTATTTATTCAATTCCTCTTTAAAAGCTACCATTGAATCTGCTTCCACTACCCTTTCAGGCAGTGCATTCCAGATCACAATAACTCGCTGCGTTAAAAAAGCTCTCTCCATCTCACCTCTGGTTCTTTCAATCAGGTCACCCTGAACTATTGCTGAGTAGAGACACCCACAGGAAGAGAAAGGGAAGAAAAATCAAATCCCAGGTATGAAATTTTTAGTTATGGGCCTTTTTTCCAGAAGCATTGGTTCAGATCAAAAAACATAAACTTGATTAAAAGCTTCAAGGAGCCCCAATCACGTGGGCAACAGGGGATGGCCAGGTGGTATTAAAGTCATCTTGCCTTTCTTTTCCCTTCCTTTTTAAAAATTTGTTTTCTCTTTTTCTGTATTCATCTGTCCTTAATCTAAGTTAAATTCCTTTTTATTACATTGGATTTCAAAATTTTAATTAGTGTTTTGGGATCACATTCCACTACAGTGCAAATTTTGCAGTGTTGGATTTAAAACTTTTTGCACCATCTCTAGAAACATAGAAACATGGAAAACAGATGCAGGAGCAGGCTATTTGGCCCTTTGAGCCTGCACCACCATTCAATATGATCCTGGCTGATCATGCAACCTCAGTACCTCATCCCTGCCTTCTCTCCATACCCCCTGATCCCTTTAGCCATAAGGGCCACATCTAACTCCCTTTTGAATATGTTCAACGAACTGGACTCAACAACTTTCTGTGGCAGAGAATTGCATAAGTTCACAACTCTCTGGGTGAAAAAGTTTCTCCTCATCTCGGTCCTATATGGCTTACACCTTATCTTTAGACTGTGACCCCTGGTTCTGGACTTCCCCAACATTGGCAATCCATCCCCTCCCGTTGCATTCTGCTCCCCACGCTCCATTTGCCATATGTTCTGCCCCACCCTCCTCTTGCCATGTATTCTGCCCCCACCCCTCACATTCTGCACTGCCCCCCTCCCCACTCTTCCCCTTCCCTTACCATTCATTCCCCTCCCTCCCCTTAGCATCTATTTCCACTAGCTCGTTTCTACCGGCATCTGGTGGTTAAAACCTTGCTGCTCCTGGTGTGCTCCCAATATTAATGGTTTGGATTACAGTCTCCATATACTGGAGGTAGGAACTCTCATTCTCATACGGGTTCCCACTTCCAATATACGCAGGTGGCAATTGAGGCCACGAGTAATGCATTATGGCCAGTAGTGCAAACAAGGACTTCAGATACTGATGTCTGTATAAATAGCAGACTTTTTGGCATATGTGAGAGGAAGCAACACTTGTTCCACAGGCGCAAAGACGAAATGTCCCTGCAGGCGGTCTGTCTGTTGTGGGGCAATCGCGTGGTCTTGCCCAAGAAAGGCAGAGATACGTTCATTTGTGAACTGCACAGCACCCACCCAGGCATTGTGATGATGAAAGCCATAGCCAGATCCCATGTGTGGTGGCTCGGCATCGACTCAAATTTAGAGTCATGCATGCGCCAGTGCAACACTTACTCTCAGCTGAGCAATGCACCCAGAGAGGCACCGCTAAGTTTGTGGTCATGGTCCTCTAAACCATGGTCGAAGATCTATATGGACTATGTGGGCCCATTTCTAGGCAAAATGTTCTTGGTTGTCGTGGATGCTTACTCAAAATGGATTGAATGTGCAATAATGTCTGTAAGCAAATCCACGGCCACCATTGAAAGCCATGTTTGCCACGCACGGCCTGCCTGATGTCCTAGTCAGCGACAATGGGCCGTGTTTCACCAGTGCTGAATTCAAGGAATTAATGACACGCAATGGGATCAAGCACGTCACATCTGCCCTGTTCAAGCCCGCATCCAATGGCCAGGCAGAACGGGCAGTTCAGACCATCAAGCAAAGCTTGAAACGCGTGTCGGAAGGCTCCCTGCAGACCCGACTATCCCGAGTGCTGCTCAGATACCGCACCAGACCCCACTCACTCACCGGAGTTCCCCCAGCCAAGCTGCTCATGAAAAGGGTGCTCAAAACAAGGCTGTCTCTTGTCCACCCTGATCTCCATGATCACGTGGAGGGCAGGCAGCAACAAAGTGTGTACCATGACCTCGCAAATTTGTCATGCGATATTGAGGTCAAGAACCCCGTGTTTGTATTCAATTATGGACATGGTCCAAAATGGCTCGCTGGCATGGCCATAGCCAAAGAGGGGAATAGGGTGTTTCAGGTCAAATTGGCCAATGGGCTAATGTGCAGAAAATATTTGGACCAAATCAAATTACGCTTCACCAACAGCTACGAACAACCCGAAGAAGACACCACCAACTTTGACCCTCCAACACACACACAAGTGGCAACTTACATCATGATTGAACACAAAGCCGAACTCACTATCCCCAGCAGCCCGGCAAGGCCGGCTGCCCAGCCGCCCAGTGAAGAACTTACCAACTTACCCACATCCGCATTTGTACAGAGACGATCGACAAGGGAGCGAAAAGTTCCAGATCGTCTCACCTTGTAAATAAGTGTTTAATTAACATTACAGGGAGTAATGTTATGTATTTAACTCCTTGCAACTTGTATTACACTACCACCAGAGGGCCTACCTGTTGGAGTCCCAAAGGATCCCAGCATCCCTTGGGAGCACGGTATATAAGCAGCCCACCCACGAGGTACCTGCACTCTGGAGTCTTATTAAAGGAGCTAAAGTCACACTTGCTCATTGTACACAGTACTCAGTTTCATCCTTTATTATGAACGCAACAGGAGGGAAAGATCGAAAAGGCTGGGGAGCGGGGGTGGCACGGGGGATGGGAGGAGATCGGAGGCCAGGGGTGGAGAGATCAGAAGGATCAGGGGTTAGGGAGAGATCGGACAGGTCAAGGGAGGAAGATCGTGGCTCGGGAGGACATCGTGGCTCATGGGGGGGAGCGAGATTGTGGGGGGGGGGGAAGGGGATCGTAACAGCTGATCATGGGGTGGGTCAGGGGGAAGCAATCCTGCTCCTCCTGGTCCATAAGCAGTGCTGGAAAGGCACTTACCTGCTGGATCCAGCAGTTCTCGCCTCCGAGAAACCTGGCTGGCTGGAGTAAAATTTAAAATGGAGGTAAAATGTGAGGCATGCTGCCTCATTAACATATTTAAATAACTAACCTGCCTCCTGGGAGCAGATTATTTATCCGGTCCCCCATCCCGCTGTCTTTGAAACCGGAAGTGGGTGAGGTCAAGGCGGGTTGCGTTCGGGTTTGTGATTTTTAACATTTTAACAGCCCATCCAACCCAAATCCACCTGTTTTTGGGGGTTAAAATTCCCCACATTGTTTCCGCCATGGGAAAAAATAACTTTATATGCTCCGTCCCCAAAATACCCCACAGATTATGCCTGGGATTCCTGTTA
This sequence comes from Pristiophorus japonicus, assembly GCF_044704955.1. Lineage (NCBI taxonomy): Eukaryota > Metazoa > Chordata > Chondrichthyes > Pristiophoridae > Pristiophorus > Pristiophorus japonicus. The sequence continues at coordinate 186,509,763 of NC_091984.1, forward strand.
AGTTGAACGACTGTTGAATCAAGTGTAATGCCCCTTATTTAGATTGATTGTCCTGCACACAATGACGCAAGCTGCTCAAGGACTTTATGCTTGAATAAGGAAACATTCCATGTTTAAATGTACTCACATTATCTCTCTTTATTTCTTTGTACTTTGTTACAATTTCTAAATATGCCCTTCACATAAAGTGGTGAATTGACATTAACAGTTTTAAGGGCTAATGATTAACAGGTAGAAGGGGTATCAGTGGGAGAGCATTTTGGTAAGTAGTGATCATAATTCAGTTAGATTTAGCGTAGTTATGGAAAAGGACAAAGTTAAACCAGGAGTAAAAGTTCTCGATTGGGGAAAGGTCAATTTCCCGAAACTGAGATGTGATTTAGCAAAAGTGGACTGGAAACAGCTACATGAAGGTAAATCAGTATCAGAGCAGTGGGAGGCATGCAAGGAGGAGATAGTGAGGGCTCAGAGCAAGTATGATCCCACTAAGAAAAAGGGTGGGATTTCTAAATCTAGAGCCCCTGGATGTCAAGGAGCTTACAGGGTAGGATAAGGCAAAAAAGGGAACCTTATGTCAGATACCGAGAGCTAAACACTGCAGAAAACGTAGGGGACTATCGAAAGTGCAGGGGTGAAATTAAAAAGAAAATTAGGAAAGCAAAGGGAGGGCATGAAAAAATATTGGCAAGTAAAATCAAGGAAAACCCAATGATGTTTTATAAATGCATAAAGAGCAAGAGGATAACTAAGGAAAGATTAGGGCCCATGACAGACCAAAAGGGTAACCTGTGTGTGGAGGTGTGTAAGAGCAAAAAACCTTAATTAGGGGTAAAGTAATTCGGTGTAATTAAAATAAAGTAAGAAAGATTGAGAGTAAGGTTTAAAATGCGTTCATGGTAGAATAGCTGAATGTACCAATTAGGCAGAACATAGAAGGTCAGAGAAATCCTCTTAGGAGATAAGAACACCCATAGGATTTATGTAGACAGCTCACAGAAATAATGAGATGAGACCGCAATATTCCATGTAACAGACACAAGGCCTCTTTGAAATGGGTACAGACATGGTCTGCCAAGGACACAGCCTGAAAGCTAGTTTGGGAACGCGTTCACAGAAAAGTAACCCATAACCTATAGATGGGGGGCTTTTCCCAAGCAACAGTCGCCAGAACTGAATGTACCAATGGAATCATTAGAAATTACTGTAACCAATAAAATTAATGTAACTGTAGCACCCAATGAAATTGCTGTAACCTGTGTTAACCAATGGAACACTTCCCCGCGTAGTTCCACCATTTTGACTGTATCTCAACTGTATAAAAATGTAATTACACAGCCTTTCCTGTGAGATCGGCGTGGAGAGCATTCAGTAACGGTACTGATGCGACCGGATCTCCCTTGATTAATCAGGTTTTAATAAACAACTCTTTTCTCTATAAAAGACCTTTCGGTGTCGAGTGTTATATTCTTAATACTCCACAACAAGGTGGAAGACGTGGTATGGTTCTGAATGAATACTTTGCGCTTGTCTTCACAGAAGAGAGAGATGATGCAGACATTGTAGTTAAGGAAGAGGAGTGTGAAATATTAGGTGAGATAAACATAGTGAAAGAGGATGTATTAAGGAGTTTAGCACCTTTAAAAGTGGATGAAATGTACTCCGGGGTATTAAGAGGAAATAGCAGAGGCTCTGACCAGCATTTTTCAATCTCTGGCTACAGGTGTGGTGCTGGAAGACTAGAGGACTGCTAACATTGTAACTTTGTTTAAAAAGGGATAAAGGGATAGACTGAGTAATTAAAGTCCAGTCAGCCTAACCTCAGTGGTGGAA